>NW_026585504.1:66363283-66538551 GCF_907164565.1 Psammomys obesus | reverse complement strand
TATATATATATATATATATATATATATATATATATATATATATATATGGGCCTGCTGGGAACAAGCCCTTAGCCCATGGACTTTTAGGAAAACATTTAAAGTGCAAACTGTCACACCACAAATACTACCAATCAGGTATGGTAGTTCTAGTACTTGGACAGCAGAGACTGGTGGATCTCTTATGAGTTCAAGCCTAGCATGGTCTATACAAAAAGAGTCCTCGGCTAGCCTGGAACCACATAGTGAGATCTATCTCAATAGTAACAATAATAAAGTCAGCATAAATTATCCTGCATCTCAATTTAAAAATAGAACATTCATGATGCACTAATTTCACATGAAATGATTTTGTTTTATTGTAATATTAAGAGAGTAGGCTTCTAAATATTTCCTTATAAAATTTCTGACTCTAAATAATTTTTATTTCCCCCTTAATATTGCTTCCTTCTGTCGTGGGTAGCTCAGCATCCCTCAGATGTCAAGTGCATACAAGACTGGCATGGTGTGTCATGGATGTGATGACATGAGTATCACTTTCTTCTATCAATGGTTCAGTACTCTTAAGAGCTGTATAAGCAGCTGACGTGATTTATACTGAACATGACTTCTTTGACATGTGGACAGGTTAATATCTCTTCTGCTTCCCTGATATAAATCCCACGTGTCTAAAATTGATAAATATTACAGATCCAGGGGCTAAAGAAATGACTTAGCAGCTAAGAGTACTGTTGCTCTTGTAGAGGATGTGGGTTTGGTTCTTAGCACCTACATGGTGGCTCACAACCATCCATAAATCCAGTCCAGAGGACCTAATGCCCTCATCTGGCCTATTTGGGCATGTGGTGCACAGACAGACAGAGAAAACATGCAAACAAATATATCTTTTAAAAATGTCATGATTCTAAATGCCTTCTCCCTGCCAGAACTGACAAGCTGATACTGAACATTATATGGAAATATAAAAACAAAATACCCAGAAGTAGATGAAATAATTTTGATAAATAAAGATTCATGCTTCCCAATTTCAAAGTAGCATGAAGTTATAGTAATGACTGACGAGTTCCTATGCTGTCACAGGAGAAATGTGATCAACCTAGTGCCTATATTTTGAGAGTCCAGAAAGAAATTTGTACACATGTCAGCTTATTTTGATATGTGTTCCAAGAGAGTTCACTGGTGTAAGAATGATCTTTTAAACAAATGATGCTATGATTGTTGTTAACTGCTTATGAGAAATTGGAGTTGAACCCTTGCTCATATGAATCACAAAATTACTATAAAAGCACACTAAAGACTTAAACGTCAGAACTACAACATAAAGAAATAATAAAGGTATAAATCTTTGTTGCTTAGCAACAAGCAATGGATTCTTAGGTGTGATACTTAAGGTGTACAACCAGTTCTGCACTTTATTTTATTATTGATTTTATTTATTTATTCAGAATGTTATTATGTTGCACTGGCTGACCTGGAATTCTGTGTAGACCTGGCTGCCCTCAATCTCACAGAAATCCAACGGACTCAGTCTCCTGAGTGCTAGGATTAAAGGCACTCACCACCATGCCCAGCCCTAATTTAGTTAGTTGATTACTTTGTTTGTGCCTGTATGAGTTGAACATACTCCACATACACCTGGATGCCTGTGGAGGAAAGAAGGCACACACACACAGAGGTCAGAGGACAACTTGTCCAGAGGATTGAACGCAGATCACCAGGTTTGGTAGGAAGTGCTTTTTTGCTCTGATACATCTTGAAGACTGTAAAAATCTCTTTTCTGTGGCAAATATATTTATTAGTTGAATGGAATAGGTGTTCTCTAATGAACATTTTAGCCATTTTTACATGTTAATAGTCCTTTAAACAAGAACAAAACTGTCAGCACTTTTCTCCAGTAATATCATCTGTCTTCTTAGCAAAAAAACTTAGACAGGAATGCAGTTATTTTTAATACAAAGTACAAGATAACTATGACCTTGCTCTTGATTTTAGTATTAGGAATCTCTACAGGATGCTTCTCATTCTTCTCAGCCTCAGCCCAATCAACCTGGGCTGCACATTTGAACACCAGGGGACTTTCAAAACTTTGTCTGCTTTCAAAAGTTCTTCATTAACTGTTCACAAAGGCCCAAGTCTCCGGCCTCAGCATAAATATTCTCTAGTAAGGATGAAAGGAAATGATATGTCTGTGATTTTCTATTTCTGCAGGAGTTGATAGGTAACCCTGTAGTTAATGAATAATGCAATTGGAATATGCACATATTCCTGAGAGTTATCAGCATTAACTTCAGTGGTGGAACTGGTTATGGCAGTGAGGATGGAGAAGATGATAGATGTGTTTACTCTTCACTTTATGGTATTCTTGAAGGGTGTAGAAGGAGGTACTGGATACTCCAGTAAGGGTATAATGACCCTCACTAAACCTGCATTTAAGAAAAAGTTTTATGTGTGAAAGCTATGTTGCTGCATGTATATATGTGTGTACCATATATGTGCGGTGCCCGCTGAGGCCAAAAAAGAGCATTGGATCCCTTGGAGCTGGAGTTAAAGTGATTGTAAGCTGCCAAGTGAGAGCTGAGAACCGAACCCAGGTCTTGTACAAAGAGCAGAAAATACCCTTACCAACCTAGCTATCACTTCAACTCTATAATACGTTTTTGTTGTTGTGTTTTTGTTGTTGTTGTTGTTTTTTAATGGTTATCTATTGGGTGGTATGTTGCACATCTGTAATCCTATCACTTGGGAGAAGGCAGAAAGATCAGTAGTTCAAGGCCAACCTTGGCTACATAGTTAGTCCAAGGTGAACGTAGGGTGCAGGAGACACTGTCTTAAGGCAACTAAATAACAGGGCCAGTGAGATTGTTCCGCTGGTAATAGCACTTGCCCCCAAGTATAAGGACCTGATTTCAATTCTGAGGATCCACACAGTGGAAGAAGAGGACTAATCCTGCAAGCTGTCCTCTGACCTCCACTCACGTGACATACACACAGATAAAGAAAAAAACAAACAAGTAATTTTTTTTTTTTTTTAGACAGTCCCATCATGTAGTTTTGGCTGTCATGAAAGTCACTGTGTAGACCACACTGCCCTCAAACTCACAGAGATCCGCCTGCCTGTCTCCCAAGTGCTGAGGTTAAAGGAGTGCACCACAATGCCCACTAATAACTTTTATTTAAAGAAAACCAAGTATCAACAACAAAGCTCCAGGTTCTCATAATTTGATTGTGGGGAGACCTTTCATTCTGGCCTCCGAATGCACGGGGACACACAGAGCATGCCCATGCGCCTACACCCTCAGTCCCCCACACAAGCTTTTAAAAATGAATAAAGTAATGTTAGCAAATTTATAGAAATCAGACACAATTCAACAGTAGACTAAACTGTAGCACACATACTTAGGTACAGCACATAAAATTAGATATCAGATTTGTACCAAAATATGTTTGCTAGTCAGTATAGTGGTGATCTGTAAATTTTGCTAACGGGATGCACAGGGGCCATGTGGAGAAGAGTCTCAGTGGGTCTAGATCAGGCTGGCCTGTGGACCTGGCTGCGGGCTCTTGCTGTCCTGCCCTCACTGACGTGAGGGTCCGCAGCCTGACGGTGGGCAGCACTGTTTCCTGGTTTGGGGTCCTGGACCGTACAGGAGGAGAGGGAGCTGAGTAGGAGGCAAACATGTATTACTTGCTTTCTGCTCTGAATGTGGATAAGATGTGGGTTGTTTTGAGATCATGTCATCTTGACTTCTGTACTAGAATTGTAGGCTAAGTTAAACCTTACTTCCCTAAGTTACCTTCTGTCAGGGTACGTCATCTTCATTATAGAAACAGAAATAAAGCGAATGCCTTCATTTTCCCTATCTTCTATCCTCCATCTCTCTGTTGAGACAGGGCCTTGCTATGTAGCTCCGCCTAGTGTGCATCTCACTGTCTAGGCTTAGCTGGCCATGAACTCAAACATCCGCCTTTCTCTGCCTCCCAGGTGTTGAGATTGAAGGCCTGCACCGTCACACTGTTCTTTAACCCAGGTTTCTTCTCATCTGTGGGGACAAACAGCCAGGCTTACGGTTTAAGGATAGAGGCGGGGGCATCATCACAGCCCCCTGCCATTCTGCTGAGCCTCGGCAGCAGCCTCCCTGAAGCACTCACCGGCCCACATGTGTGTGGTTGGCTGCTGTAGAGCTGCACGATGTCATCATTCTCCAGCCGCCTCAGGACTGCAGCAAACTCTCTGGATTAACCCGTCAGCACTTACAAAGTGTTCTGTGAGAATGTGCTTCGCTTTGATTAGAAAGTTAATTTTGTTTTTGTTTTTATTTTTCTAGGTGTATGGTGGCTGATGAAGTAAGTACCTTGATCCTTCTCTGAAAACCTTCAACCAGTGTTTACTGTCTTCTGTGTTTCTGTATTGACTTTGTTTTCTCATGTGATACCTGTCTATTTAGTGGGGGAAACTCAAACAACAATAAATTTACTATATGTTAGCCATTTCCTCTCAAACACTTCTCTATACACTACATATAATTGTGTGTGTATAAACTTAAAAAAAAAAACAGCATAAAAAGCTGTTCACATAAAAAGCAAAAACACTGTTTTCAGCCTTCACAAGAAAAACCCCTGGAGGAGTTCACAACCATAGTATGCTTTTGAACCTTGGCTATATTAGTAATTTTCCATTGTTGTGATAAAGTTTCATGACCACAGGCAACTTTGAGTAGACGGGGTTTATTTGGACTTACAGTTTCAAAAGGGTGGAGTACATTGTCCCCAGCAACACATAATAATAGGTAGGCCAACATGCCCAGCCCTAGTGTAATGAATTTAAAGAAGCCATTTAATAATTCTATAATAATTTTTTTAAAAAAAGAACATTTCCATTTTATTCCATCATAATTACCTTTCTTTTCGGTAGCTTTTTGAAAATTAACCTTTTTGTTGTGGTTTCATTGTGTGATATGCAGGAATATATGTAGGCATGTTCACATGTGTTTGGTGCATGTGTATGTATGTGTACATATGTTCACGTGGAGGCAGAGGTTGACATCAGGTATGTTCCTAGATTGCGCTCCACTTTAACCGATGCAGGGTTCCTTCCTGAGCCCGGAGCTTAGAGATTCGGCTCTATCAGCTAGTCAGCTTGCCTGGGGGATTCCTAATCTGCCTCCAGAATGCCAGGATTCCAGCAGGCTGCCCAGTATCTGCCCAGCTTGCATATGCTTTCTGTGGATCTGAACCTCAGTTCTTATACTACAAGCACTTTAGCCTCTGAGACATCTTCCCAGCTTTTTGAAGAGTAATTCTTTTCTATCTATTGGGCTTTACAGGATTTGTAATGTTAAATCCTAACTGATAATACTAAGAAAAAAAAAATCATTACTTTCACTGTGAGGGTTTTAAAAGAAAAAAAAAATGAAGCTTGTAGAAATGTCTATGTGTAAGGTCATACCTTAGAGTGACTAACACTCTCTGTGGTGGTGAGTAGATCGGCTTTTTAAAATATAATATTACTGTGGTTAAGAATTCTGAAGGAAGCTGGTGGTGGTACTTAATCTCTAATCCCAGCACTCGGGAGGCAGAGGCAGGTGGAGCTCCAGTTTGAGGCCAGCCTGGTCTACAGAGTGAGTGCTAGGACAGCCAGGGCAGCGCAGAGACTCTGTTTCAGGGGGAAAAGGAAAAGGAAAAGTTTCTGAAGTAAAATGAATACACATGTGTTTATTATATGAACTCTGGTCTGACCTTCATTCTGTATCCTACTTCTATTTTTCTGGTCGTCCTCAAGGTGACATGGAGGTTAAAAAAGAAAGGGCAGTGTATGGCTTGAAGGCCAGGTTTGTTTGTTTTTTTTTGTTTTTGTTTTTTTGTTTGTTTTGATAGATAGAGTGTCTTGGTAACAGGGACTGACTCATTAGTACCTGGAAGCCTTAGACATTTTGTCTGTGTGGCTGGACCTTCTTGAAGACGGGGGCTTGAACACCCATTTGGGATGTTGGCACTTGGCTGTCTGTGTGATCTTGCTTCTGTAGCTTTCGAAGCACATAACTGGCACCACTTCTCATCTCTTACTCTTTCCTGTTTTCTTATCCTAACACTCGAGTCTCTGCAGCACTGTATAATCCACTGACTACAAATTAATGGTGATTGAAGTTCAGCTTAACTATGCAGTTGTTTCAGTTACGTCAAAAACTATGTTTCAAATAAGCAACAAAGCCACAGTGTTTCATGATATAAACTATAAGCTCAGCTTAAACTGTTTAATTTTTTTCCCATCTCCTAGATCAATGTAATGGAGTGCTGGCTCAGGGACTGTGCATTGAGTATAAAGGAGCACATAGACACTTTTTAATGTCATAAATTTTCTTTCATTTGAGAATGTCATTCCTGTATGTATGCAATATATTATTGTATTCGCCTTTCCCATATACCCAGCCCCTTCTCCCACCAGAGCAAGCCGACAGTTGCAGACTTCTGTTGCGTAGATGACGTTTGGGTGTCAGTTGGCACTTGACATGGTGTATTGTTAGACGTTGTTTTGTAACAATGATTTTTGCAGCATTGTTTGAGAATTGTTCCTCCTTATTTGAGACTTATGGAATTGTTAAAAAATTTGTTCACATTCAAATGGTGGTGGTGGTACCTTTAATCCCAGCACTTGGGAGGCAGAGCTATGCAGAAATCTATGGTTTTGAGGCCAATCTGGTCTACAGAGTGAGTTCCAGGACAGCCAGGGCTACACAAAGGAACTCTGTCTCAGTATATATATATATTTCACAATACTGTGTTTTAAACATTAAAATTTTGTATCAAAACAAAGAACATAATTCAATTGATGGCACATAGTAAAAATATTAAATCTAATATATATCGTACCTTATTTTCTAGTAGTTAAAGGTTATTGTCCTTGCTCTAAGGTTATGATTTAGAGAATTGTAATAATACCTTTTATTTAAGAAGGCAGAACGGGCAGTCTGGATTTTTATGACTAGCCTATTACTGTGTCATAAGGGGAAAATTGTTAATAGATTGGCCTAATTAGCTGTAATTGTCAACTTAAACAGCTTAAAGTCACCTGAGAGTGGACTCTCAATTGAGTGATTGCTCGGATCAGATTAGCCTGTGTGGGATTGTCTTCATTGTTAATTGATGTAGGAGGGCCCAGCCTTCTGTGAATGGCACCCTTCCCTGGGCAGCTAGTGCTGGCTGTGTAAGAAAGCTGAACCTGGGTCATGAGCAAGCCATTGAGCAGCTTTCTTGTTCTGTGTCTGCAGTACTCCCGTGGCTGTAAATAAGTTCCTTGGTCAGAGTTAACCTGTGTGGAGTAGCAACCACACCTGCCTTCAGGTTCCGGCTTTGAGTGCCTACCTTGACTTTACTCAGTGATGCATACTGAGCTGGAAATGTCCTCTCAGTTGCTTTGGTCATTGTGTTTGTCACAGCAACAGAAAAATAAAAACTAGAACAGCCTTCTCCTGTGTATTGCACTGGGGGGTTGCCCTAATGTAGCGCTGTTAATACCACTTCACACAGCAGCCCGCCACCTTGAGTGCTTTCATTTTGCTGTTATTACTAGAACAGACATTTAACACAGAGAGGAGAATAGTACGTCACACACAGAAAAGGAAACCATTTGCCACCATAGAGGTGGTTCTTGGCTTGATTTATCTGATGGGAAATTTGGACATAGTTACTGTTCTCAACTCTTTTCTGTCATGTTTTTCTGGAAGAGGAAGTTAGGGAAGAGAGACTGTGGGAGGTGTTCATTGATGGTTTGAGCTCACGGGATGAGTTTTTGTGAAGGAAAGAATCAAGTTTGGAAAGTTGGTTTCTCTGCAGACAAGTCTGTAGGTATCTGGAGATACCAGGAAACCCCACTGGAGGTTGTTTCTGCTCCAAACGTGTGCGTGTGTGTGTGTGTGTGTGTGTGTGTGTGTGTGTGTGTGTGTGTGTTGTGGCAATATGCAAATGGATGCATTGTCTGTGGAGTCACCTGGACCTGGAGTTAGGAAGTTGTGAGCCACCAGCAAACTGACCTCAAGTGCCCTGGCAAAGCACTGTGCACTCTTAACCGCTGAGCTGTGTGCAGTCCCCACTGTTTTCTTTCTGTTCACCCCAGTGAAGCAACAGCTTAGTTATTCCGGGCTTTAATAATCATGGTGGAACTCGTGTACCCACTACCCTGCTTGCTCTCCTGTGGACACCTATTTGTGTATTGATTGACTGGAAATCAAAGAGTACCAATGCCGTATTCTATGGTGTCAAGTTTTTCTCTTGCCGCTGTAGTAAGAGTGGAATGAAAGAATAAGAATTCTGCTGTACTACAGGAGGAATGGGGTTAAAAACACAGCATGTCACCATTCTGGAGGTTACAAGTCTGAACTCAGTGTCAGAAGGTGGTAGCTGCAGCTCGGGGGTGAGTGTGCAGCCCGAGATGGGTGTCAGATGACTAGGCCAATAGTTTGATAGTGCAAAACCTAAGGAAGATAAGCAGCCTGGCTGCCCTTTTGTTTGTTTGTTTTTATTTTGTTTTTCTAGACAGTTTCTCGCTGTAGCCCTGGCTGTCCTGGACTCACTCTGCAGAGCAGGCTGGCCACAGCCCCTGCCCCTACCTCCCTGGGGTGGAGGGTGGGCCACCACAGTCCAGCTTGTTTGCTTCCCCAGCTTAAATCTGAATCCATGCAATACTCAGTGGCAGGCCATGCGCTGCTGAGCCAGCTTCACACTGGAGTCTTAGGAGGCTGAAACTGTCATTACACCCTCCCGAAGGAAAGGGGAGCTGAGACAAGAGAAGCCACGTAACAATCTACTCGGTGATATGGAGAAATAGTGTGCCACTCCTCCCCCGAAAAACCCTCAGAAACCAAACCGATTTCAAGATTCATGATGAATGTGCATTGTAGGAACAGTTGTCGGGAACTATGTCTAATGTAGATGGAATTGGTTTTTTTGCTGTGATAAAATGCTCTGACAAAAGTCAATTTGGGATGAAAAGGTGTTTATTTCAACCTACAATTCCAGATTACAGTACATCATAACAGAACTCACAGTGGCAGAAGCTGGAAGCACCTCGCTACACTGTACCCACGGTGAAGGGCAGAGAGAAATAATGTATAGTTTTCTTTACTTGTGTGTTTGCTGCTCTCATTCAGCTCAGGACCCATGCCCAGGGAGGCTGCCCTTTCTCCCTGTGGGGTGGTTCTTTCCATGTCAATAAACAGTCAAGGCAGCCCCCTTTAGACATGCCATGTACCAACCTGATCCAGACAGTTTTCTGGTTTGGACTCTTTTTAGGTGATTCTAATATGCGTTAGGTTGACAGTTAAAAACTAACCACCACAGTAACCTATTCATACTACTATACATACACATAAAGAAAAAAAAAAACGTATATTGTTTGGACCCAGGAATATAATATAAGCTATATAAATATAATATAATATAAGCTACAGCCCTGGCCTTCTTTTCCTTGTAACTATTAAATCCCAGTAAATCAGTTTTTGCACTGTTTGTTTCTTTCTTTGAGGCAGCATCTCACTGTGTAGAGCAGGCTGGCCTCAAACGCACAGATCTCTGCCTCTGCCTCCCACGTGCTGAGATTAAGGGCGTATGCCACCACACCCAGCTAATTCTTGCTTTCCGTTCAATCTTTTCTATAAGAGGAAAAAAAGTTTTAACTTTGTATATTTGTATGTCAGGCTATGTGCATATATGTACAAGTGTCCGTGGAGGCCTGAAAACATCTGATAACCTGCTAAGCTCTCTCTTCAGCCCTTTAACACTTTTTCCATGTGTGCCCTGCTTATAATTTTATTACTTTTAATTCAAATCACTATATTCTGATCATAGTCCCCTCACAGTACCACCTACCTTCCCTCTTCCCCCCACCCCCTTGCCCTAGTCCTCAGAAAGGGGAGCCCTCCTCCCTTACCAAGTGGCCATGACTGTCCATTCTCTTCCTCTGCTGGCATCCTCTTCCTATGACAAGCAACTGTTTGTGACCTGGACTGTGGGGCATGCTCCTCGATCACTCCCCCTGGGCGGGACAGCCTTGCCAGACACTTTTTCTTTAATCAAGGCCTTCTTTTTCCCTTTGGTGGTGTGTGTGTCTCATTTTTTAAAAGGTCTCAGTTTTCAAAATGCATAGTGAATCTTTGACATTTTAACCAAACTTTTCACAACTTTACCAACTGTAATTTGCAGTTCCTTTGGGTTCGTTCTAAACAGATTGCTATGTATCAACACTGAATTGGCAAATGAGTTCCAAGTACCTGTTCAGCTAAAGGCATCCTAACGGCCTTGAAAACATTTGTTTCTCTAAATGTTTGATTAACTTGCCTTTGATTAATTTGCATTTGATTTCTTGTTTTGAAAGCAAAAATAACTTTCAATTTTATTTACCTCATTTCACCATAATTGTGTGTGTCATTATAGCTGCAAATGTCATTTTAAAAGACTGATCTGAATTTCAGCAGTCTTTATTCCCAATTCTGATGTTACAGTCAAATTAATTTTAGTGTTGCCACATCAAAAAGACTGTAATACACTATCCTGGTTATACAGTACTGTGCATCTGCTTGTTATAAAACCTCCTCAACTAGTGTACATTTGTTAATAATCAAATGCAAGTTCTTAGTGTCTGTTCTTTGTTTCCTAGTCTTTATTTTGTTGAATCATTATTGATCTCCAAAATGCAGCCTCATAACATCTGTATGAGTGTTCCTTTACAGTCTTTATTTTTCATTAAGATACATACTTTTTCCTCATCTGAAGAGATTGTCCTTTTAGTAATAGTAAATAATTTAAGAGCTTTTTAAAATTTTAGGAATGAAAATTAAGTTTTGTTAGTTGCCTGTTCACCACCTTAAAGATTGTCATATGTGAGCTGGAGAGGTGGCTTAGCTGTTAAGAGGACAATTCCTCCTTTTCCAGAGGACCCAAGTTTGGTTCTCAGAAGGCTCATCAGGGGCTCATAACAACCTCTAACACAAGAGGGCAATCTGATGCCCTCTGTGGCCTCTGAAGATACTTACACACTGTGGCATACATACATAAACACACAAATAAAAATAAATCTTTAAAAAAGAAGATTTATTGTGTATACAGTGTTCTGTCTGCATGTATACCTGCAGGCCAGGAGAGAGCACCAGATCTAAGTACAGATGGTTGTGAGCCACCATGTGGTTCCTGGGAATTGAATCAGTACCTCTGGAACTCTGAGCATTTCTCCAGCCCTAAAACTAAGTATTATAAAAAAGGTTATTATGATATTCTTGTCTTTAAATTATTTTCCTGTATTAAGCAGAGCTATTGATCAGGATTTTTAAAAATATTTTACTACATTCTGTATCCTAATACTCTACTTAAAGTGTTTTTACAGTCCTCATAAAATGTGGCCACCAGTGCTTACGTACAGACATGAGCTCTATCTTTGTGATGCTTTTCCCTTAGTATTAATATTGCACTGACTCTTAAAATGTTTTTGAGAGAATGTGGAAACGTTTTCTCTGATCAGCATCTGGCATAGCTTAGTGTCCTTCATCTCGTCTGCTCCTAATAGAATAATAGCACTTGTCCTTCCTCTAAGTACAGCCTACGGTGCCTTCTAGAGTTGTCTTTGTGCTTCTCAGTCATTTATTTAGAGGTAATGTCACAGTTACAGAAGGGTTGAAAGACATTAATAATTCTGTCTGTCTGCCATTATGTATGTATGTGTGTATGTATGTATGTGTGAAAGAGAGAGAGAGAAAAGGGGGGGAGAGAGATTATCATTATATATATATTTTTTTTCTTTTTGGGCATTTGTTTGTTTGTTTGAGACAGGGTTTCTCTGTGTAGCCTTGGCTGTCTTGCACTTACTTTGTAGACCAGGCTGGCCTTGAATTCACAGAGATCCACCTGCCTCTGCCTCCCTGATTGCTGAGATTACAAGCATGTGTTATTGTGGCCAGCTTATACATATCTTATCTTTTTATGTGTATCTTTCTGATAACTTTTCTCTCATTTATAAGGCTGCAACTAATAAAGCTTCCTAGAAACTTGGGTTAGCAATGCCATCTTAGAAGCCTAACATCTTACTTTTCTGAGAAATGACTTCTCTTCACACAGTTTTATTCATACACCTTTACAAATGTCCTTTCTAGAGTTTTTTCTCCGCTTTGCTCTTTGCCACAGCCCAGAAGACCTTCTCTAAAGCTATTCTTCAGACCATCGGCCTACTTGAGACCTTTTACCAACCCAACACTATCCTTTGGGGTGGGGGGCGTTTAATAGATGTTTTATTTTTCCTTTCCTGCTAACTCTGCACAGCCCTTGACCTTTTTATCTGTGGATTCTCTTTAAGAGAAAGCCTGCCCCGTCAAAGGGCGAGCCAACGAGCAGTGAAGTATTACTAGATTTTCTGAAGTGTGGCTTCAGTGAATCTTCAGTTTAGAGAAAAAGAAATGGGGCTTGAATGTATTCCCCTGGCTGTGCCCTACTGTGGGTCTCCCATGAGACAGGAACATACAACACACACACACACACACACACAAAATTCTATGATCAGGGATTTTTACATATACAACCTAAAACTCTCAGTAGGAAAGAAAATTGTAGTTTAATATTAAAAAAATAAGCTCACAAGGACATAGTTCTACTAAAACAGATGCTCCTTAAAATAATAAATAATAGAAAATATACTTTAAATCCTACATTTCCCTATGTGGATTTCCTTAATTTAAGTCTCTTAAGATTTTAAACCTGCTTAGTTTCCCCAGGGAGCCTCTTCCAGGACAAATAAGACATCCTGTTTAAAAATAACCTCTCTCCCACATTTCCACACTAAAAAGGTGCTAGCTGCTTTTAACTCTAAAACTTGACATTTTTTCCAGTTCAGAAGGTTCTCAGTAGCTGAAAACTGCACTGTGACAGCAGTCACCGTGTGTTGAACAGTAGTGATGCATGTTTGTACTCCCAGACGCAGGAGACAGAAGCAGGGGGGTCTCTGTGAGCTCGAGGCCAGCCCGGTCTACAGAGCTAGTTCGAGGACCGCTAGGACTACTCAGAGAAATCCTGTCCCAACAACAACAACAACAACAAAAAGCAATCACAGGGTAAAAAATTGAAACTGAAATTCCATACTGAAATCATTGTTAATTGAATAGTTCTTTTTAATTTTTTAAATTTAATTAATTAATTTATTTTTATTTATTATAATTTATTCACTTTATATCCCAGCTGTAGCCCCCTCCCTTGTCCCCTCCCAATCCCACCCTCTCTTTTCTCCTCCCATGCCCCTCTCCAAGTCCAGTGATAGGGGAGGTCCTCCTTCCCTTCCCTCTGACCCTAGCCTATCAGGTCTCATCAGGACTGGCTGCATTGTCTTCCTCTGTGGCGTGGTAAGGCTGATCCCCTCTCAGGGGGAGGTGATCAAAGAACCAGCCCATGAGTTCATGTCAGAGACAATCCCTGTCCCCATTACTAGGAAACCCGCTTGAAGACTGACCTGCCATAGGCTACATCTGTGCAAGGTTTCTAGGTTATCTCCATGAATGATCTTTGGTTGGAGTATCAATCTTAGAAAAGACCCCTGTGCCCAGATTTTTTTGGTTCTGCTGCTCTCCTTGTGGAGCTCCTGTCCCTCCAGGTCTTTCTATCTCCCCTTTCTTTCATAAGATTCCCTGCACTTTGCCCAAAGTTTGGCTATTATAAGCTCAGCATCTGCTTCAATACCCTGCTGGGTAGAGTCTTTCAGAGGCCCTCTCTTTTTAATTTTAGTAGAAAACCTGAAATTATTTTTCCAAATTAAAGGGTGATTTACTATTTTAAAAACATTTATAAAATATACTGTAAAGCTTATATATTCTATTTAATTTTTAATGTAGACATCTGTACTATCATTGAGCCAGCTTTGGTTCTTAATGGCGATTTAGTCCTAAGTGTGAAAGAACACTGGACTTTCTTTAGAGCCGAGGGCTCTGAGCTGCCTATTGAGTATACCAAAATTATGTGGTGTTTGTTGCTGTAGTTGCTGTTTTGAATTCTCTTCAAGATACTGATGTCTAAAGTAGATGATGCAAATGCCTGTATCTAACAATAACAACGAAACATAGTCACACACAGTAATCTTCCTGTTAGCAAATTTTTTTCTGGAACAAATTTGTCCTGTCCTAGAGATGGGACTGGTTTTGTGACCCAGGCTTTGAAATTGCAAGGTACACCGGGATGGTTTTGAACCCAGAACCTTCCCACTTCATCCTGCACAACAACACCTGCTACTTCAGTTTTATTTTTAAAAGATTAGGTCAAGAACATCTTGATCTGCAACTGGATCTACTCTCAGTATTAAAAGCTTTTAGACAGTTCTGTTTCACATCATTCAGCTTGAAGATCGGTGGTAGTATTACTGCTCTGTTGGGCTTAAAGCTCTTGTGCCACCTGCTTAGAACTACAAAACACCTTCCTCATTCTGCCCCAGGGAATGTAAGGTTGCTTGTCTTTCTTTAAAGCAGTCTTTCCCTCTTGCAGTCAGATAACACCTGTGGCACTGGGTAGATCCTAGGTCACATATGCTCTAATCTTGTTCTTTAAAAAAAAACATTTTCTTAAGAGATCACACTAATTTTCTCATTAATATTGAAGACTGGTTGTTATAAATGTAACATTAATTGAATTATTCCCATTGGTTTTCTTGGGTTTTTTGTTTGTTTGGGTGGGTGGGTGGTTTGTTTTTATTTTGTTTTTTGAGTCAGGGTCACCTATAGGACAAGCTAGATTTGAACTTTCTATGTAGCTTAGGATGACCTTGAACCCTGATCCTCCAGCCTCTGCCTCATGAATGTACATTACAGGCTTGTTTCACCATGCCCAGTTTATATGGTGGTGTGGAATGAACCCAGCGCTTCATCTAGACAAGCACTCTACCTACTGAGCATGTTCTTCTTTATATATAATTTTTTATTACCTCCTTGAGAATTTCATTCAGGATACTTTGATTATATTCATCCCTCTCCCCCAAGTCCTACCATATCCATCCCTACACACCCAACTTGTTGCCTTTTTCTTTAAGGCTTATTGAGTCAAATCTGTGTTGCCCAAACACTTCTGGGTGTGGGGCCTGCTATGGAGCATCCCCTTAACAGTTGCTAATCCCTCTCAGCTAGGGGTGAGTCCACCTGATCTTCAGTGCTGGAGGCTGGTTTGATTGAGCTTATACAAGCCTTATGAATGCTTAGACATGCATCAGCTCTGTTGTGTTCAGAAATTTTCTTGTAACCACCCACCATGTCTGGCTCTTAGACTATTCCCACCTCTCCTCTCCCCTTGAGGTTCTCTGAGCCTTTGGGAGAGGGTATGATAGAGATGTCCCATTCATTGCCAGTGCCTCCAAGTCTCTTTTCCTCTGCTTTGACCACTTGTGGATCTCCCTGTCTATAGATATGCAATGCAAAAAGCAGCTTCTCTTTGAGCACTAGGTCCCAGTTGAGAGAGAGAGGGAGAGAGAGAGAAGCTTCTTTGGTAAGGGTTGAGAGATGCGGCAATCTATGAATATAGTGTAGTCATTTGGATTCAGTTAAATGCTCTGCCCAATTTGAAGAATATATTCATATGCTCTTCCTTAGAGTCTAAAACCTATATCTAGCCACAGGTTCTTGGACCCCATGATAGTACCAGCTATAAGTTCCATCTTTTGTTTGGTCACTCCTATAACGTTTGTGGCATTATCGCAGTGGTGGGCATATCTTGCTAGGCAAGGCAAGGCATTGTTGCAGCTCACAGTCCTCGCCTTTTTCTCTTTTACACCACTGCATTCTATCTTCTCTTCCTTGAAATCGCCTTTCCATTGTCTTTTACTAGACTCCTGCCCTCTCTGTGTTTTCCGTACAAAATGGGTAAGTCTAAAGATCCAAATTCAGCATGCACATAGGAGAGAAACTGTGATGTTTGTCTTTCCGTATCTGGGTTATACAATGGACCTTTACTTGACTGTTGAAAAGAATGAAGTGAAATTCACAGGTAAATGAGTGGAGCTGGAAAGGATTATCCTGAGTGAGGTGACTAAGATTCTTGTTCTTAATAGCAGCAATTAAAGGAAAAACACATAAACAAACCATCCATAATAGACTTGTTAAAATTCTTTTTTTCTCTTTAAAATGCCTTTTTCTCTTTAATCTCACTCAGAATTTGAAACTTATTCTTTTAGGTTTATGTCTCTTTTTTTCCTTTTGAATAGTTTGTTAAACAAAACCTGTGTCTTTTAGCTTTTTTTTTTTTTTTTTTTCATAATTGTTGACTAAAGTGATTTCTTCTTTTTAAATGTAAGACCCTTTGTGGTAAAATTTACCCAGATGAGTAAACTTGGGAAATTAATCTGTTTTTGTTCTATGTGTATTCTTTTTTAAATTTTTAATTATTATATGTGATGGCAGCTCACAACTGTCTAACTCCTGACACCCTCACACACATAGAAGCAGGCAGAACACCAATATACATAAAATAAAAATAAAGAAAACATTTAAAAAACTATTACATGTGGTATAGTTGAAGAAGAAACAGAAATATATGTTAAACATTTATTACCTTTAATATAGTTAGACTCCTGTCTTGTTCTATGGAAGCTTAAATAGCAGTTCCTGCCTACGGGCTCTAGGATTACATAGAAATAAAATAATTTAGAATTTTACTTCTAGCATAGTTAGGAATGCAGAATTCCTCTGTCACTGTCTTTAAAGCAGGTCTCACTGAACTGGAATCTTGCCACGTTATTGGTTAGACAGGCTGCCCAGCTAGCTCCCAGGACCCATCTATCTCTGCCCCTCAGCATGGGCTACAAGCCCCTTGCAGACATGCCTGAATTTTTTTACATGGGTGCTGGGAATTCAAACTCAGGTCCTCTTGCTTACATGGCAAGTGCTGTTACCCACCGAGCCATCTCTCCAGCCTATTTGACCTATGTTTACTACACAATCCATGACTTCTGACAGTCGTGGTGTGGAGCAGCTCTATCATGAAAGGGACCCTCCGCCAGCTTCCCCAGACCTGCTCTCTAACCTTACTGTTTGCCTTTCCCACAGCGAATCATAGAAAGCAGCAATTTGCTCCTAGTTATACACTCAGGGCATGAGTTGCTGGTGGCTGAGCCAGTACCCACCACCTGCTGAGCAGTCTCTGTGCTGCGCCACCCCCATGGGCACAGTTCTCTCTTTTCATCTGTGGACACTTGAGTAGAATGCTCCCGGTAAAGCACAGGTGAATTGTCTTCAGTTTCTCACTACTGGGAAGAAAACCTTTATAACATTTGATTTAGGAGCTTCTTTTTTTGTTTTTGTTTTTGTTTTTGTTTTTGTTTTTGTTTTTTTTTTTTTTTTTTTGGAAATGGCCTTGAAAGGGCTAGTGGGAATAGCATAGAATGGTCAAAGAAAAAAGGACCACACAGACCTGGACTCTCATCCAGAGTCTGCATCTGTTAGCTGTGGCTTAAATAACCCAACCTTTGTCTTACTTTTTCTTCAGAAAACATGTATGACTCATATTTTAACTTTAAATGACATGCTTTCCTGCTGGGTAGGGAAAACTATAATATTCATATCTAGGGATCATCTGCCTTTAATTATAACCACAAAACAATTTTTTAAATCGTATAATTTCTTTAATGACTCTGAAAGTCCCTAATAATATTGAACTTTGTATTAACTGTATTCAGTTGATATAATAAAATTATTGGTGTAAGACTGTCTAATATTGGATCATTTCTTTCAGGATGTATAACAACTTCTTACAACTTTTCTTTAGATGGGTCTAGGAAAGACAATCCAAGCAATTGCAGTTGCTTACTTCTACAAAGAGGAATGGCCGCTGCTAATAGTCGTCCCTTCGTCTCTGAGGTACCCGTGGGTAGAAGAGCTAGAAAAATGGATCCCAGAGCTAGAGCCAGAGGAGATCAATGTTATCATGAATAAAGCGGACATTGGGTAAGAAGAACTTATTTGCTTTGAAGAAAAAAAGATGTGTTCTTTGCATTTAGTCCACACTTATGTTTTGGTTTGCATTTGGTTTTTTGGTACGAATGTTCAAACTCAGTGCCTGATGCATGATATTCCTGTTTTGAATGAAGTGTCGATCGCCATCATTAGAAGATGGTGATTGAGTTTGCCTTACATTTTAAACTATGAATTATTTACCTAAAGCCCAGTGCTATGTTTAATCTCTATTACCTGTGGTGTACTTTTAGAGTTAATGTAAACTGTGCCTACTTTTAAAGGCATGGATAATTATTTCTATTTGCCTTAAATATACGTAAAATTAGTTAGTTTACAATTCAAAAATAAATTCCATTATGTTTTCAAGACTGAAGGTGTGTGAGCTTTGTTGTTGTTATTGTTGGGTTTTTTGTTTCTTTCTTTGTTTGTTTTGAGACAAGGTTTGGTTTCTCTGTGTAGCCGTAGCTATATTGGACTGGCTTTTTAGACCAAGCTCGTCTAGAACACACAATCCGCCTGCCTCTGCCTCCCCCAGTGCTGTGATTACAGGAGTGCTCCGCCATGCCCAGCTGTCGTGTCAACTTTTATCAACAGTCCTGACTTGGTCTGCTGTTCAGGTTGGTAATATCAATATCAGTTTTAACAGGTTTGATTTTATTGGGCTAATGTACATTTGATGTTTTAAATCTTGAAAATATTTGCTTTGTTTGATAGTTATTTATAGTCCTTGCTCTGAAATATATTTCCTTTTTTTTTTTTCCATTTGTTTCATTTTGCTTTGTAGTCACTGGACTAAATCAACCTATTTGAATATGTTATTGTATGGAATATATAGTTGAATGAGGCAAATTATCTTGTTTCCAAAGGTACACACCTGTAAACACAGTACTCAGGATGCAGAGGCAGGCATTCTGTGAGTTCAATGCCAGCCTGGTCTATGTAGTGAGTTCCAGTCCAGCAAGGGCTACCTAGTTAGACCCTGTCTCATCAGAAGGAAAGGACCCGGGCATGGTGGCTCATGCCTTTAATCCCAGCACTCAGAAGGGAAAGGCAGGCAGATCTTTGAGTTTGAGGCTAGCTTGATCTACAGAGCCAGTTCCAGGACAGCCAGAGCTACACAGAGAAAATCCTTTCTGGGGAATGGGGTTGGGGACATGACACAGACTAATCACTTTCTGGGCTTTAAAAGTAACATATCTACCAGAAAGAAGCATCTGTTAGTTCTTAGAGCGTTCATGAACTATATTATCAAAACCTATGAATATAAAGTGTTTGTAGAGATAACACCGGCTTTCATGAAGAAGAAGGAAACAGACAGCACTGATATAGGATGTTTTACCTCTTTTAACCTTGGAGCCCTAACTCATTAGCCTTCAGATTTATGAATCCAAGAAAATGTAGGCCCTGTTTGCATTATTATAATAAAATGTAGACAGTTTTTATGAATAGGTTACTTCTCAAAAAAACTGCATAAAATTGAAAAGATAAATTTGGAGAATGTTGACTTTTTAAGGCTCTTTTAACTTTTATGCTAGCTATACCTTATTTAAATATCTACATTTACAGCCTGGTGATGGTGGCAAATACCTTTTATCCAAGCACTCGGGAGGCAGAGGCAGGCAGATCTCTGTGAGTTTGAGGCCAGGCTGGTCTACAGAGCAAGTTCCAAGAGAGCCAAGGCTACACAGAGAAACCCTGTCTCAGGAAAAAAAAAAAAAAAAAAGCAAACACTATAGTTACATTTTCTTATAATCTATCCTGCCATCTTTTTAGCAATAGATCATCTGCTTTTCATTAGTATTTAGGAAGTACACACTCTTGTGATTAAATAGTGGCTGTAGCTTTTGTTTGTATAATATTTGGGTATGTTAGATAGGTCCACAACCTAGGAGTGTACAGTTTTGGAAGATGCTAACCAAAGGCGTAAGTTACTTGATGTCTTTGGAAGCCTTAAAGAAGCAGTTTTTGGTGTGTACTGACCTGTGTCAGTGTGTGTTTACTACATAGATTACCCCTGGCGCCTGCTGGTCTTGAACTGTCGCCCAGTAACAGAACAGGAGCCACTGGGCTGGAAAGATGGCTCATCGCTTAAGAGCACTGACTGCTCTTCTGGAGGACCCAGCTTCAATTCCCAGCACCAACATGGCAGCTCACAGCTGTCTGTAACTTCAAGATCTGACAACCTCACACAGATGTACATGCAGGCAAAACACCAATACATATAAAATAAATAAATTAAAAAAAAGAAGCTACTAAGATGACTATGGCGACCCTCAGCATCGTTATCTGTAGATATTTCTCATGAATATCTAGTTAATATCTAGTTAACTCATGGTACTGAGCTCCGGCTTTCCTTCTGCAGGCTCATCTGTTAGCTGAGCACATGGAAGAAACCATAGTTCTCTGTGTTAATTAGATGTATCCAGGCCTTCAAGTGCTACTCACGAGTTAGAAGCTCTCACTTCTTCGCTGGAGGGTAGAAAATGGAGCTAGGGAGTGGGGGATGGCTGTGAGGATAAAGCTCTTCTAAACCCAGCTCCAGTGTAACAGGTGGGGCATATGTAGGCCCACCTCTACTTTCTGCACTAGAGAGGTGATGAAAAGGAATACAACAGAAAAGCTCACTAGCGTGTCAGCCTGCCAGAAACCCCAGTCCTTGACTGGTGGAGAAGAGACAAGGGCCCTGGGGCAACCTGGCTAGCTAGACTAGCCAAATTGGAAGCTCTGGGTTCAGCAAGAGACTTTGCCATAGTAAATATGTGGAGAGTGATAGAGGAGGGTACTTCATTTCAAGCTCTGGCATCCATATGCATATGAACAGATGCCTTCACACATCCCAGTGCCTACATGCTTACAAGCACACACGCAAAGAAGACGGAGGTGATGGGTGACATCTGTCCTGTGCTGTTCCACTGGTGATAAGTGAGAATGCAAAAGTAGGACATGTTAGTGTTCAAGAGCTTATCTCATTACTTCATTCTGTGCTGGGAACAAAATGCTTTGTGACACACCTCATACCAGTAAGAAATACATACCTCACCAGCCTCATACAAAGTAAGAAAATGTCTGTAGGAGTAATTCATAATAAAGACATTTGCAGACGTGTATCATAGGGAGCAAAGTCTCAAGGAATCACTTTATTCTTGCTCAGTGACTCTCTGTAAGGGGAAGGTCCTTCTTCTGACCCATTCCATCACCAGGCACCACAGTGCTTGAGGGCTGCAGTGCATGAGACAAGAAAGACCAGGGTAACGTGCATGGACAGCTCTGTCAGTGCTGTCCTGACAGTGCCCACAGCACCCAGGCTGAAAATGAGCATATTCAAAAAAGCACTATCATAAGTAACTAGTAAAATGTGGCTTTCTAGTTATCAAAGTCTTCCAGAATGCAACCATTTGACCAGAATTCTAAGTCTTGGCCTAATACATGTGAGAATTGTAAAATCAAAACTGTGTGAATAGCTGAGATTTAGCAATAAGACCATTTTTTAATTTTTCTCTAGTGTTTTTATTTTCAAGAGTGTTGTTTTGTTTGTGATAGAGACATTTCTTAAGTGATGCATGTCATTTCTAGGAGAATCCCAACCAGCAGAGTGACAGTCCTAGGCTATGGTCTCTTAACCACGGATGCTCAGACTTTGGTGGATGCACTCAACAGCCAGAACTTCAGAGTCGTCATAGTGGACGAGTCCCACTACATGAAGTCTAGAACTGCTGCCCGCAGCAAGATTCTCCTGCCTGTGGTGCAGAAGGCCAGGCGGGCCATTCTTCTCACAGGAACGCCGGCTCTGGGAAGGCCAGAGGAGGTACTAGGACCACTGTGCTTTGAGTAATAGGGAAATTGAATCTGTCTTCTGCTTGGCAATTTTAGTTTCAAGTCAGATGCCTCAGATGCCAAAAGAGTACCTTGGAAACTTCCATGGCACGATTAATAATTAAACACTATTTTTATTATGGCTGGGTTTTTTAAATCTTTTTTTATTTTTAAGTCTTAGCCATACTTACTGTATATATACTTATATATACTGTATATATACTTATATATACTGTATATATACTTATTGTATATATACAATAGTTTTACCATTATTATAAGGTTTACTTTTCTTTCTTTTCTTTCATTTGCTTGTATCTTTTTTGCTTGTTTGTTTGTTTAGTTGTTTTAACCCAAGGTTTTTATTGTGTAGCTCTGGCTGGCTTGAAATTGTTATGTAGTAGACCATGCTAGCCTCAACCTCACAGTAATCTGCCTGCTTCTGCCTGCAGAGTGGTAGGATTAAAGGTGTGCACCACTACACCCAGTTAGTATAAAGTCTATTTATTTAGTACGTATTGAAATTTAATCTGCTGTGTGTTTGAGAGAGAGAGAGAGGGAGTCCTATGCTCGTGAAGGCCAGAGTTTTGTAATACCTGGCATCTTTCTCTACTGCTTGTTTTTTGAGGTGGAATCTCTCTGAACCTTGAGCTTCCTAATTTCACTTGGCTACTTGGCCAGGGAGTCCAGAGATCTGTTTATACTGCATTGCATTGCAGAACTTCTCTGTAGCTCCTTTCACTTCAGTTAGCTCCACTTCGGAAAGTAGAGACAAATAGGGCCCATTGTAGACCAGACGAGGCATCTAGTTAGACTAGAGGAACTTAATCTAGGAACATAGACATGCTCAGAGTGTCTTTTTCCATCACTTTCAGTTCTTCCTGATCATTTTATCTAAGGAATCTAATTTACTGGCCAACAATTGTTTATAGTATCTTTCTCTAATACTTTGTATCTCTATGAATGGTGGTGATACAGCCTTATGTTTTCCTAATTTTAGTAAGCTTTTGTTTCATTGGTTAACTAACTAAAGTTTAGTCAGTGTTATTGATTGTTCTAAGAACCAAATTGGGTTTGCCAATTTTCTCTCTATTTTCTACTTTATTTTCATCAGAATACTTATAGTGGTTTTTGTTGTTGTTGTTTTCTTCATTGCTTGCCTTTTCTTTTTACTTGTTCTTCCCTTTCTAGCTGGGAAGTCAGGTTGTTTATTGGAGATTTTTTTTCTTGTTAACACAGATGCATGCAGCAAAATAATGTTCTTTGGAATGATTCCTTTCATATGAAATACCAGGAAAACTTAAGAAAGTAGAGAGTAGAAAGCTTAGTGCTTGCCAGGATTGGAGGGGAAGGAAGAGGGCTTTGACTCCCAGTGGAAGTTGGTTTCTTTTCCTGATGTTAACAATATTGTATAATAGTAGTGAGTGATATATAACTTTGTGGCTAAAAGCCATTGAATTTCGTACCTGAAGAGTGAACTTTATCGTATCAATAAAGCCATTACATCAAAGAGCCTATTAGAAATAACAGTAAAGTGTTCTTGTATGCAGCCCATCAAAGTTATGAAATGAAAAAAAAAAGCCATAATGATACTATTGGCCCAATAATCTTTAAAGGATATTTCTAGGCTGGGAAGATAGCTCAGCGGGTACAATACTTAATGTGCAGATGTGAGGCTCAGAGTTCAATCCCTAGGACCCCACATGAAAGCCAGGCAGGTGTGGGAGCGGGAGGCAAAGAATCCCCCATCAGGCTGGCTAGCCAGACCAGCAGAAATGCAAGTTCCCTGAGAGGCTCTGCCTCCAGTTATAAGGTGCAGGACGGTTAAAGAAGACACTGGTGTAGCCTCCAGCCTCCACATGAACACGCACAGCACAGAGATATAGATGCCAACAGAAGAGAAAAAGCATACTCGTTGGGCTTAGGTGCTATGGCAGTTGCCTGCCATGCCTGAGGCCCTGGGCTTGAGCCCTGACACCAACCGTTCCATCTCAGTAAAAGTGCAACTGGAAGGTTGGGGTCTGGTAGCATACACCTTTAATCCCAGCATTCAGGAAGGCAAGGCAGGAGAATTGAAGTTTGAGGCTAGCCTGGCTACATAATGGCTACATAAATACCCTATTTCAAATAAGCAAATATATCTGAATGGATGGATAGATACATAAATAGATCATTGATTCTTATGAGTAGCATAATACACAAATATGATTATATGAAATTACTAATTTTTATAGCTGCATAAAAGAGATTATTCATTCACTATCAGGTATTTTTTAATACTTTATCACATATGCATAATAATAGATGGTTATTCAGCCTTTTAAAGGTTCTTTATAAAAATAAATAAAAGTTTATTATTA
Organism: Psammomys obesus; assembly: GCF_907164565.1. Taxonomy (NCBI): domain Eukaryota; kingdom Metazoa; phylum Chordata; class Mammalia; order Rodentia; family Muridae; genus Psammomys; species Psammomys obesus. Next base: position 66,514,430 of record NW_026585504.1, on the reverse strand, counting down.
TCATCGTACAAATTAAAAATTAAAAAACTGTTGCCTATGACTATTTTTGCAGTAATATTTTAGTTGTACCATAATGTTATGATTGTATATATGTGACTGGATGTGTATATAGGGGCTGGAAAGAATTTTTTTGGGGGGAGGTGTTTTGGTTTTTCAAGACAGGGTTTTTCTGTGTAGCCCTGGCTGTCCTGGACTTGCTTTGTAGACCAGGCCAGTCTTGAACTCACAGATATCCGCCTACCTCTTCCTCCTAAAGTTTTGGGTTACAGGCATGTGCGACCATTCCCGGCTGAGAAATCTTTTTAAAAAGTCTCTGTCTCTGTCTCTCTCTCTGTCTCTCTCTGTCTCTCGCTCTCTCTCTGTGTGTGTATGTTATATTTAGAAACAGATAACTTATCCCTGAAGAATGGATAGGGTGGGGAAAAGAGGAAGAAAAGGCCATAAGGGAGAAGTATTTTTGCTTTTATACCTCTTGCTTTTTGTATTAATTTCTTTTATCATCATAATAACTTACTTAAAATATTGCAATATATTAAGAACATTTTTATTGTTACAGCTTTTCATGCAGATTGAGGCTCTTTTCCCACAAAAATTTGGAACGTGGATGGAGTATGCTAAAAGATACTGCAATGCACAGATCAGGTAGGATAGCTATTCTCCCTAAGCCTTTATGTGGACATATTTAAAACTCTAAACTTTAAACACTGTTAGCCATTTCTTATTCCAGTGGTTTTCAGACTTGTAGCTGTGGAATAATTTCTTTAAGTAAAAGCTTGTATGGGTGACCTGCATATAATGTAAAAGAAATTGCTAGGTGTGGAGGCACAAGGCTTTAGTGCTAGCACTTGGGAAGTAAAGCAGTAGAATTGCTGGGGGCTAGGCTCGCCTACATAATGATTCCTTGTCAAGGAGGAGAGCAAATACACCTGTTCTTCACATGAGTATATGGAAGTGTGTTGCCCTACTTTCTATTTGCCTGTGTGGGGTGTCAGGTTTAGATGAGGCAGGTTTGGGTTTACATGATGTCTTAGTTACTATTCTGTTGCTGTGAAGAGACACTATTACCAAGGCAACTTCTGAAAGAAAGCATTTAATTCGGGGCTTGCTTACAGTTTCAGAGGATGAGTCCATGACTGGCATGGTGGAAGCAAGGTGGTAGGCAGGCAAGCAGGTATGGAGCTGCAGCAGGGGCCAAAAGCTCACATCTACACCTGCTCCACAAGTTGGAGGTAGGGAGCAGGACAGCCTCGTGTGAGCTTTTAAAATCTGAACATCCACCTCTAGTGACACACCTGCTCCAACAAGGCCACACCTCCCAGTCCTTCTTAGACAGTCATCAGCTGGGAAGCAGACATTGAAGTGTATGAGCCTGTGGGGGGCATTCTCATTCAAACCACAGGAAGTGTAGAGGTGTATGGAGCCTGGTACCACCCAGTGCAGGAGCCTGCCTGGAGTCTGTTTTTTACTATGTGTTGTAATGTTTTTGTGTTAGAAAACCATCTTGATTCAGAATTCAGTTCCTTATAGACAGAGTTATGATTCCGATGTTATCCTTCCTATTATTTGCAATGTTCCCATGAAAGGTCTGCTTGGTATGAATCTAGCTATATATTAATAAAACAAAACAACAACAATAATAAAAAACCTTAATGGTGACTCTTGCACTGGAGATGCCCAGTTTTGTTTGCATAATATATATATTTTTAGATTCAGTATTGGACAACTAGAACAGGCTAAATGTTTAATCTGCATGACTGTCCTACTGTCTGTCTCTTGGTGTGTGTCTGTCATGTGATAACAGAAGCGTGAACCTCATGCATTAGTGCAAACAGTATTTCATAGAGAAATATTTTGTCTTTGAAATGTGTGATGATGGAGGTTATCTCCTGATTTCTGCTTGCTAGATAAAGTCATTTCCAGATCAGCTTTGTGCTTGTCGGGGGCATTTTCTTCTTTTCATTTCTGATTTCATGTGTGTGTGTGTGTGTGTGTGTGTGTGTGAATGGGTATATGTACCTGTGAGTACAGGCAGCCATGGAGGTGAGAATACGGGGTCAGATCTCCTGGAGCTGAGGTTTTAGGCATGCAACATGGGTGCTGGGAACTGAACTCAGGTCCTCTGCAGGGGCCATATGTGTTCATACGGGCTGAGACATGTCTCTCCTTTTGAAGATGTTCTCTGCTACATCCATTTCAGAAGGCTTTTAATCCTTTATATCTTTACCTTAAAAGCACTGTGGTTCCATAAGCTTCGATTCAGATCAAGGCATTTCCTGGCATTTTAAGTTAGTCTGTGGGAATCATATTTCCTTCCACAGTGTTTTTATTCTGGAAAGGTGTCATTTTCACACTATAATTTTACAGAATGCAAATTATGGATCGTTATTTTATTCTAGACCCATATTTTATATTTAAAATGTCATGCTGCGTTCAAAATAAAGTGAAGTGCTCGAACAAGAATGTTACTTTGTCCTTAAAAAGCTTATCAAATTTCTGAGTAACAGCCTGAAGAAACCTGTTAATGCAAATGTTATCTGAACAAAGAACCTAGGGTATAAGTAACCAAATATCACATACCCCATTTAACTTGAGAGACACAGAGAAAAGAGATTTCTCAACCATGAGCCCCTTACTCAAATTGCCATATATTAGTCATTCTGCTGAATCTTATTTAGAGGCAGCTGTAAATACAAATAGGATTTGGACAATGAAGCACAATGAATAAATTGTTCAATACTGTTCAAGCAAGGAGAAGTTTAGAGCCCACTTAATCCCCCTGTGCACCTCTGGTGGTTACATTGCTTTCCCTGTATCTTGCTATTTTGTTTTGTGTTTCTCTTGGCAACATGAGAGAATTCAGAGTGCCAACTTTAATAAATACTGCTGTGCTCATAAACAGAAGACACGCAGCTAACCCAGCCCAGCACGTTTGCTGGGAGCCAGCCTGAGTGTGTGTGCTCTGGAGCCAGTTGTTGTAGCATAGGCCAGCGCTTGGAAGGCAGAAGCAGGTGGATTTTTTAATTAAAGGCTATTCTGGTCTCCATAGTGAATTCTAGGCTTACCAGGGCTACATTAGTGAGACACAGTCTCAAAGTAAAAACAAAGATATGCTTTGGGAAGACATATCTCTCCCCTCTTCTGTTGTGCTTTAAACTTAAAGTATCCCAGGAAAATGTGGAGGGAACTGTGTTTGCTTCTAAACACATGGTCCTGGATTCAGCCCTCAGTGTAGGAACACATCAAATTCTATGCCAGTTTTACCACTTAGGAGAGTTTGCTGTCTAAATTTTCTTAGGGAGGTGAAATGCAGATTGATAATATAGACTCAAAGTGTTATGTCCATTTTCACATGAGCAGGGTCATGTTTACCTTATAAATTCTCCAGCTCTGTGCTGTCATTTAGTATTCTTCCTCTGGCTATTTAAATACAAGATTGTCTATTCCATGGGCAAATGACTCAGATCTGAAATGAATAGTTAGTATACTGAATACTCAAGGTAGGTTTGAGGAATAGCTAAATAAGATGTAGGATAAATTCTGCGGTTGTGTTTGGAAAGTCAGCTTTGTGCTGAAGACATACGAGAACATAGTATCGGTAGTTCAGCTCCAACAGACTTATGATTTTGAATCATCCTTTACTGAGTTGGTGTATGAGGTCATTCCATCTCACCTACTGCCTCTAGCTTGATTTTTAATCAACCCGTTCATTCAAAAAACTATTTTTTAGGGGGCTGGAGAGATGTCTTAGAGATTAAAAGCCTTGGCTGCTCTCCCAGAGGACCAGGGTTCAATTCCCAGCACCCACATGTCATTTAATGACCACCTATATCTTCAGATGCAGAGGATTCAACGTCCTCCTCTGGACTATGCTGACACTAGGTGCACTTGTGTTGCCCAGACATACTTTCTGGGAAAACTCATGTATATATAAATAAAATAAAATAAAATAAAATAAAACAAAACAAAGCAAAATAAAACAAAACAAAACAAAATAAAATAAAATAAAATAACAAAACTTTTTAGCTTACCTGGTGTTTGCCAGGCCATGTGTTAGCCATCATATTTGCTTTAGGGATCAAAATTATTCAAGCTGTCACTGAACTGTCAAATCTAGCACTAACCAGGTAATTATGGTTTTGATGAATGTCATGGGAAGGTGGGGGAAGGAAGAAAAGGGTGCAGTGGCTGAGTATGTCAGAGTGAACCAGTCAAGTCAGCTCTGAATCATCCTGTTAATACATACATTTCTTTCCTCTTCAGGACATGGAAATTCTATATGCTACAACCAGAACAAGAGAGACCACTGTGCCCTTAAGGAACTAAATATTCAGCTGAATATTCTAGCACTAAACTGAGGTCTCTAGACAAAAACAGGAGTTAGATAAAGATAGAGTTAGGTAGGAGTCAAATTACAGTCTTGTTCATCAGAATGGTAATAGGAAGTCATTGTAGGTGTCTTCCCTTTTCGGGGTCTTTTGCAGGCGTTAGTTATTGCTATTGTGGTTTGTTTTTTTTTTTATTGCAGCACAAATACATAAGGAAATCTATTTAACCATTTAAGTATATAGTTTGTTAGCACTAGATAAACTCATTGTTAAAAAACACTAGAACTGTTCATTTCTGGCACATTTCATCACTCTAGTCTAAACCTAGATACCCATTCAATAGTGTTCTCCACCTCTTCATTTAGCCTCTGCACTGTAAAGTTACAAAGTTTGGGACTGTCATGTATGATCAGATTTACAAGTTTCTTTGTTATTTTTAGGACTGTATTTTTACATGGTACAAAATCTTAAATCAATAGAAGAGTAAGAAATTCATATTTTTTTTGGAAAAGAGATTGTTGTGTTAAAAACAATTTTTGTCCTTTCTAATTTTGGCCCTTTTTCACACAAATATTTGTATCCATTTTATAGTTGTGTGGCATAGTATTGAGGTGAAACTGTGGCTGCAGAGATCTGAGGGACTTTGCATCATTAGCTGACATCTTTTTGGACCTGGACCATAGTTTCTGGAGTGACAGAGCCTAAAGGAGCTTGCATCTCATGACATTTTCTTATGAAAGAGAGTTTTTTGTATTCAAAGAAATGAAGAAGTAGGGGATTAAAAGTTTGACAGTTGAGGTGGTCTGAATTTCTTTCTGCAGATGGGAGCTGAGAGGATGATGAGATTAGTACCACTTGTTGCAGGATATTTCATACTGAGAACTGCAAGATTCTGTTATCTACTAGAAAAACGGTTTTGCTTGTGGTGGGGTTCAGCCTTAGTACACACCTTTAATCCAAGAGTTTTCCACTTGAATATTGTAAACAGGATTAGATAATGTCAACCCTAGGTCAAGAGGCAGCGCAAGCAACCATTTGACAGAAAGTGAACTTAGGGTTATTAAGAAAAAAAAGAGCATAAGGAGGAGTCAGAAGAACAGATAGTAGGGAGTAGAAAGGAGGGACATTCAGTTTGAGGCGTCTTGTTTGAGATGCCACGGGAGGAGGAGGCATTCCTTCTGGGACTGAGCTGAGGAGGAAGGTCAGCTGGGTGTTTTCTCTGCCTCTCTGAGACAGCAGGCTTTCATCCCAGCATTTGGCTCCTGGGTCTTTATTGATAAAGTCAAACAATTGAGATTTTATTTAAAAACAATAACCATAGGCTTCTTAGCGATGCTGAGTAGCTATTTGAGATCAGAAACAGGTTAGTAGTGGACCATTCTTCCCAGTGGTGTGCCCACAGCAATGTGATGAAGGCCAAAGTATGCCTGGAGTCAGAGCTGTCTAATGTTGGGAATTTTGTATCAATTTATGCGTGATCTAGGGGCTGAAGGACAAGGAGGTTTAGTTATCCCAGTAAGAAATCAGCATGGCAAGGAAGGTATGGGAACAGGAAGGGTATCATAACTCAGATAAAATAAACAGTCACTTGCCTGAAACATTGTAATGAGACAGGTACAGCATGGATAATGAACAGGAGTTCTTCTACTCCCTAGAAGAAGGAGTAGAAACCAGAATTATTATTATTGTTGTTGTTATTATTTCAGTTTGTCCTCTGTGCCTGTATTTAACAAATCAGAACTCTGAAATAAAGATTTTTATTTTGTAAAATATGAGTGCTTTCAGGGTGAGGGTACAGTAAACATTGTTTCCATGTGTAACTATGGTGGTTGACATTACAAATGTCAGCATTATAAAAGCTTCTGACTCACCTAAATATTTGCCTACATGCTTATTGGAAGCTTCTGTAGCCTTTTCTCGGTAGGAATTCCTATGTTTTTTAATTCTTCCCTTTCCTTGAGATATTCTAGTTTGTATTCTTCATAAAAGGCTGGATCATTATAGTCAGCAGTTAGATATTTTTTCAGTGCAGAATTTTCTTTCTGGCACTTTACTAACGTAATGATTTTGGCATCCTTGCAAATTTAGTAAAATCTTCAACTTTTTCAGAACATTACTCTCTCTCCTTTTCTCTAGTTTTTAGGAACAAAACATCTTTTACAGCATGTCTGAGATGCTGCCCTACAGGGCCCAGCATCATGGCAGGTGGATAAGAAGGCAGCCACTTGGTTGGAGCAGAAAAGGAGCCATTTTTCAAAAGAAGATTTGTTTTACCTTAATTGTCTTAAAGGATGTATTTATTGGGGAGAGGGCATTGTGCACATGAGTACTGGTGCCCTTGGAGGCCAGAGGCAGCTGATTCCCCTGGAACTGTAGTTACAGCAGTTTCAGGTGACTGAGAGCCATCTGACATAGGCGGGAGTTGAACTTGTGTCCTCTGCAAGAGCAGAAAGCTCCTTTCAGTACTCAGCCATCTCTCAGCCTCCAAGTGCAGAAGTGTTTAGATTTCCAGATAGAGCTGGTTCAAGACAAGACTACAGCTGTGAAAATGGGATGCTGGGAGAAAACTTTAGAGACTCATAAAGACAAGCAGTACAAGGATATGAGATGGAATTAAAAATCATGTTTTAAGAAGCATTTCCCCTGCTGCATGGTGGCGACACACACCTTTAATCCCAGTACTCTGCAGCAGAGGTAGATGAGTCTCTGGTCTACAGAGCCAGCCTGGTTGGTCTACAGAGCAAGTTCCAGGGCAGCCAGGGATACACAGAGAAACCCTGCCTCAAAAAGATGAAAGAAAGAGAGAGAGAGAGAGAAGCATTTTATATATGATTTTATTATTTTTTTTATTTTGAGTTTGTAATTACATCATTTCTTCCTTCCCTATTCTCCCTCCATTATCTTCCATCTACCACCACCACCCCTCAAATTCATGGCCTCTTTTTCTTTAACTTTTGGTGTGGGGGTATGTATATTCCAAAAATATGAACACAACCTCCTCACCCCATATAATATTACTTGTGTGTATATGTTTTCATGGCTGACCATTTCATATTGGAAAAGCAACTGGTGTGCTCTTCCTGGGAAGACTTGCTCCCGCTCTCAGCATGCCTTAGTTGCCAGCAGCTCTTCATCTAGGGATGAAGCCCCCTAAGCGTTCCCCTCCATGTGAGCGTGTCCATTGCTATCATCCTTGTTCCTGAAGTATTCTAACAAATAAACATGTAGAATGTCCGGGAAAGGGTGACCAGAATAATGAGAGAATTTCACATTCAGCTCCCCTAATGCCTCATATTACTGATTGCCTGCTCTATTTAAGACATTATTTCAGAGTTGCAAGTGGCACAAAGACAAGTGACACATAGTGCTCAATCTTAGGAAGCTTATTGGAATTTGAGAAAGGAAGACCTTAGGGGAATAAGTCTCTAAATATGTAAGGACCGGTCGTGCTTTAAAGGGATTAGGTTTTTGCCATTGTGTCGCCAAGAGAAAAACTAGTCCAGCCATGGAACTTACTTGGGTTGTCGATTTTGGCTTAAAATGTGAGAACAGCAAAACTATACATTCTTATATATGTGGAATCAGAACAGGGAGTTCTGGGGAGCAAACCCCAGTCCTCAGGCTTGTGTGGCAGCACTTTACTGACCCGTCTTTCTAGACAGCTAGTATAGTTTCTTCCTGGAACGTCCAGTAGAACTCTCTCTCTTTAGATTATACACTTCCTAAGACTGTCTCCTCGGCCCTCATGTGTCTTCCGTGTGCACTGCACAGCCGCTGCGAGTGGGGAAGTGGTCGTGTTGTAGAGCAGGGTCCCTCAGCCCTGTCCTGATGTCCACACTTCATGATGCTCATACAGCACTCCCTTGCTACACTGGAGGGAAGTCCATAGGCATAACCACATCCATCCACGCGTAATTTCAAGTCAAGAAAGAATCCAGCATGATGCGGAGAGAACGAAAAGTTAAGGAAACTGTGAACGTGTACTTTAATATGTCAGTATGTGAGTAGGAAAAGACATTAGGACACAATTTAAAATGAGTGCAATAAGTTTATTTTTCTGGTTAAGTGGAATCTAAAACTTCATCAATTATGGCATACGTACTATTATTTTATATGCCACCAAAGGTTAGTTTCTGAAGTTAAACTCCTGTAAATTCCAGGAATATAAAATTAAAGAAGAGGGCTGGAGATGGCTCAGTGGTTAAGAACACTGTCTGCTCTTTCAGATGGTCCTGAGTTCAATTCCCAGCAACCACATGGTGGCTCACAACCATCTATAATGTGATCCAATACCCTCTTCCATCACACAGGCATGCACTCAAGTGTATAAATAAATAAAATTAAACATAAATCATAAAATTGATGAGATGTTGGTGTGTTTAGAATTGCGGATATTGCAGTTCATCTGGAAGCTAATATATCACAGCTGTGTTTAGATGGTAGCCAGTCATAGCTGTGTTCAAATAGTAGCTACTACTCCACAGCTGTGTTCAGATGGCAGCCAGCATACCATAGCTGTGTTCACATGGTAGCCGGTACTTCACAGCTGTGTTCAGATGGCAGCCAGCATACCACAGTGTTCAGATGGCAGCCAGTACTTCACAGATATGTTCAAACAGTTGTTAATAAATTACAGCTATGTGTATTACATCTTAGCCACCAGAGTGCTTTTGGAGTCAGGGTCATGGTTTTCCACACTGACAAAGTATTCTGAGTTGAGTTTTTCTTCTAATGATTATTATTACACATATGTATATGAAGGAGAGAGGAGGAGCACCAGTGGACTATAAGCAAATACATACATAGGTACCGCTGCAGAGTCTGTTTAGTGGTGCTTGCATGCATTGAATAATCATTTAGGGGCTCCTCTGGGGAGGACTAGCTCTCCCTTATTCAGCATTGCGTGGTGCCTATTGCTCTTTATCTAGGGTGGGGCCCAATGAGATTTCCCCATCCACTTTGGCATGTCTGTTGGTGCTGTCATTGTTTAGGTCTTCTTTAGGCAGCTATGTTGTTAAGATTTCATGGGTATAGCTTCTTTGTCATATATAGAAGACACACCTGTTTGTAATCTCTACCTGTTACAGTTGTGCCAAGCCCTCTCAGGTTTGGGAGTTGTGTTGTAAATGTACCAGTTGAGGCTAGGCACCTCACAGTCAATTATTCTTTGCATTGTCACCAATTCTGGATTTCTATAATGGTCTCTGCAGCAAAAAGAAGCTTCTTTAGTGAAAGGCGAGAAATTCTCTAATCAGATAGTCTGGAGCACAAGATGTCTTAACATTGTCTCTTAACATAAAATAAATGATAAGCAAAGGTGTGATAGGAACAAGGAGATGATCAGGAGTCCAGAAGTGTGTACTGGAAGAATGAAATTTTAGGACAATAAACTAGGAGCTCACTCCCCTTAGGTAGTGAAAGTTGATGGCTACCATCTACTCTTTAAAATTGATAAGCACTTGGTACAGAATAGTGTTTCCAAGTTGGGTTTTTAAAAATGCACCTAGGGACTTAAGAGACGGCTCAGGAGGTAAAGTGTTTGCCACACAGCAGGTGGATTCCTAGAACCCACATGAAGATGGAAGGAGAGAACCAACTCCCCAAAATTGACCTCTGACTTCCATGTGTGCCCCATGTACACATACACACACACACACACACACACACACACACACATGAAATAAATAAACAAAATGATTAAAAATAAAAATACCCTGAAACTTTAAGTTCCGTCTATACCTTACTGCCAACGTTCAATCAGTTGTCATGTCCTGCAGACTCTATTGCCTTATATATTTTACTTTGTTTTAGTTTTGATACAGAGTCTGTTCCCTGACTGGGGTAAAACTCACTATGTAGACCAGGTGACCTCACAATTGCAGTAAGTCTGGCCTCTGCCTCCTCACCACTGGGACTGGTGTCCTTTTACAAGTTGATTTTGTATGGATTTTTGTTTTGTTTTGTTGAAACAGGGCTTCTCTGTATACCCCTGGCTGTCCTGAAATTTGCTTTGTAGATTTTCTAGCCTCAGACTCAGAGATCTGCCTGCCTCTGCCTTCTGAGTGCTGGGGTTAAAGGAGTGCACTGTAGAATAACTTAAACATTAAAAAGAAAAATTGGCTAGAAGGCTCGTTTGTACTGTTAAATCCTGACAATGTGGTAGATATACAAGAAGAGCCATCTAATCGTCTTGGCTGGCAAGATGACTGGTATATATGGTGAAGGCACTTGCAGCCGAGCCTGATGCAAGGAGAGAAGTGACTCACACCTGGCTGTCTGACTTCCACACGTACCGCATCATATACAAAATAAGTAAGTGTAAGAACATGTTTAAGACCGAATACATATCCATACCAGTAGAACAAAAGAGCCCAGAAAGGAACCGATCCTTTTATGATAAATGAACTTTTAACAAAAAACATTCATAGCTGGGTGGTGGTGGTACACACCTTTAATCCCAGCACTTAGAGGCAGAAGCAGGCAGATCTCTGTGAGTTCAAGGCCAGCCTGGACTACAGAGTAATTTCCAGGACACCCATGGCTACAAAAAGAAACCCTGTCTTAAAAAAACAAACAAACCTACAACTACAAAGTGGTGGTTCTGGAACAACCTAATACCCATTTGAAAGCTAGGATGTATACACTGTATATAAAAGTCCACTCCCAAAACTTCAAAGAACTGAATGCCAAGTCAGCACCTAGACAGAAGACCTTACAGGAGAGCATCAGGATAAATCGTCACACCTTGAATTTAGTAAGGCCTTCCTAGATAGAATGCTGACGTCAGGAGCAATGGAGGGGCAACTGGAGGAAGTCTCTTAACAAAATTAAACGTTAGTACTTAACAAGAGATGCCATCAAGAAATTGAGCTAGGCCTAGTAGTACATGCTTATACTCCTAGGCTTAGGGGCTGAGGCAGGAGCTTCTAAAGTTTAAGGCCAGCTTGTGTACCTTGAAAAGATTATGCTCAGAAAAGGAAAAATATTTGTGAATTGTATACTTGATAGATAAAATGTGTTTAATATGTGGATAGGTCTTAGAACTCAGTACTAAAACCAACTCAATTAAGATGGGCCAGTGATTTGAATAGACATTTCTCAATGTAAGACACATAATTATCACTAAATGTATTTTAGAATGCTTTGTATCAGTCCGAGTTGCAGTAAGAGAGATGCTGTGTACTGGGCCAGATGACAAGTTAGTGAGCATGTGCAGAAGCTGTGACTCCTGTGCACCGCTGGTGGCTGTCGGGTGGTGTGTTTTTTCAGGCCCTTCCCGCACTGTCGATAGGTGTGTAAATTGCTTTTGAAAACCTGAGTAATTCCTTCAGGAATAAACAGTTGCTATTATACCCAAGAGAAAAGGAAGTGCGTAACTTGCATAGACTTTTTCTGGATGCTCTGAGCAGCTTTATCTGTAAAATACAAAGCTTGGGAACAAACCTGATGTCCGTCGGTGGGAAAATGGCTAAAAACAGCTGTGGTCTATTTGTACAGTGGAATTTTATTCAGCCGTTAAAAGCGACGAAAGATAAGTTAATGCTGTTGCACACAGGAGTTAAAACAAGCACCAATGTTTAGTGAAGGAAGGCAGCCGTAAATGAGCATGTAGTGTAGTTTCACTCAAGTGAAAGTCAACAGACAACTTGATGGGGACAAAACTAGAAAAGTAACCTGGGTGTTTAGCCACACCCTAAACCCCAAGATAGCCGGGAATGAGACTCTGTTTCAAAAAAAAAGGTAGGGCGGTATTTGGGTATTTGTCTTCTAAGTGCTAGGCATAAAGGCGTGTGCCACCACCTTCTGACATTTTCTCAGTTTAATGTGTATGCAAATCTTTAAGTTAGGTATGAGTATAGAACATTAAAGACAGCAAAATATTTCAGTGCTGTGAAAGTATATCAGGCTGGGGTGTAACTCAGCTGGTAGAAGGCCTGCCCAGTGACCTCCAGCCTTAGTCCCTTCTTACTGGGATTACAATTGTACGTCAACATACATTGCTTAGAATTTTATTTTGTTTTGTTTTGTAAGATTTTTTTTAATTTTGGGTAGGAGTGGTTTGCCCTCAAAGGTCATCAGATCTCCTGGAATTTGAGTTACAAATGTGAGTGCTACAGAACAAACTTTGGTCCACTGCTCAGTGGACTCTCTTAACCACTGACCGTCTTTCTGGCCCCTTAGAATAGCTTTCTGAAACGGATTTTCATTTGGAAATATCAGCAAAGGGCGCCATTGCTCCTTATTATTTAAAAGGAAAGATGTGCTGCATACCTAGATTTTCTACTGTGACATTTAGCTTTGCTGTTTGTCTCTTGGTCTTAACAGATACTTTGGTAGAAGGCGTCAGTGGGATTGTAGAGGGGCATCAAACCTTAGCGAACTTCACCAACTACTAAGTGACATAATGATCAGAAGATTAAAGAGCGAAGTTTTAAGCCAGCTGCCCCCAAAAGTCAGACAGCGCATTCCGTTTGACCTCCCACCAGCAGCTGTGAAGGTGAGAGCTTAATCATTCCGAATGACTCTGGAAGGGACTGTACGTCATACTTCACAGAAGAGCATGCTTTCTTAAAACAGGTTTGATTAGTAGAAAAACTGTTGGTTTTATATCATTGCAGGAAAAGCATAAGAAGATGTAAATTCTAATTATCAAACATATGAACCGATACACCTCCTAGTGATTTAGAAAATTTGTGATGAATATAAGAAAAGCACTATGATTTCAAAAACTAGTATTAAGGATTCATATCTATAATGTAAGCCCTAGTAGTAAGAGATGCTATGTTTTATGTTCTGTAGATACATATACTCAGGGGTGAGTGTGTGTGTGTGTGTGTGTGTGTGTGTGTGTGTGTGTGTGTGTGTGTATAAAGCTGGGGCAGTGCTACATGGGTGAAATGCTTGCTGTGATAGTGTGAGGACTTGACTTGGGCTTCTCAGAACCCAAGTAAAACTGGCACTGTAATTCCAGTGCTGCTGAAAGGAGATGGGAGCAGAGACATGAGGATCCACAGAAGCTTTCAGACCATAGCCGTGGACAATAGGAGACCCTGTCTCAAACAAACTTGAAGATTTTTAAAAGTATAAATAGCTATATTGTAGAATAACTTGAATGTATCTCTGTTTTTGAAATTTGAAACCCTGTGACACTGTTGCAGGATGTAATATTTAACATATCTGAAAGCCAGGTGTTTATTTTCCCTGATTCTTATCTGTATTTACATACAGAGCCTGTATAGTCTCTGAAACTTCTTTCTATCTGGACATGACTGAGTGGACAAGTTTTCACTGTTAAATCTTAGAAGTTAAATAAGTATCTTGTAAACATTGGGTACTACATTATTTCTCAAATAAGGTCTTATTTTCTATATGTGTTATTTTAGCGTTAGAGAGAAAAATAAAATAATTTATGATATTACATTTTATGTAACTTGTTTTTTGTTTTTGTTTTTGTTTTTTGCTTTATACGCTTTTTTTCAAGAGGAAGCTTCAATTGTTTGACTTACAGTATGACAAAGCTCCTTACAGGCTTTTGTCATTGGCACAGACATGTGACCAGTCTCTTCATTGGTGTTTTAAATGAACACGTTGGTATCTATGAGAATTTTCTTTTTATATCTTTCTAAACAGAGAAGGGGAAAGTAGGACCTGATTCATGACTGGAGTAATTGTTTTGTTCGTGATGCTGTATTCTTAAACAATGTCATTCCTTCCCACATAGGAACTGAATGCCAGCTTTGAAGAATGGCAAAAATTAATGAGAGGTCCCGATTCAGGTGCCATGGAGACTGCTCTAGGGTTGATAACGTCCATGTTCAAACAGACTGCCATTGCCAAGGTACTCCTTGTTGAGCTGTTATATATTTGTCTTCATAAAGTTTTCAATGGGTTTTAATTAATCCAGTAGGTTAGTGGTATACAACAAGATGTCACTGTCATTTCAGAATTATTATGGGAAAACCAAACTATCTTGAAAAGAGACTCGGGGGGGACACAGCTTTATATAGTCCCACATTTAGACCTTCTTATGTGAGGGATGCACACTCAGCTCTCCGATTAGCTTTGGTTTCACTACATGATTCCTGAAACGATCTTTTTAAAGTTGAGGCATCATCTTTTCTCTTCTCGAGTTTAAAGAATGGTGGATCAATGGAATCAAATAGAAGACCCTGACATAAACCCACACACTTATGGACACCTGATTTTTGACAAAGATGCCAAAACCATACAATGGAAAAAAGATAGCATCTTCAACAAATGGTGCTGGCCTAACTGGATGTCTACATGTAGAAAAATGAAAATAGATCCATACTTATCACCCTGCACAAAACTAAAGTCCAAGTGGATCAAAGACCTCAACATAAAACCAGACACACTAACCCTGTTAGAAGAAAAAGTGGGGAAGAGCCTTGACCTCATTGGCACAGGAGACAACTTCCTGAACAGAACACCAACAGCACAGGCTCTAAGAGCAACAATCAATAAATGGGACCTCATGAAATTGAAAAGCTTCTGTAAAGCAAAAGACACTGTCGTCAGAACAAAACGACAGTCTACAGACTGGGAAAGGATCTTTACCAACCCTATATCTGACAGAGGACTCATATCCAGTATACATAAAGAACTAAAGAAGCTGAAAAGCAGCAAACCAAGTAATCCACTTAAAAAGTAGGGAACAGAGCTAAACAGAGAACTCTCTGTAGAGGAATATCAAATGGCAGAGAAATATTTAAAGAAATGCTCAACATCCTTAGTCATCAGGGAAATGGAAATCAAAACGACCCTGAGATTTCACCTTACACCCATCAGATGACTAAGATCAAAAACTCAAGTGACAACACCTGCTGGAGAGGTTGTGGAGAAAGGGGAACCCTCCTCCACTGCTGGTGGGAATGTAAACTTGTACAACCACTTTGGAAATCAATCTGGCACTTTCTCAGACAATTATGAATAGTGCTACCTCAAGATCCATCTATACCACTCCTGAGCATATATCCAAAAGATGCTCAAGTATACAACAAGGACGTTTGCTCAGCTATGTTTGTAGCAGCTTTATTCGTAATGGCCAGAATCTGGAAACAACCCAGATGCCCCTCAACTGAGGAATGGATACAGAAATTGTGGTACAGGTACACAATGGAATAAATTCACTCTTATTCACATAAAATTTAGATAGTGCTGTGAGTTCTTGAACTGTGTGACTACCAGATAAAATTATTGTATGTTACAGTTTTAACAAGTGTTATAGTACTTGTTTATACTAATGTGATTCTTCTCAATCCTGAGGTTGTTAGGGATTTTTTTTTTTTTTTTTTTTTTTTTTTTTTTTTTTTTTTTTTTTTTTTGTGTTTTTTTTTTTTTTTTTTTTTTTTTTTTTTTTTTTTGTTTGTTTTTGGTTGGTTGGTTGGTTGCTTGCTTGCTTGCTTGGTTTTGACACAGGGTTTCACTATGGAGCCCCAACTGGCCTGGAATATTCACTATGTAGACCAAGCTGGTGTGGAACTCACCAGCTGTTTCTGCCTCTGGAGTGCTGGGATTAAATGTATACAACCCCAGGCTTGGTTTGCGTGGAGAGAGCACATTTAAGTTTTTTTAACGTGTATGTATGTGTGCCTGCATGAGCTCATATGGAGCATGAGTGTGTAAGTGCTCCCAGAGGCCATGAGACATTCAGTCCCCTGGAAGTAGAGTTACCGATGTTGTGAGCTGCCTGCTATAGGCTCTGGAAACAGAACATGGGTCCGCTGCAAGCTCACTTAAAGCACTGAGTCAGCCCTTTGTCCCCCAGTTCTGGGATTTTGTTTCTATGTAAAATGGTTATTAAGTGTAAATTGTTAATTTATAAGTTATACGACATGAAATGTATGCTTTAAAGGTATGTAGATAGGGACTGGAAAGAGGGCTCGCTGGCTGAGAGCACTGGTGTTGTTCCAGAGGACTTGGATTTAATTCCCAGCACTTACCTGTATTTGATTCTCATGCTTCTCTGTGGCTCCACTTCCGGGGACTCCTACTTCGTCTTCTGGCCTCTGAGCCACAGCATGGATGTAGCGCAGACACACGCACATCTTTACTAGAGCGCTTCACTGTAGTTATAGAGCTGAGGGCTGTCGCTTTGCTTTGTTTTAAAATATGTTTATCATCAGCCGATGACTTTATGATAAAGTAATACAGAAATTTTCAAAATAGTAAACTGAGCATTTAAAAGTAAAAAAAAATTATATGTCAACAAGGTTTATCACATATATATAGTTGGGCACACAGCAGTGCACTCTAGAGGCTATTTCTACGACGCCAAGAAGGCCCCTTGCGGCCAGTCATTCTCCTTCCATGCACCCCACGCATGGCAGCTGCATATTAGCTTTCAAGCCCTAAATTTCCTCACTTTCCGGACACAGTATGAAGCCTAGAGTTTTCTCATGTACTGTAAAGCTCTTAGTTTAATTAAGTGTGTTACATAAGTAATTTTTTTCTCTCTGTCTCATCCTGTGTATTTTCCAATGTGTAAAATTACAACATTTAGTTTTTATGATTTCCTCCCTCGTTATTAGACTTCTAATATATTCCAGATTTTATGAGTCCCTCAATAGCAGGATGTGCTGTTAGGAATCAAAAGAGTATATATTCCATGTAACTATATAGACATCATTTTCATTTGTTTTTCCATTCTGTTGTAGTTATTATGGGCGCTACATAGCTGCCAGATCACGCGTGTCTAAGTCAGAGGGCAGCTTGCAGGAGCTGGTTCTCTCCTCCTTTTTCTGAGGCCTCTTGTTTCTTGGCTGAACTGCCTACTCCACGCTAACTGGTCCCATTTTTCCCATTCTGCCTCCACAACCATCCTGCTTTGTGAATGCTGCCATTACAGATATGTGCCACCATATTCAGCTTTTTCACATGGATTCTAGGGATTCAACTCAAGTCATCAAATTTGCCTAACAAGCACTTTGACCCACTTAGCCAGCCCTAGACATCATTTTTATCTTTTGAGGGCAGAAACCTAGAAATAGGACTGTGCTGTCAGAGAAACACTTTACCAAAACGTTTTGGAAAGTAGCTGTACCTCTTTCTGCTAGCATCGGATAAGTGCTCCAGCTGTCCTGGATCTTTGTCAGCATGTGGCATTGTCATCTTTCATTTTTCGTGGCTATGCAGCATTTTTTATTGTGGTTTTTATTTGTCCCTAAGTAGAAGTAATATTGGATATATTTTCATAATCTTTTTAGTTATTCGTTTTCTCTCTTGAGGTATCTATTTAAATTGTACTCCTATTAATATTAGGTTATAAGGATTCCTTATGTTTAAGAATGAGCCCTCTGCTATAGCTTTGCAAATTTTGCCCCCAACTATGTATATTCAATTTTTATTTATTTATTTTGGTTTTTTGAGACAAGGTCTTTCTACATAGCACTACCTTGGAACTCACTACACAGACCAGGCTGCCTTGAACTCTGAGATCCACCTGCTTCTGCTTCCTGAATGCTGGGATTAAAGGTGTGTGCCACCACCTCTAGCTCCCAGCTTCCTCCTTCTTCCATCCTTCCTTTCCTCTTTCCGTCCTCCTTTCTTCCCTTCCTTCCTCCTCCCTTCCTCTTCCCTTCCTTCTCCTTTACTTTCTCTTTCCTTCTTTCCTCCTTCCTTTTCTCCTTTCTTCCTTCCTCCTTCCTTCCTTCCTTTGTCCTAGAACTCACTCTGTAGACCAGGCTGGCCTCCAACTCGTGGAGACCCGCCTGCCTCTGCCTCTTGAGTGCTGCGGTTAAAGGGGTGCACCATCACCACCTGGCATTTTTATTTTTATTTTCTTAACATGGTATTTTAAAGGACAGAAATCTATAATTTTTAAATATTTTAGTATGTTCTTTTTATTCTTCTTTTGTAGTCCCAAGAAACTTTTACCTAATAAAATTTACAAAGATATAATATTCTAATAATGCTACAGCTTTAGAGTTTGTAGGTAGGTCTATGAAGTACTTAGAACTTTTTTGTTTTGTTTTTTGAGAAAGGATCTTATGTAGCTCTGGTTGGCCAGAAAGCTGGCCTAGAACTCACAGAGATCTGCCTACCTCTTATTCTAAAGTTCTGGGATTAAAGGTGTCTTCTAACATGCTCAGTTTAAAATTCATTCTTTACACAGAATAGCATAAAGATGGAGATTCAGAGGTTCAGTTTGTTTAAAGTGTGTGTGTGTGTGTGTGTGTGTGTGTGTGTGTGTGTGTGTGTGCGTGCACACCATAACAGGTCTCCATTTGCTTATAACAGTACTCCCATTGTGCCATCGTGGTGCTCCATTGTCCTATCACATAGTTTCCCTTGTGACAAAAGAGTGCTCTATTATCCTATGACAGTGCTCCACTGTCCACCACACTACTCCAGCACCGTGCTCCGTTATCCTGTTAAAGCATGTCACTGTCTCCTGCAGTACCGTCTGTCCCAGCACCTGCTGCACTGTGAAATGGTGATGCTCTGAAGTGCTCTGAATAGCATCTGCTGTTACATCACAGCACTCCATGACCTCATCGCAGCACTCCATTGTTACAGCGCAGCGCTACAAAGCTCTGTCATCCCATCACAGGCTCCACTGTCTACCCCAGTGTTCCACCATCACACAGCACGGGTCCATTATCCTCTCACAGTGTTCACAGTGCTCCATGGCTCTTCCACAGTGCCCCACTGCCCGGTGCTCCTCCACATCATCACAACCTCCTCCACATCATCACAGCACTTCAGTGTCCCAGCACACATCTCCACCGTCACATCACAGTTCTCACTGTGCCACCACAGTTCTCTCTC
Organism: Psammomys obesus; assembly: GCF_907164565.1. Classification (NCBI taxonomy): domain Eukaryota; kingdom Metazoa; phylum Chordata; class Mammalia; order Rodentia; family Muridae; genus Psammomys; species Psammomys obesus. The sequence goes on along the minus strand of NW_026585504.1, from coordinate 66,495,315 downwards.
TGTTGTCCCGGGCCAGTGCTCCGTTGTGCCGTCACAGTGCTCCACTCTCCCGTCTCAATGCTCCATTGTTGAATCACAATTTTTGCTCAGGTGTGGGGGGGGTGTGTGTGCACGTAGCATTCCATTTTTAGAAATAACATGGGTTTTTTTTGTCATTGAATTTCTTTCGCACTTGTTTCATTTTTGTATTAAGAATCTTTTTTGTGCAGTACATTTGATTGTATCTCTGGTTTGAACTTTGTTGTACTAAAACAGCCTGACCAAAAGCAACTTGAGGAAAAGGTTCATTTCAGGTCATAATCCCTCTTTGAAGGAAGTCAGAGCAGGAACTCAAGGCGGAAGCCATGGAGGAGTGCTGCTTGGTAGCTTATTTTCTGCTTTACTCCCAGGCCTGTACTCAGTTAGCTTTCTTCTCTTTCTTTCTCCTTTTAATGGAGTCTTTTCTTTAATCTTTTAAATTTTAATTTTCTCTTATGTGTGAGTGTTCTGCCTGTGTGTATGTTTTTGCCACTTGTATGCCTGGAACCTGAGGAGGCTAGAAAAGAATGTTGGGTTGTAATGGTAACTTGTATTCACCTCAGTAATTGTCATCTTCGAGGCTTACTGCCTCTGTCTGCCAACCTAGACATGGTCCTGGAAGCTGCCGCCTCGGTACAATCTAATCCAGTCCTAAAATGTTTTTAGCCTCTGAGACTTACTGCTGGATAAGCTCACCCTTTCTAGCTCTTTCTGAACTCTGGCTGGCTGGTTCAACCCAGCTGTTCTGGCTCGAACTCCTCTCCCAGCTGATGGTTTCCATCTGGCTCCTCCCTCAGCCTCTGACTGAATTGCTCTACTTGGACTCAAACTGACTCTAGCAATCTAGTCTAATCTTCTGGCTCCTTCTCATTCTCTGGCTTGTTCTGTCTTTATCCATGTCTAGCTTGTTTTCTGATTTATAGGCCAGGTAGCTGGTCTACAAAGCAAGTGCGGGACAGCCAGGGCTAAAAAGGAAAACCCTGTCTCACAAAAAAAAAAAAAAAAAAAAAAGGAAGGAAAAGGAGGAGAGGCAGCAGCAGCTGTGATTCTAAGTTGTACATGATGGTCATTAGTATGGAGTTGACAGCTACTTGGTTAAGACTCGTGAAGGAAAAGAACGGAGACTAAAATCAGCTGGCCCCAAAATGAGTTGCATTTGTGAAAATAAAGTGAAGCAAATATCCAGTCATCCTTCCTCTCATCCACACCAGAGGCTCTGTTTTTAGCCACCAATGTATTTTGGATTTTTTTTTCTATTCCTGGATATAGCCAGAAATCATTAGTTCATGCCATTACAAAACGGGCATGCTCGGATGCATTTTCCTTCCTATGTCATTGAAGTCCAGTATTTGGAACCTACTACACTCTGAATAATAGAGTTTATCTACCGTATAGGCTAAGTCGGCTTTTTAGGAGTTAACTAGTTATAGGCTACATTTTTTTTCAATGACAAAATGTGTTTCTGAGTTCTTCCATACCAGTTTGCAAATTAAATTGAAGTCATACAGATTACAGATTGGTTACTATAGTCTGTGCGTTAGTGTTGAGGTGTCCTTTTAAAAACAAAACAAAAAAGGCATATTTCCTGATTAATAACATGGAGTCCCTATTATGAAGTGGGGTGCTGAAGAGGAATGGTGAAAATGACACAGAGTCTAATTCTCAAAGAATTTACAGCCTTTTGAAGAGAACAGTAAAATAAATATTCACCTACAAAAGGTTTTGCTTACTGCTTCAAACCCAGGCACTAGAGAAGAACCCAGGAGAAGGTCACTGAAAAGATGTCTTACGGAATGTACAAGTAGATGTAGCTAGTCAAAAAGTGAAGGCTGCAGGGCTGGTGGGGTGCAGTTCCAGCAGATGAAACACTTGTGCAAACTCACAGAGATTACTGAAAACTGGTATAACCAAGCAACCAAAACTAGGCATACACCTCTACTACTTGGCTGCCCAACCCAGCAACAAAGGCTTGTTATTGTTGTTTCTGTGTCTATTTTGTTGTTGCTGTTGTTGTTTTTCAAGGCAGGGTTTCTCTGTGTAATAGCTCTGGCTGTCCTAGAACTCGCTTTGTAGACCAGGCTGGCCTCGAACTCACACAGAGATCTGCCTTCTTCTGCTTCCTGAGTGCTGGGATTAAAGGCATGCAAAAAGCCTGTGCCACCACATGTAGCTCTTCTGAATCTATTTTATTTTACTTTATTATACTTACTATGAATGCAATTGGTAAAAATGAAGATCCTCAGAATTAGAGTCAGCATAATACACTCTAGGGAGGTGGGAGGTGTTAGGACTGGGGAAATGCCTGAGATGTTAGGCAAGCATACAGCTCTTGGCAAGGACCAGATTTGATCAGAAGCATCCATAACAGGTGGCTCACAACACCTGTAATTCCAGCTCCAGAAGACCCAGTACCTTCTGTGTGGGCCTCTGCACTGGCATGTGCATACATAATTTATGTGCGGGTGTTTGCCTGCATGCATGTATGTGTACTACTTGCATACAGAGCCTATGGAAGAAGAGAGCATCAACTGGTACTGGAGTTACACATGGTTGTATGCCACCATGTTGGTGCTGGGATCTGAACCTGAGTCCTCTGCAAGAGCGTTAAGTTCATATTTTAATCCACTGGGTCTCTCCAGCCCTCAAATAAATCTTTTTTTTAAAACAAGATATATGTAGTATCTGTGATTCAGCCAGTTATCACTTATTTGGGGGCACATTACAACAGTGTCTCCTTTTTAAAGAAAACTATTTCAGTAGAAATGCCAGGTTTTTAATGAAAGTTATTAAAAACCAACTCATAATTCAAAATTTCCTGTCACTTTTGGAGATGGTAGCATTCTTTGGTGCTTTATTTGCTGAAGGGAAATTTTTTTAAACATGTTCCCTTTAGGCACAAAGTGTGTTTCCTATTTAATTGCTCTAGCAGCTTAACATAAGTAGAATCCCACTTAAAAATGCAGTGAGGAGTAATAAGGTCATTACGGTATTCCCTGCTGCCCAGGGCCTAGGAGACGCTGCAGAAGGCTTATTCCTCTGCTTGATCTGTAGTTTGGAAAAGTCTGGCTCTGAACCAGAAACAAACAGCCTGCCTCCTGTTCATTAGTAGGAAGCAGTCAGCAGTAATCAATTAAGTGCAGATAAAATACTATTATTAGAGGAAACAGGACGAAAAGGAGTCCCAGATGCTTAAAATCTGCAGTTAGGACTGAGCTGCCTTGGAGGTCAGAGCGCTTGCTGTGCAGCCTGTGGGCTGGAGTCTGGACCCCAGGGCACTTGATGATCAGCAGGCTGTGAGCCCAGTCCAAGGACCCGTGAACTTTAGGGGAAGCTTCTTCTGTGCCTGCGCTCTGTCAGCCTCGAGCTATGGCCATTAAAGCAGAAATCATTTGACACTTGCTGAACTCTAAAGAATACTCTACAACATGTGTCACCTTAACACTGTAATAGGGAAGAGAAGTTCCAGCTACAAGGGCAAGTGGGAATTTGTGCAGGTTAAAGAAGTAGGTGAATGGGCAGTTGCTTAAAAAGAGACATGATGGGTTGGGAGATTCTTATAAAACTGACCTGACTGAATTTTTTTTTAATATTTGTGTTCATGAGTGTCATATTCGTTTGTATGAGTGCCAGCATGGGGATGCCATGGTACATGTATACATGTATACATGTATACATGTATACAGGTCAGAGGACAGCCTCAGGTATCAGTCCTTGTCTTCTGCCTTGTTTGAGATAGGGTCATTTGTTCACTGGTGCTTAGGCCAGCCTAGCTGGCCTGTGAGTTCCGGAGTCTGTCCCCATCTTCCTTCTCACTGCAGGGGCTCTGGGATTGCAGATGTGTCCTACTGCAGCCTTCTGGGGACTGAACTCAGGGCTTCACTCTCGTGTACAAGGGCTCCTCTCACCCAGCCTTCTTCCTTCCCAGTCCCTGACCTGAGGAATTCTTGCCTTTAGGCTTGCCGAGAACTTACACATCCAATACAGGAGAACTAGGTCAGTTCAGAAAACGAACCACTTCTCAGGTGTGGAGAATCCTGATAAATGAACATAGTAGGACTCTTCTGGGAGTGAGTGGCAGATCAGACAAGGCCAGGAAGACCACAGAAGGCCAATTTTAAGCCTAAACTGAGAACTGGGAGAAGCTGAATCAAGCCTGATCTTGCTCTTCCAAGGCACTGATATGATGCTTCTCTCTTCTTTCACCCTTTTCCTGTTATTATTTGATTTAAGGCTGACAATTCTAAATAAATTTCATCAGATATTCAATGCAGTATAGTTTTTTTTTCAGTTTTTATTTCAGAAAGTATGATATATACCTCTTTACTTCAAATATATTAGATACAACTCAGAGTGGCTTGCTGCTCTTACAGAGAATCTAAGTTCATTTCCGGGCACCTGTGTTGGGCATGTCAGAGCCACCTTGAATTCCCACTTCTGGCCTCTGCAAGCACCTGCACACATATGTGGCACACATACACATGCACACACACACACACGTAAAGACAGACATTACTAAATGGGTGTGGCAGCCCATACTATTAATCCCAGCTGGATTATTACCATGAGCTCCACAGCCAGCATGCCTTGTATATGGAGACCCCATCTCAAACCAACAGTTAAAATACTGTGTTTCTTTAAGTAAGCTATACCCTGTGGTCTCCACTAGTTACCTAAGCCTTACCTGGCAGACAGTGTTCATCTCAGTGAGAGATAAAACAGTTGTGAAGCCGTGCACTTTGTGCAGTTAGCACAGAACTTGAGCCAGCCACGCCTGCCACCACACACCTGATAATGTTGCAAGCGAGCACTTGTTCCGGTCATTTCACATCTGACAGTGCCGGGACACGGATGGGTGGTTACAGTGACAGACAGGAATGACCCTGGGGCCGGAGAGAGAGCTCATCCAAGAGCAAGGGCTGCTCTCCTGGAGGACCAGAGTTCAGTTCCCAGCAGCCGTCAGTTCTGTAGGCCGAGGCTCTGCCACCTCTGGCTTCTGTGGGTGCCCACACTCATGTGCATAGACATAACACATCATTAAAATAAAATAAACCTTTAAAAAGAAAATAAGATGTAAATCCATGCAATCGGTAACTTCAGAACCTAAAAGAATCCTTAAAGTCTGCTTGCTACGTGAGTAGTTTATATTCCAAATGCATTTGCTCCTAGGAATCATCGTCTCAAATGATAGTTAAGTTGCTGTGTTGGCTCTAGCCTAATTTTTTTATATTTCATTGAAATGAATCTTTTTATCTCTTTTGCAACTTTTTTTTTTTTAAGGCAGAGTCTCACTGTATAGTTCTGATTGGCCTGGAACTCTCTGTGTAAACAAGGCTGGCCTCAAACTCACAGAGATCCACCTGCCTTTGCCTCCTTAGTGCTGTGTCTAAAGTCATGCTCCACTGCTCTATCTGAGACTTAACTTTTGGAAAGCTTTCTACATACATTGAAAGTTTTAAGCATATGTATATATGTGCATATATTGACTTTATGACCTATGCATGCCATTAACTCAAAACTCCATCCAATTATCATTTATCCTTTTTTAAACTTGTTCTTCATATATGTATACAATAGAACTTGATTATATCCATCCCCAATCCTCATTAAAACTCCCTAGCTTCCCCAGAACACCACCCTCTCAACTTTGCCCCCTCTATAAAAACAAAACAAAACAAAACACTGAGGCTGTTAGTGCTGCTCCTAGGTATGGAGGTGCCCACTAGGGCGTGGGCAACCGTTAGCAGCCACAGTCTCAAAGAAAAGTAGCTCCCCCTCTCCCCAGAGCCATCAGCTGCCAGCAGAGCCTCACTAGGTGGAGCCTCAGGTGTTCCTCCCTCATCCTCGCTGGAGCTGGGACTAGCCTGGTCTTACACAGGTAACCACAGCTGTGGTGAATTCATGTGTGCCAGAGCCATGCCATGTCTGCAGAACCGCATTTTCATAGCATTTTCTTCTTTCTGCTGCACCTCTTCTGAGATGTTCCCTGAGCCTCAGGCTTGGGTGGGAACGGGAAGGCTGGAATGCAGGTACCATCTGTGGCTAAGGACTGACACTTTTTCTCAGCATTTTGGCCATTTACTTTTTTATGTATGTATGTATGTTGTGTGTGTGTGCACATGTGTGCAGATGGGCGCACACATGTGCATGGGTTAAGAGGCTAAAGAAAGGAATCGAGTGTTTTTCTCTGTTGTTTTCCAGCATATTCCCTTGAGACTGGGTCTGTCACTGAACTGGAGGCTCCCCATCTTAGCTAAGCAGCCTGGCCAGCAAGCTCCTGGAGTCCTGCCTGTCTTTGCTCCCCCAAAATGGAGTTACAGGCGTGCACAGCCTTGCTCAGCTTTGAGGTGGTACTGGGAGTTTGATTCAGCTCCTCATTCCTGTGTAGCAAGGCTCTTCCCCACTAAGCCATACCCCAGCCCTCAGCCATCAGGCTTTTAAAAGCAGTGGTTTGAGAGAGCTTGGGCTTTCTCTCAGCAGCTCTGGTCCTGATGAGGGGTAGCTAATGACAGGAGGGTGGAATGGCTCACTCGGGAAGAAGGCACATGAAAGCAGGTTACAGCAATTGTTCCAGTTGTAAGTCTAGATTCGGGTTGTCATGAATGTACCCTTTAAGCATTCCAACTTGACATGTACTTACTGAAAAGCTCATCCTGGTAAATATAGCTCTTTAGGCAAACATGCACTTTATTAAAGTGCTTCAGTTGCCATGACAGCAACTGCAGTTTATAGCGGCTTGTTTTGAGAGAACTTCATTTCCACTTTCTGAGGCACCGACATCCAAGGCTAAAGTTCCTGCCAGCCTCCAGGCTCACTATATGATGAATTCCATTGTTCAGAAAATTTAGACATGCAAAATACAGCTTGCAGAATAAACCTTGAGGCTTTGCAGCTAATGCAGATGAATTTTAGATAGGTATTTTAAATTTTTAATCTAAAAAATTGCTAAAGCTATGTTAACAACCAAAAACAGTCACTCTGAAAAATAGCTCTTAAGTTTATTCCCCAGGAGCAGCCACTGTCAGTTCTTGTAACAGCTGAGTGTTGTTCTTTGTTTTATTTTAATTCACTCAAATTTCATCACTATGCTTTTAAAACACCTTAGTCTACATTGCTGCTTGTATTGTAGCTTCAGCTATAACAACTGATTTGTCAATTGGTAAGATAAAATTTTACCTTTTTGTATCTTTGCCTCCCCCTCCGCAGATACATATCTGTCTTATTTCCATTCTTCTATTCAAGTGACATAATTTTACTAATTTTTAAAATAATGCAATTTTGGCCTGATCAGTATTCACTACATATGTTATTAGACCCATGTTTGAAATACTGGTGAACCATGGGCTATACTGTTGGTTATTTTTTTATGCCATCTGATGTATTAATAATTATGTATGTTTAGATCAGGGTGAACATGCAGTGCGTTGTTTGACTTTTTTATGGTGAAAACATTTAAAGTTCTTTCTTCTAGCTCTAGCTGGTGTCCACAGCCACTGGCTGTGTAAACACCAGAATGTCTTGTTTGTGTTTAATTGTGTCTTTGTCCTCAAATGTCAAGTTTTCTTTTCTCTAGAATTCACTTCATTTTCTTTGGAGTTATTAACTTTCAAAATTGTCATCATCCTGTTTCTCCTTCCCTCCTCATTTTTTTATGCCTTCCCTTTGCTTTCTCATTCTCTTCTTTCCCTTTCTCCTTCCTCCTTTTTTCTCCTTCTTCCCCTCTCCTCCTTCTCTTCCCCCTCCTCTTCTCTTTCCTTTCCCTCCTTCCCATTTTACTCTTTCTTTCCCTCTTCTTCCTACTTTATCCTTTTTCCTCCTTCTCTTCCTCTTCCTCTTCTTCCTCCCCTGCTCTTCTTCCCTTCTATCTTCATTCATTCCCTCCCTTCTCCCTCTCTCCTTTTCTTCATTTATTTCTTCCTAGATATCAAAACTAGAAGTTACGCACACTAGGCAAGTCTGTGCTTTATTACTGAACTATATACCCAGCCCTTCAGTATTTAGTAATAAAACTTTTTTTAATCTTTATGATACTTATGCATTATGACCACTTCCCTGATTCCATTGTTTGCATCTGTAACAGAATACTTGAGGCTAGCACATTTATAAACAATGTAAGTTTATTTAGCTCATAATTCTGGAGGCTGGATAAACCAATATCAAGGTACTAGCATCTGATGATGTCCTTTTTGCTGCTTTATCGAATGGCAGAAGACAAAGAGCAAGAGAATAGAGTGAATAAAAGATGGCTTGCAGTTTCCAGCCTTTTCTTAAGCAGCATCCATTCATTCATTCATGAGTGTAGTGCCCTCATAACCTACACACCTGTCTTTAGGCCCTGCCCCCGCCACTGTCGCAGTGTGGATTATATGCTGTGTGCATCTCTTTAAGCATGCCTTCACATCATACTGCTTGCCCTCAGTCCAGGGTCCCACTTACCCAAACAAGCTCTGCCTTACATGCGAAGAACATGCCTGCAGTCTGGGCAGGATGGGTGAGTCTGTGCCTGTGGGGTGGAACCTTCAGACAGGATGAGGCACAGGCCTGAGCACACCCCTCTACTCCCACATTCCCTGAGCTTGTTCCTGTGCTAGCTCCCCTCACCCTCTCCCTCCGGGGCTTTTAACATGACTTCAGTGGAAACACTGACTTCCTGTCCATTCCGTATTGCCAGCTTAGGATCTCTCAGAATGGAGAATCAGGCATCATGTACTTTTTAGCTTCCAGAGGTTCTGCTTTTGGCTTTTGTGCCTATGTCCTTTGCTATTCTGAGACTAAGAGGAATACAGGTTGAGTGAGTTGAGCCTGCCATCTTTACCCAGAATTTCTAAGTAAACAAATTTGTGTTGTTTATGAAAACCTTTGTTTTCATTTTATATGTGTATAGCTTGTGTAGAAGCATTTGTGTGTATATGCGCACATGCATTTAGGTGCTCGCAGGGGACATAAGAGGACGCTAACTCTTGGAGTTACAGGAAGTTACAGAAGTTACAGCTCCAGTATAGGAGCTGGAAACTGAACTTGGGTCTCTGGAAGAGCAGCAAACACTTTTAACCACTAAACCACTTTTCCAGCTCCACGCCCTCTATGTTTTTCATTTTTGGAGCTCAGGCTAGCCTGGAACTCACTGTGTAGCCCAGGCTCATCTTAAACTTGTAATATCCCTGGCTCAGTCTTGTGGAATTGCAGGCATATACCACCATAATTACCCAGTAACTAATAATAATTAAAAGATAGTACATTTATGTTTTTAAATTTAAGTCATCCCATATTTATCTCTTACTCTTTCTGTATAACTTGGAAAGACTTTAGCTAAGAATGCCCATTCAGTGTTAATTTTTATGATTATTCCTTCTTCATGAATTTCTCCATTTCATTCTGTTATCTTAGACCTTCCCTCTTGTGCTCTTGAGCCTGTCACTTCAGGTTCTTCCAAAACCTTCTTGTTTTATTATGATTTCTGTTGCTTTGATAAAACACCGTGACCAAACACCTCTTGGACAGGAAAAGGTTTATTTCCCCTTACAGCTTGTAAGTCCACCGTCCAGGGATGTCAGGGCCGGAACCTGAACCTGGAGGCAGGAGCCAGTGCAGAGGGGGCTGCTTACTGGCTTGCTCAGCCTGCTTTCTTACAGAACCCAGGACCATCAGCCCAGGGACGGTACTGCCCACAGTGGGCTGGGCCTCCTCCATTAATCATTAACCAAGAAGATGCTCTACAGACTTGTCTCCAGGCCAGTGTTATGGAGACATTTTCTCAGTTGAGAGTCTCCCTCTCCAAATGACTCTAGCTTGTATCAAGTTGACATATAAAATTAGCCAGTGCACTCCTGCATCGTAGAGACAACTAATTCCCACCTCTCCTGGCCGCCTTGTACTTCCGCGCCTGCCTTTCCCTAAGTCCACTGCACCATCTCAATTTCAGAAGAAAGTGAACCTTAAACCTCAGCCCGTCTTTCTTCCACTTTTTTCTTAACCCTTTTTAATTGTGTAAAACTGTTTTAAGATCTATCTTCTCAACAGTGGTACCATTCTTCTCTTGCCCATACCTCATTTCTTTCCTCTCCTGTCCTGTATCCCACCTGCATTGTTGTTTCTGTCTGAAGTGGCCCCAGGGCCCCTCTGCTCCAGGCTTTCTTGCTAACTACTGGCATAGAGGAGGTGATTAGGTCAGAAGAGTGCTGATCTCATCCGGGGCTGAGTTCACTCGGAGATTGGAGATTTGGTGGCGTCTTTGGGAAGTGATGTGGAGTGGTTAGAGCTAGTTGGAAGATGCGGCACTCTGAAAAGCTGTGCATCTTGTGTCACTCCTTGCTGAGTAGAGATGAGTAGAGTCCTCCACTATAGATTGCCTGTTTGACACTCTGCCTCCCCAGGACTCGGAACTGGCCAGCAGTTAAGAGAAACTTGCCACCAAAATGAGTTTTCCATGCTTTTAACTGGTTTGCCTTCGGTGTTTTGTCACAGCAATTAGAAAAAAACAAAAAAACCCTGATCAAACAAACAGCAGTGGACATACTCAGCTTTTCCACACACCCCGTATTCGTGGGAGTCCTGAGTGAACAGGCTACCAAGAGAAAAAGCAGCCAAAGTTCTGAAGATGGCTGGGCGTGTTGGGAGCTTCTTCCCCTTTCTTAAAAGTGGTATAGCGCTTGGATAAACATGTGGGTGATGTTAATAAACTTTGACTTTGATCCTTAGGCAGGTGCAGTGAAGGACTACATTAAGATGCTGCTTCAGAATGAGTCGCTTAAGTTTCTGGTCTTTGCTCACCATTTAAGTATGCTCCAAGCTTGCACGGAAGCAGTCATCGAAAACAAGGTACTGCAATACTGCCTATCTCCACTCTACTAAATATCACTTTTACTCTCGTGATCTACGTGGGTTTTTTGTAACCTGTTTTGGATTATGTTTTTTTTTTTTTTTAAGGAGTTATTTATTACTTATACAACATTCTACCTGTACACCAAATCTTACTATAGATGGTTATGAGCCACCTTGTGGTTGCTGGGAATTGAACTCAGGACTTTTTGGAAGAACAGCAAATATTCTTAACCTCTGAGCCATCACTCCAGCCCTGGATTATGTTTTTTAATGCATAATTTTACCCACAATTTATAAAGTATTTTCTTATGATTTTTAATAATATATTGTTACCATGGCATACTCTTTTCTTCTTTATATCAATGTTAAAATTTTTCCTCTGTTCACCAGGTGGTGATGGTGCATGCGTTTAATCCCAGCACTCAGGGAGGCAGAGGCAGGCAGATCCCTGTGAGTTTGAGGCCAGCCTGGTCTACAAAGGGAGTTCCAGCACAGGAGCTCCACAAGGAGAGGAAAAAAAAAAAGAAATCTGGGCACAGGGGTCTTTCTGAGACCAATACTCCAACCAAGGACCATGCATGGAGATAACCTAGAACCCCTGCACAGATGTAGCCTATGGCAGCTCAGTATCCAAGTGGGTTCCCTAATAAGGGGGGGCCTGTCTCTGACATGAACTCAGTGACTGGCTCTTTGATCAGGGAGCTAAGGGGGGAGCAGCCTTACAAGGCCACAGAGGAAGACAATGCAGCCAGTCCTGATGAAACCTGATAGGCTAGGGTCAGAGGGAAGGGGAGGAGGGTCCTCCACTATCAGTGGACTGGGGAAGGGCATGGGAAAGAGGAAGGGAGGGTGGGATTGGGAGGGGAAGAGGGTGGGACCTACACCTGGGATACAAAGTGAATAAACCATAATTAATAAAAAAATAACTAATTTTAAAAAGAAAGAACAAAATCATTTGGCGATGCTGTAATGGTTACTTTAGATGGATAGTCTCTTTTTTAAAGTAAATATTCTTATTTTTTAACTTTTAGGTGATTTTTTTCATAGAATCTTTCATATTTGATTTGAAATTTAGGGCTTAACTTATTTTTATTAGGTTGATTCCGTTCTTTTTAGCTATTTCTAACACACGGCTCTTTTTTCACAGCTTAAATTGTTCTTGAAGGCAGTCTGTTCAGTTTAACACTTAATGAGGTTCCATTCTTTAAAGGTGTGTGTGGGCGTCATAGGTCCTCAATTCAGTGGACACAGTCATCTCACACAGCTCCTTTAGGTTTAATACTGTGAGATCAGAGGTCACGAGTAGTAGATTTAGAGTGTACTTTCCCTGTTAATATTTGGTTGTATCTCTCTATGCCTCCCTAACGTCCGAGCAAAATCTCTCCTTCTCTCTCATCTGGCTCTGGTTTTACTCTGGAGTAAACTGGTCCTGTAACCCTAAAATTACTCTTTTTAAATAATTTATTTTTATTTTATGTGCATGTAAGGGTATCAGATCCCTTGGAACTGGAGTTACAGACAGTTGTAAGCTGCCGTTTGGTGCTGGGAATTGAATCCATGCCCTTTGGAAGAACAGACAGTGCTATTAATCACTGAGCCATCTCTCCAGCCCCCTAAAGTTCCTCTTACCTGCTGCCTAAAGGTTGTGTTTTAACTTGCATAGAATGTTACTGAAGAAACATTTGCTTAATTTTAAAAATATTCATAGAGCTCCTGTTGCATAAAAGCAATTACCCTTGGCGTTGGTGGTTGTCTAAGTTACTTTTCTGTTGCTGTGTAAAGATACCATGACCAAAGCAACTTAACTTATAGGAGGAAGAGGTTATTGGGCTTACAATGTCAGAGGTGAGTCCATGACCATCCTGACAAGGAGCATGGCGGCAGGCATGGTGCTGGAGCAGCAGCCAAGAGACTAGATGTTGAGGCAACAAGGCAGGGAGAGAGCTAGCTAGGAATGGCATAGGCTCTGAAACCTCCAAACCCACCCTCAGTCACACACCTCCAACATGCCAGCACCCCCCAACCCTTCCCAGACAGCTCCACCAACTGGGACCAAGCATTCAAACAGGAGCCTATGGGGACCATTCTCACTCGAGCCACCATAGTGGTATTAAGATGCATTAAACACAGAGCCTATCTTCAAGCAGCTTAAAAGTCAGAAATTAAAGCGCTGGGCAAAATGGTTGTACAGTCTCTTGTCACCAAACCTAATAACCTGAGTTCAGTCTCTGAAACCTACATGGTGAAAGGTGTAAGTTGTCCTTTACCTCCATATATGTATCATGGCATTCATGCTTGTGAGCTCTCTCTCTCTCACACACACACACACAACACACACACCACAGTAATATGTGTAATAAAAATTTTAAGTAAGAAATTGTTATATTTTGTTAAGATTCTTACTGTATAACATTGCTGATATACCATTTTAACCAGTTTGCATCTTCATATGACTATTAAGGTAGGTATAAAATAAGGCTGCATAGGGCATGTCTAATTTCGCTAATTTCCCTTGTTGATGCTAGGCTCGTTACATCAGGATAGATGGAAGTGTGCCGTCTTCAGAAAGGATTCATCTGGTGAATCAGTTTCAGAAGGATCCCAATACCCGGGTGGCTATCCTGAGCATTCAGGCTGCTGGCCAGGTACGGGTCCTGTTTGATAACAAAATGGCGTGGATATTACAAAAAGTCCATTAATTCCAACTTTGATTTATAAAATTATAATTGTATATCTGGATGTCTATTGTAGTATTCATTGTACTTAAGAGTGCTAGAAAATATAATAGAAGTCGGCCTCTTACTTTTATTCTTTGAAATTTTCATACATGTTTATAGGTATCTTAGTCATGTCTGCCCCATACCCGCTTTCTTCTGCTCCCCTCACCCTCCTCCAACATATCTCTCTCCTAACTTCATTTCTCCCACCCCCCTACCCCCCAAATAACCCATTGAGTTCAGTTAGCACTACCCATGAGCATGGGTGTGGAGTCAGCCATTGTGGATAGACATTCTACCAGTGGCCACTCAAGCCAAAGTGACCCAGGCCGTCCTGACCTCTGTGCATGCACACGCAGTTAGTGAATGAGTGTTTTCTCATGTGGACTCTTTCACTGCACAGGAATAGCCCCCACGATGTTCTTAGGACCACATCCCTTCTGGCCCTTTGTTTTGTTTGTCTGCTTGTTTTTGAAATGAGGTTTCACTTTGTCATCTCGGGCACACCTGGAACTCACTTTGTAGACTAGGCTGGCCTTGGGCTCACAGAGATCTGCCTGCTTCTGCCTCTCAGAGTGCTGGGATTAAAGGCATGCACCACTACATCTGGTTTCTTCCAGAATTTTGCCTTTTATTTCTTTGTGTAACAGCCCTGGCCGTCTTGGAATTCACTTTGTAGACCAGGCTGTCAGATTCACCTGCTTCTGCCTCCCAAGCACTAGAATTAAAATCATGCACCACCACACCTGGCCTCCAAGCTAAAATCTTTTATCCAGGGGAAGCAGCTCACATTCCTCCTTCAAAGGACCAAGACAATCTATAAAATTTAAAAGTGGGGATGTACTTTGGGGCTTATGGTTCCGGAGGGTTAGAGTCCTACCCATCATGGCCGGGAGCACAGTAAGCACAGGCAGGCATGGGGCTGTGGTACCAGCAGCCAGGAGCTTCCATCTTGACGCACAAGACAGAGCCTAACTGGGAATGGCTTGGCTTTCTGAAACTTCAAAGCCTGCCCCAGTGACACACCTCCTCCAAAAAGGCCACACCTCCTAACCTTTCCAAACCGCTCCACCAGGGAAGGCCCAAGTATTCAAATACATAAGCTGTGGGGCCCATTGGTAGTCAAACCATCACAGTCCAGCCTGCCCGCTGATAGACAGGTGTCATGGTAAGCCTAGGAGTTGTCTAAGGACTTCCTTCATGTTTGATTGAAGTCCCTACAATCTGACTATGTATCGGTTAGAGTATTCCAGCCACAGATGCTATTACCAAGAACCTAAAATTAGACATGAGTGAGTGCTTCTGTCAGGGGATAAATAAGATGAAACCAGGCAGGAGAGCCAGGGCTATTATAAGCTTAAAATGTAATTAAAAATAAATGACATCTTGAAATGAAGAATGTACACGGCACTCATATTTTATTCAACTTTGTGTTCCTGAAGCTCTTACATAAATCAGCACTTATATACGTGACAACTGATCTCATAAGGACAAAAAAGAGAAGGGAGGGCTTTGTTCTAGGTGACATCCCATATTGTAGATTGTCTATTCCTTAGAGTGATGGTGATCTTGTGAGCATGGTGATGTGTGCACACTCATGCTTGTGTGTGTGTGTGTGTACACATACATGTGGAGGCCAAACGTGGATCTCAGGGGCCAGGGATTATAACTCCAGAATTATCTACTTTGTTTGTTTGGTACTTGGTTGGTTGGTTGGTTTGTTTGTTTGTTTGTTTGTGGAGGTTTGCGTCTCTCTTTGTAGCCCTTTCTGTCCTGGAACTCACTATGTAGAGCAGGCTGGCCTTGAGCCCTCAGACTTCTGCCTGCCTCTACCCACTGAGTGCTGAGATTAAAAGTGTGCACCACCATTGGAGGGCTTTTTGTACCTTGGATTTTGTTTTGTTTTGTTTCAGTTTGGTTTGGTTTGGTTTTTGGTTTTTTGAGACAGGGTTTCTCTGTGTAGCCATGGCTGTCCTGAAACTCACTCTTTAGACCAGGCTAGCCTCGAACTCACAGAGATCCACCTTCCTCTGCCTCCTGAATGCTGGGATTACAGGCATGCGCCACCACCACCACCCAGCACATACATCTGTTTTGTTTTTTTGGTGTTTCGTGTGGATTTGAGAGCTATGCTGACTGGCAGTAGGTCCCCCGGAAGCTGTCCAGCCCCACCTCCTGAGCACTAGAACTGCAAGCACACACCGTCACACTCAGCTTTCTACACGGGGACAAGAACTCAGGTCCCGATGTTTGCAGGCAAGCATTTCCTGGCTCCTGGTCATATGCTTTTTACAAGCTTAGCAGTGGCCATCTGATAATACTACTTGTTTTTTTTCAGTATTGCTCTTAATATGGCTTTGGTGTCATAAATAACAACTCAGCTTTAATATTTTGTTTAGTTTTATACTGTTTTTCATTACTCCTGACCCATTTTATGAAGTGACTAATTTAAAAGGAATTTGTTTCCCTATTTAATGAATGATCATATGATTTAGTTATAACTCAAAAAATTTTAAGTAAAGTAAAAATAATAGTGTAACAGTCTCAAAAATGCCTCCCTCACAGAAGCTCAAGTGTCTGTGAACAACATGGGGAAAACCGTATTCCTAAGGCAAGCTGAGCTCACCCGCTTCCACACCATTGTGGCCATAGTCATGCACTCAAAGTTCACTCAGCCTGGTCTTGGAACTGATGCATCTTGACACATTCTCATCTGCGCAGTTTGCCTTATTTCATGTGTTGGCTATAAAACAAGACTTAACACTTTGCTGCCACAGTGTTTCAGGTTCGTGCAAAAGCCAGGTGTGCAGAGAATGCAGCAGCGGTCTGACACAGAGATGAGAAGCAGTACACTTCAGGGCTTGGAGTTACCCCTGGGAGATTTTGCAGGAGGAAATCGCATGCCAAGAGACACGTTGTCTCACGCTGCAGCATAGTGGTTGGAATGAAATGAAGAACATGTCAGTGCTTGCTGCCTAGTTGCCATGGATACCATGTGTTACAAATTATATTCTCTTTTCATAATGTATTTTGTTAGGTTTTCCAGCAGTAAAGTGAGTCTAACTCATCACCAGAGGATAAGGTGGTTTTGTTTGTATGTACAGTTCCCATCAGCCTGCCTACTGAAATGTCTTTCAAATATGTTCTCTTGTAGTTCACTTGTATGTCTTGGAATAAGTAGTCTTCGCTTGCTGTTGATAAGTTTAATCTTCCTTATTTGTCTTAAGGTGCATGACTTACTTTTTTTTTAATTTTTTGGTGTTCTAGTTTCATCTCTGTTGGTGTGGTAAAAACACTTTAACCAGAAGCAATTTTGGGGGGGGGGGGAAGGATTTATTTCAGCTTACAGGTTATGGTCCATACCCGAGGGAAGCCAGGCCAGGAACTCCAGCGGGACTGGAAGCAGGCACACTGTTCGCTTCTTTTGTCACTCATGCTCAGCTGGCTTTCTCACAGAGCGCAGGACCACAAGCCCAGGGAGTGCTGCTGCCACAGTTACATCAGTTAGCAATCAAGATGGTTCCCCACAGGCATGCCCGCAGCCAGGCTGCCCTGAGCGCGACTGTCCACTCCCTTCCCGGATGGCTCTAGGCTATCCAGTTGACACTTATTTTCTCTCCTTTTAATGTGTTCAAGAAAGCTTTGTGCCATGTGAGTCTCATACCACCTGCACGAGCACGTCTCGGCTCAGCGTGTGCGTGCCTCAGTTACTCTGCTTTGTTTTGCTTAGGGCTTGACATTTACTGCGGCCAGTCACGTCGTCTTTGCTGAGTTGTATTGGGACCCGGGCCACCTCAAACAAGCCGAAGACCGCGCTCACAGAATTGGACAGTGCAGTTCTGTGAATATCCACTACCTTATTGCAGAGGGCACTCTGGACAGCCTGATGTGGGCAATGCTGAATCGAAAGGTAGTGTTCGAGTTTCCACTGTCTTCATTACAGTCCGCGCACTGCGTGAGTCAGGAGGCTGAGTTCTAATGTGTGCCAGCAAAGGCTGCTCAAGTGTGCCACGATAACACTAATAGAGACTCAGATCATTAAGGTCTCCGCTCTTCACTTCTTGCCGGCCTGTCACACCAAGACATCAGCTTCCATGCATGGAAATCCAAGCTTTATCTTTACCTTGGTGTATGTATATCCATGTGGGGGTAGGTACACATGAGTGAAGGGGTCTATGGAGGCCAGACAAAGGCATCAGGTCCCCTGAAGCTGGAATTATAGGGGCTGTGGGTTCAAGGAAACCACCTTGGGTCCTCTGACATCTCTAGGTATTGTGGAAGCCCTTTTCCGTTTGTTTGTTTGTTTAGGGGTTATTTTTTGTTTTTTATTCCTCCTAATTTTCTCAAGTGCTGAGGTTGAACTCAGGGCCTTGCACGTGGCTCACACAGGCTTCACGGGTGCTTTCACAGCTGCCTCCAGTGCTTTAGAAGTGAGGCTAGGAGCAGCTAGACCTAACGTTTGAAGCACCACGTCTGTTTTTCTGTGACTGAGACGAGACTACTGAGTCTTTTCCAAAAGATTCTTGAGTTTGCAAGTAACGTTAGCAGAGAGTAGCCTGGGCCCTCTCCTGAGCCGTCTCCTTTGCCCAACACTGAAGGACGCTCACAGAAGAGGCCTGACTAAGAGGAGGATGCTGTAACAAATACGATACACTGGGTGGTAAGTGATAAATGGAAGCATATTCCACCTGTTTCTGGAGGATGGTTAGTGACATCAGGGAGCCAGCCTGGTCAAGTTGGATAAGACTTCCTGTTGAAACCTCATATGGTTGAAAGAAAATGAAAATTTTCTCATTTTATAAGGGCAGTGATCTCATTTGTGAGGTCTTGTGCTGGCTAGCTTTATGTCAGCACAAGCGAGTGTCAGAGAAAAAGAAACCTCACTTGAAAAAATGTTTTCATAAGACCAGGCTGTAGCAGGCCTACAGGACATTTTTTTAATTAGTGATTTTTGGGGGAGGGCCCAGCCCATTGTGGGTGGTTCCATTCCTATGCCCATGGTCCTGGGTTCTATAAGAACAGGATAAGCAAACCACGAGGAGCAAGCCAGTAAGCAGCCCTCCAGGTTCCCGCCCTATTTGATTTCCTGTCCTGACTTTCTTTGATGAAGAACAGTGATGTGAAAGGATAAGCCGAATAAAAACTCTTTCATCCCGAGGTTTCAGTCATGGCTCCACCCCATAACTAACAAAGTCTCCACCTCCTAATACCATCACATCAGTTGTTAGCGTTTCAGTATATGAATTTTGGAGAGACATTTTTAGTCTATTACATTTTACCCTGTCTTCTAGTTTCATTTTTGTTGCCCTGATTTAAAACAAAACAAAAAAAAACACTAAAAGCAACTTAGGGAAGAAAGGGTTTATTCATCTTTTAACTCCAGGTAACATCCAATCATTGAGGAGAAAGCAAGGTAGGAGCATGAAGCAGCTAATGAAATCATATCCATAGTCGAGAACAGGGAGAAATGAATGCATGCTAACTGTTCACCTCCTTTTTTCACTTTTCCTCCATCCAGAGCCCAGCCCACGAATAGTACCACCCAGTTAGAAACACAGCCTCACATGCATGCCCACAGGCCAACCTGATCTAGGCAATCCTTATCAAGATGCTTCCAGCTGATTCTAGGTTGCATCCAGTTGTAAAACTAACCATTATCTGTGCCCATAAAATCCATGGGCTTCTCATATGCAAAATGCATTCATTCATTCTATCCAACATCTCAACATCTCATATAAATATTATCTAAGTTGGATATGGATGAGACTCATCTGGAGGTGAAGTTCCTCTCCAGTTGTGAATCTGAGAAACCAACTACTTTATATGCTTCCAAACTACCACTGTGGGAGAGATGTCTAGAATGCTCATTCATGCCAAGAGGCAGAAAAAGGAAAGTGGAAAGGAACTGGTCCCTAGAAGTCTTAACACCTCACAGGGTAAATTGAGTAAGGCATCTCTGGCCCTGTACTGTCCTCCAGGCCACCAACTGCCCTGCCGGTAGATGCGCTGGGACGGGGACAGCCTGTCTTAGCTAGGCACTGGCCACACAGTCTGCAGTGGCTCCGCCTGTCTCGGCTTTCAGGTTCTGTCAGGGTGGAGGGAGATCACAACTCCAGAGCTCCCTCACTATGGGTGTTTAAAATCCCATGGAGGACAGTCTATCCTGCACCTTGCCACCCTGCCCAGCACCCTGGCGCTCCCTGAATTGCCTTTGTAGCCTCTCTTCCTTTCTTTGTATTCCAGTCAAGTAGTGCTGTGCTCAGGTCTGTGCAGTTCCGGAAGGCTTCCCTTACTCGGTTGTATTGTCTGGTTGCTTCCCTCCCAGCTGACACTGCTTCTGCTGATGCCGCCCTATCTGCTTCTCACTCTTATTAAGTTGACTGGTTAAGTTTGCAGTTCATGCCCATGCCACCTGTTACACCAAATGGCCACTTAGACAGACCTCAGTGTTCTCTTCAAAACAGTTTTTCTCATTTGTTCATTCAGTCTTGATGAGCTCAGAATTTCCCCAAATTTAAATTGTTACCTTTTTGCTTCACAATTCTGTCTATATTTCTCTCTTCTTGCATTTACCACAGATAGTCAAAAGGAAACATGCTGCTCCTTCAGCATGTCCTCAGAAACCTCAGTGAGATGTGGTCTCATTGCCTGCAAGTTCTTTCTTTCAGAAGTAACAAGACATTGTCCATGCAGTTAAGTTCTTGGCTTTTGACCAAAGTGACCTTTCCTCCAGTGTTCAATAGCATGTTCCTCCCTGTCATCTGAAACGTCTCTGTTCCCAGTGCCATTCAGTTCATGATTGTGTGGGTGTCTTTAAGAAGAGAGATCTTTCTCTGTCGCCCTCCTTGTTGACTTGTAATAGCTTTAACATTCCCTTTATGGAATTATCTAGCATGCACACTTACGCTCCAGCCTCTGCCATCACCCACTTTGTAAACCCTCCCACACTCCCAGGCAGCAGCCGTACTTTTGGACATCAATTTCTATATAAGAACTTTGGGCTACTTTAGCAAAATACCATCAAAATAAATAGAAATGCTTTCTGCCACTAATCCCATGGAAGTGGGCCCCGCCTTCATGACCTACTCAGTTCTCAAAGATGCTGCCCTCTAAGTCACCACCAAGAGGACAGAATGCAACAAAATGGGGAGAGGCTCAGAGAAACATTCTTTGCAGTGAGTTCTGAAGAGTGGTCATTATAGAATGACCTAAACATTATAGAATGTTTAGGGAAAAGTCTTAAGTACATAAACATTAAAACAAAAAATTCATGAGGAAAGTGAATATCATATCATGTTTCTGTTAAATCTCCCTAAACAGTTGGTAGTTGCACTATAATTTGTTTTTTGGGGTGTTTCTTTAATTTTTTTATTGATCCTCTGTGAGTTTCAAGTCATGCACCCAGTCCCACTCATCTCCTCATCCCTTTGTATGTGCCCTCTGCCCTCTGCCCTTGCAACCTCCCCTCCAAAACAAAACTGAAACAAAGCACAGAAGACATGTCCTCATGGGAGCTGCCGTGTGTCACACTGTGGCCCACAGCACACCCTCTTGTCCACACAGCTTTCCTTGCAAGTGTTCGTTGTGATGTGTCACTGGTCGGGTGCGAGGCCTCTGGCTTCTGGTCCTCGCCGGGACTGCTGCCCCGTGTCACAGAGACCCTGCAGTGTTGGCTGTGCAGGGCCGGCCCTCTCTCCAGCAGTTCCTCCCTGGGGTAGATTTGGGGACGGCCAGCTCTGCTGCACCGCAGCACCACGGTGTGCTTTCCAGCACTGCAGGGCCAGCTTTCCCGCTCTGCCCACTGCATCAGGTGGCAGTTGGAAACTGAAAATGGTCGTTTAAGTAACCATACTGCTAAAGCCATGATCTGGTAAAGCACTAAGACTTTTCTCAGTGGATAACTTTAAGACTTCAGTGCAAAGTCGAGGCACTCATCAGAGATTGTCAGCTTTGGGGTGACTGTGGTCAGAGCTTCATCGTTTCTCCCCCACAGGCTCAGGTCACAGGGAGCACACTGAATGGCAGGAAGGAGAAACTCCAGGCTACAGAAGATGACAAGGAGAAGTGGGGTTTTCTGCAGTTCGCTGAAGCATGGACCCCAAGAGACAGTTGTGAGGATCTCAAGGATGCCGTGTTCACTCATGTAAGCAAGCGTGACTCATCCTTTTCTGCTGTTTTACTCAGTTATTTGTGTTTTCCCTCTCTCCCCTTACCCCCACTGTGTGTGTGTGTGTGTGTGTGTGTGTGTGTGTGTGTGTGTGTGTGTGAAGGGTCAACATCCGATGCCTTCCTCTATTGCTTTTCACTTCATGTTGAAACAGGATCTGCCCTTGTCACTTTGAGAACCGTGTCTCCTGTGCTAGAGGCTATGAGCTTGTACCACCATACTGAGCTTTTGCCTGGGTGCCGGGCACCCAGACCAAGGTCCTTGTGCTTTCATAGCAAGTACTTTGCCACTGAGTCATCTCTCCAGCTCCTTTCTCTACATTTTTAATAACTGGAAAATGCACCTTATTACATATCATTTTAAATAACAATTCTATTATGTTCTTGAAAAGCTTGAAGAAGCAAAACTTAATTTTGCTACTGTACCAGTTTATATTTTCTAACCGTTTCAGAATTTAATGCTCAGCTCTCTTGAAAAACAACCTGAATAGAATCTAACCTTTAGAAGATACTACTAGAGAAAATGTTTTTATGACCTTGAAGATAGGGAAGGATAGAAGTGTGCCTCAAAATACACACATAATAAAGGAAAAGATTGAAATGCTGACTAGAAAAATGAAAAGCTTTTCACTGGGGCTGAGTCATGAAGATGGTGAAGTTAAGGCCAGCCTGGACTATGTAGAAATCTAGCCAATCTGAGCTACATAGCAAAATCCTGTCTCAAAAACAAAACCAACCAAAAGTTATTAATAAAAGAAGACAGACCCTAGTGGTAACTGTGATCGGTCCTGTGTGGTGAGCAGCTACTTTCCAAAAAACTGTGGCAAGTGACTGTAACTAACACTTGGAGAGCCTATACCTCTCTGGTGGTTTTAGCTTCCATCAGTGGCTTTTGCCTGAATTGGTTCTGAGTGATGCTTTTGACTTTCTAGCTTTATCATTAGTCTATATTTATTAGCTGCATTTTTTGTAAAGAACCTTTATAATTATGTGTGCGTGTGTGCGTGTAGTAAAAGGTGCCCATATCTTTAAGAACACGTGCGGGGGAAGGCCAGAAGAGAAGACCAGGTGCTCTGCTCTATAACACACCCTCATTCCATTGAGACAGTCTTCTCATGACACCCAGCAAGTGCCAGTGACCCCCTCCCGTGCCCACACCCCACAGTGCAGCGGGTACAGGCACAGGTTACTGTCTTTGGACATGGGTGCTTGTTATTTGAACTGAGGGCCTCAAGTTTACCCAACACTAACTCTCATCTACTGAACCATCTCTTCAGCCACTATCCCTATATTTCTAGGAAGGCTTCCTTGCTTTCTGCTAAACGAAATATTCCAAATTCCTGCTGGCCTTTCCTTTAAGGAGCTACCTACTTCCTTCTACTATAAGGTACTTCTTGAAAATAAGGATTATTTCTACTCCTTCGAGATATCATTGCTGCAGTGCCCCTTTTTGTTTTCTTGTTTGTTTGTTTTTGTTTTTTCAAGACAGGGTTTCTCTGTGTAGCCATGGCTATGCTGGATCTCACTCTGTAGGCCAGACTGGCCTCGAGCTCACCTCTGCCTCTCAAGTGATGCGATTAAAGACGTGTGCCAGCACTACCCAGCTCAGTGCTCCTTTTTCAGTTGAGAAGCTGCATGCAAACATATATATTTGCACAGAAAAGTGGATATGTACTTTGTATGTACCAGTCAAAGGACAAGTTGTTCTTTCTGTGCTTCTGTTCTTTCCTTCCACTGTGTGGGTCTTAGGGGTCAAACTCAGGTTGGCAGAATGGGCAGCAGCTACTTTTACCCCCATGCCTAAGCCGTCTTACCAGCCCACATTTTATTTCTGTATTTATTCTATTTTATTTTTTGCTTTTGTTTTAAACCAGAGTAGAGCTGATTTGTTTTGTTCTCTTTTCTCTGAGCCTGCAGAGAAAAACTAGATCACTGTTGATTTTTTTCCTCAGCAGCATGGGAATATATGTTTGGACAGAGTAGAGGAGTAAAGATTGCAGGGCTTTCTCTTTGAGTATAAACACATTGTTTTCAGTTATGACTAAACCGCTACCCTGTCACTCTCCTCCTTCGAGAACAAACTCTTTCTGGAGTTTACAGACGTGAAGGGTCTTCATTTGCAGTTCTAGTCATCCAGTCAGGGTCTTTCTGGAAGCCAGCATGATGCCCCAGTCATCATTTGTAAAGCAGGTTTATTTTGTTGGGAATGAGCGGAGGGACAGGAGGCAGGACGGCTTCTTGCAGAGGCCCTTTGATCATGTCTATTGACCCTGACATCAGCACTCCCTCACATTGGTGGCCTGGTCTCTGCTGGATCAGCACCAGCTTTGAAGTGCTTTATTGTTTTTATGAGTTTCACTGCATTTCCTTTTCCACTCCTTCAGCTCTAATAACTGGCTTTTAATCCTATCATTATGGCCAGGGGATTTGTCTCAAAGGACCCTGCATTTACTGTGAGGTAAAACAGAGCCGATAGAGGTCCCTAGCCTTTCAGAGAAAACACACATTAACCACCCAAAGCATTTTGCAATTCTTCTTCCTAGCACTTCTCACCAACACACAATATTTTTCTTTTGTTTTAATTAAACAGAGGGTAGAGACACAGTAACTGTTAGAGAGGAATTTCTTCTATCTGTCCTTGAAAAAGCAGATTTCTCTTCAACTGGACTTAAGAGATGCTTTATATAGTTGAGATTAATTGAGTGGCCATGCCGTCGCAGCACGGATTGGGGTTGCTCCAAATAGCGAGTTCCAGTGTGGAAATGGTTCCATGAAGTCTTTATAGTTACAGAACGAAAACAAATCATCAGTCAAGAATGAGAACAAGGCATTTGACACAGCAGTAGAACCAGGAGAGAGGTGGCTTATGGCTATGTGGGGATCTCTGCTGTAGTTTTCAGACGCTGTCTGCTGACAAGAGCTTCAGGGCTGGTGGAAGACTAGGAGTGCGCTTGCAGAAAGCTTCATATAAGAAGGCCAAGGAGCCAGGCAAGGTGGTACATGCCTGTAATTCTAAAACTCAGAAAGCAGAAGCAAAAAGGTCACTGCAAGTTCATGGCAGGAAGAGGGGATGGGGTACTAAAGATTACCCAAGATGATTTTGTCTCCGAATTTGCAACTTTTATCTTTCCACAGTCCGGGAAGTCCTGGTCAGTCAGTCGGCCTTGTAGGCTCTTTCACACAGGTGTGGCTTCTTTTCTGGGAATCCGGATTCTCACTAGTGGTGAAAATGTCTGTGAAGTCAGATCCTATCTCCTATTTAGAAATGCCTACTTTTAAGTTCCTTATTTATCACACATAAAGAGAGTCACTTGCCATAGTTAAAGGACAAATTGTCCCGACGAATTGGATGTCTGTGTGATATTACCATAGCGACTTCTAAGTGCAAGAACGCCATAAGCTGTTCAGTAACAGAGCTTTACAAGCTCATGAAAGTGCTTTATTTTCCGTGCTACTGCCTCTCTAAAAAAGAATAGAAACAACAAAGTCACTCATCACAGAAATAAACTGCAGGACTGGAGAGATTGCTCAGTGGTTAAGAGTACCTGCTGCTCTTGCAGAGGACCTGAGTTCAATTCCTAGTGCTTGGTACACAGCAGCTCACAACTCTAACTCCAGTTCCAGAAGATGCCCTCTTCTGACCTCTGTGGGCAGCAGGCATGCCTGTGGTGCACAGACACACATACGAGCAAAGCACTCACATGCAGAAAATTAACACTAATAAATCTTTTTTAAAAATAATAATCAACATGGCAGTATGATATGAGTGCTAAATGTTAAGCTGCCAGGATAGATACTGAAATTTGGAGATCCTGATCTGTTGTGGTGAGACCAACAACCTTATTTCTTTAGCCTCTAAGTGACAGGGGAAGTTACGGTTTTGATAAATGTAAATTTTCAGAAAACACGCATCTGTGGGACATAGTGGTGCCTTATGCAAAGATGCTTTAATCCATAGATCCAAGGAGAGCTCCAGGAATGTCACTGTCACCTCTCTAGAGGTGGTGGGACCCGGGAGAACGGAGCCGATAAATAAGGCAGACTGAAGTCTCATGCAATAGCCAACTTCATTCAAAGCATCAGACAACTTATACTCTGATGGTTGAGAAAGGTCACACGGGTAAAGTCGTCATGCGTTCAAGCTGTATCCAATCACCAGGACAAGTCACGTGTGGAACAGTGTTTTTCCATAGAGGCATATAAAAGATAGTTAAATATTTATTTGAATAACAACAGCAAGCAATAAAGAATAATCTGAAGTAAACTCACTCCTGTCTGCTTCATCTGGGAGGAGCACAAAAACACATTCCATGTTTTGAAGAAAGTGAGGTCACCAAAACTCCTGTTTTCTTGGAGTGTGCTCACAAGCAGTCAGAATTCTCATCACATGGCTTCATTCCTGGACCTTATTCCAACAGTCACCAACTGGGTGCACAACAAAAACTCAGTTTAATAAAAGGACTGGGGCTGGAGAAATGGCTCAGAGATTAAGAGCACTGGTTGTTCTTCCAAAGGCCCTAAGTTCAATTCCCAGCAACCACATGGTGGCTCACAACCATCTATAGTGAGATCTGGTGCCCAGGCACACATGCAAGCAAAATGCTGTAATAAATAAATAAATCTTAAAAATTCATAATTAAAGGACAGTATAGAAATCATTTGAGAAATGAGTGTTGTCGCTCTTGAGTCCTCAAGGCAAGAGGGTCAGGAGTTTGAGGTCTGTTTCTGCTTATAGCAAGTTCAAGGCCATCTTGAGGTACATAAAACTGTTTCCAAAAAAAAAAAAAAAAATCACTAAAAGCATTTTTATTTGTTTGTTTTTGAAACAGCCTCCTATGTATCCCAAGCTTCTTAGTTTATGTAGCCAAGGATGCCCTTGAACTTTTTATTCTCCTGACTTCACAGATCCGTACACCACACCTGGTTCTATCAGCATCTTGCAGACAATTTGAATTTAATATAGTGTATGTGAGTCCACATCAGTAGCTTGTGAAAAGCTTCTTCCTCCAGTTTTGTTTTGTAGTGTTTTTTTGGTTTCTAAGACAGGGTTTCTCTGTGTAGCCCTGGCTGTCCTGGACTCACTTTGTAGACCAGGCTGGCCTCAAATTCACAGCAATCTGCCTGCCTCTGCCTCCCTGAGTGCTGGGATTATGGGCATGCGCCACCAAGCCTGGCTTCTTCCTCCAGTTATGAACCAGCCAGGTCCCCAGCACCTACCTATCTGCTGGATGTCCTAGCTGCAGATGGGCATGGTGTCTCACATGGTCACCGAGTCTCCTCTCAAAGTAGTAAGGCCAGGAGATTTTGTTTTAGGCTGCATGGCACTTAAGTTCTTTTTATTTATTTATTTTGGTGTGTGTGCTGTGTGGGAGTATGCTTGTGAGTGCAGGGTTCTGTGGAGGCCAAAGGCCTGGGATCCTCTGGAGCAGGAGTTACAGGTGTTTGTGAACTGTGTGATCTGGGTGCTGGGAACCAAACCTGGGTCCTCTGCAAGAGCAGCACTTGCTCTTAACCCCTAAGCCATCTTTCCAACTCCCACATTTGATTTCCTGACATCCTTCCAAAACAGTGGTTTCCTAGACTCCATGCAGTTTTTCCTCCACTCACCTCATCCACAGTGACTCTCTTGCAGAGGTGTGAACACTACTGAGCCAGTTCTTCTCTCAAAGGGCAGTTGCAGTGATGGGCAGAGAAGCTGCAGTGGCCTTGTTCTGGCTGCCTGGGAGTTAATCTGCCTGGGAGTTATATTATCCTTTGAAGCCAGAGGGATTTGCAAGTATTCAGATACTTCTGCAAAACAAGCCAGAAATGGTGGCCTCCATCTGTTTTCCCACCACGAGGGAGGTAAGAACAGGAAGATCTGGAATTTAGGTTCACTCTTGGCTACCGAACAAGTTCCAGGCCAGCCTGGGATATATGATGTCCTTTCTCAACAAAGAAAACAGAAAGATAATATTCATACTTTGTTTCCTTGGTGTGGGGAGATGGCTCAGTGGGTAAGAGTACTTGTGCAAACATGAAGCCCTGAGTTCAGATTCCCAGGCCCTATGCAAAAGGCTGGGCATGACCCACAACACCAGCAACCTCGGTACTGTGGAAACTAAGATGGTAGGGTCCCTGGGGCTTGCCACCCATCAGTCCCATCTGAAAAGTGGTACGTTCTTGGTTCAGTGAGAGGCCTTAACTCGGGAATACAGCAGAAAAAAAAGCACAGGACTCCAGTGTCTCCAACCTTCCTGTCCAGTCATGAGCATCACTGCCATGCACACACACACGCAGATACCACACACAAAGACGTGCACTCATATGTGTTTACTACCAGTGCGCATGTTCACATGTGAACAGTCGATCCCTCTTTACCTACTTTTTTTTTAGGATTTATATTTTTATTATATATATAATGTTCTGCCTACATGTGTATCTGCATGCAAGAAGAGGTCATCAGATATCATTCTAGAGCCACCATATCTTTGCTGGGAATTGAACTCGGGACCTTTGGAAGCACAGACAGTGCTCTTAACCTCTGAGCCATCTCCCCACTCCCCCTTACCTACTTTAACTTCCTGAGAGAAGT
Organism: Psammomys obesus; assembly: GCF_907164565.1. Lineage (NCBI taxonomy): Eukaryota > Metazoa > Chordata > Mammalia > Rodentia > Muridae > Psammomys > Psammomys obesus. The sequence continues at coordinate 66,467,022 of NW_026585504.1, read as the reverse complement.
GGCACCATATCTAAAGACGTAAATGCGTCTTTAGATATTGTATTCTCATGACTTCACCTTAGTTGGGTCCTGAGTTCCTTTGAGACTGTGGAGGGAATAAAAACATTCTCCCATAAAATGTACACATGATTCAAACAAGTGTGTGCAGTCCGTTCCAGAGGCTTCCCAGACCCTTAGAGGCTGTCTGTGGCAAGAATACGTGTCTTGTAGGGAAGAATAACCCTTCTCTGTTCCCAACCTGTATATATAGTTACCTTTAGGATATATCAAAAGAGATTTTCTGTCTTGTTTTTCTGGCAATCATAGCCACTAAATGTCAAAGGGCTCTCATCAGTAGCTTCCTCTTAAGTTGCCTAGAGGTGGTAATCAGGAAGTTCAACTGCCTCTAGGAGTCAGGTTTCTAACTGATGACATACAGGAAATCTCCATTCCGACAGCGACAGCGTTCCAGCCTCTGGCAGCCCTGTGGCCAAGACACTCACTTGTAGTTTCACTGCCTGTGATGGCATTCTTCATTACCCAACTTAACCACCTTATAACATCAGCTAGAGTCCTCGCTAATCACGCACTCTTTGCAGGAGTTTTATTCTTGCCATGTCCTTTGGCTTGAGAAATTATGATAGTGATTTTTTTCCAGCCAGTCCCCCCTGCCAGGACTTTATCTGCTGAAGTCTCAGTCTGCGGCACGTGGCCTCAGACCAGCACGTACTCTGGAGTCAGACACTGGTGCTCTCCAGCATCTCGGAGGCTGAGCGCTATTTCCATCGCGGTCTCTCACTGCTGCTCACCCCTCTCAGCTCCTGCTAGCAAAAAAGAGAATTTCTCAAATGCCACTTTCCCAAACTAGTTATTCCTTAAATAGTTTTTTTTTTAAGTTCTTTTAAAACATAGCTTAAGTAAATTGCTTTCCTTAAGGAGGTCTGCTATATTTGAAGGCCCTGAGAACTCACTGTTGGAAGATTTAAGGGGTTTTGTTGGGAAGATTGCTTTCATTTTAAGAATTCCTGTACACTTTTTTTGATTGTGAGCTGCAAAGGTAAATCTGTGAAGAAACAATTATTTAAAATGTGGACGGGGGCCTGGGCGTGACTTGAGGGGAAATGGATTGTAGTGCAAGTGTGAGGACTAGAGCGTGGGTGTCCAGAACTGAAAGCCAGGTGCACATGGTGGCACACCTGTAATGTCAGCACAAAGCAGGCAGAGCCATGGAGCATCTGCACAGGCTAGCCAGCCGGACTAGCCAGGACAGCGAGCACTGAGCTTGAGTGCGTATGTGAGACCTTGCCTCCGTGTATGAGGTGGACAGTGAAGAGAAAGACACCTTCATCAATCTCAGGCCTACATACATGTGTACACAAGGATGACATGCAAAAAAACACAGCAGGCAAGAGTCTGATATTATTAAACAACTGAATATATGTGATGGCTCACTAATGTGTCCTTCATATATAACTATACTGACTGGGTTAGTCAGGGTTCTCTAAAATAACAGAACTTACAGAAGGAATCTCTCTATACCCCTTTCTAGGGGTATTTATTAGGATGATTTAGACTTTGGTCCAGCTAACCCAACAATGGCTGGCTATGAAATCCAAGAATCCAGTAGTTGCTCAGTCCATGAGGTTGGAGTCTCAGCTGATCTTCAGTAGACCCTGGAATCCCAGGGAAGTAGGCTCTAAAGCCAGTGAAGGAATGTCTGTACTAGCAAGGTGAGGGAAAGCAGGCAAAGAGCAGAGTCTTCCTTCTAAATCCCTATGCAGGCTTCCAGCAGAAGGCGTGGCCCAGATTAGATTGGATTAAAGGTGTGTCTTCCCACCGCAAGATCTGGATCTAAGGCAGGTCTTTCCCCGTCTCAGCACATCTAGGTTAAAGCCTGTAATCCCAGCACTCAGGAGGCAGAGGCAGATGCATCGCTGTGAGTTCGAGGCCAGCCTGGTCTGCAAAAGGACTCCAGGGCAGCCAAGGCTATACAGAGAAACCATGTCTTAAAAAAAAAAGGCTTGTTCTGCTACCTCAAAGATCCAGATTACAAGTGGATCTTCCCACTTCAGATTAAGCCAAACTCTCTCACAGGTGTAACCTCCATTTGGCGTTTTAGTTAATTCCAGATAGAGTCAAGTTGACAACCAAGACCAGCTAACATACGATCCATTTGCTCCTCATCCAAAAAGAAAAGGTTTAAGAATGTTTCTCTAAGAAAAGAGGCAGTTGAGTTTCTCACTAAACAGAGGAAGGGAAAGATTTTAACTAAGTATGATTGTTACCGTTCTTGTTCCTTCCTGGTGACCACCACCATGTCATCATAGGAGACCCAAGAAGCCCCCTTGAGGCTGTGAGGCTCAGCAGAACCATCACTGATAACTGCTACTGTGAAGTCTTCCTGTGGACCATCTTAAATGTGAGCAGACACATTTAATTAGGGCTGGCAAAAAGCGCAGTGGTCAGGAACCCTGCAGCCAAGCCTCATGACCTGAGTTCAACCCTTGAGGTGCACATGCTAGATGGAGAACCAACCCATGCACATTGTCCTCTGACCTCTCCCCAGCACACACCCACACTTGAATGCCCACACACGTACAACACAATGAATGGAATATTAAACTATTTGTAGAAATAGCTTAAGTAAATCTTTGTTTTTGTTGTTTTGAGACAGGGTTTCTCTGTATAACAGCCCTGGATGTCCTGAACTCTTTGTAGATCAGGCTGGCCTCAAACTCACAGAGATCCAACAGCTTCTGCCTCCCAAGTGGTGGGATTAAAGGCATGAGCCACCACACCCAGCAAAGTCACTTCTCTGTTTTTGGTTTGGTTTGGTTTGGTTTCTGGTTTTTCTGAAGCACAGTTTCTCTGTGTAAACAGAGCCCTCGCCATCCTGCAACTCACTCTGTAGAGCATGCTTGCCTCAGCCTCCCAAGTGATGGGATTAAAGACATGGGCCACCATGGGATGGAGAGATGCCTCAGAGGTTAAGAGGTGGTCCTGAGTTCAATTCCAGCAACTACCTGGTGGCTTGTAACCATCTATAATGCGATCTGGTGCCCTCTTCTGGCGTGTAGGCACACGTGCAGGTAGAACATTGTATACTATGTATACATTGTATAATAAAGAAATAAATATTTTTAAAAAAGAAAAACAGACTGAATTCTTTATGCCAAGAAAGGGCCACCAATAAAGCAAACAGTGAGCTGAAGAAAAGAGAACAAAACAAAGCAAGACTGCATAATAGCCACAGAAACATAAAAGAAATTGTTAGATCTATGAAACAAAACTAAGGGGAAAATCAGCTAACAGGGACTGAAACTAAAATTTTGTAATGCCAAAATTAACAATTTAACAATGAAAAAAAGATAAGGCGGGAACCACCCAGAAAGAAAAAATAAAAAGGTTCAAAAAGAAAAGATAGAGAAAGCAAAAGAAGTATAAGCAAACAGCGCAGAATTGAAGGACATCAAACCTCTCAGTTGAAACTGCACTGGGGCTAAGGAATGGAAATTTAGGGCCTCCCTGTTCACCATGGTGAGCTCATCTGGCTTCTCTCCCTCATTCATCTGGAATGCTCTCCTGTCTATTTCACTTCTCTTTTCCTTCTCAAACTGCCTCCATGTAGCTGGACATCCATTCCTATGGATTTTCTCCCTCTGCACATCAGCAGTTCCTAGATGTCCAGATCACTGCTCTTTCATTCACATTTTCATCATTCATTTATCCATTTCACTCTCCTTCCTTCCCCTTTAAAAGGGTTATGATCACTCCAGGCCCCAGCATTTTCAGTTCTCACAAACAACCAGAATGTCCTCTCTTGTTGGCGATCAGCCCTGTGAGTCCTGAGGTCCATGGCAGCCTTCCCTTTCCATGCACTTGCGGGTCAGAGGACCATACTCAGTGGTTCCACTTTTGAGGTTTCTAGGGATTGAACTCAGATTGGTGGACATGCACAGCAAGAACTTTTACCCACTGAACCATTTCACCAGCCCCCTCCCTGTTTCTCGTTCTTCACGTAAAGGAACAGCAAAGGGTCACTGAGTGTCTGATGAGGAAGTGACAAGGATGAAGAGAAGTAAACAAATACAAAAGCAGATACTGAAGAGAACCTTTTGAAATCCCTAGTTAGTAGCTCCAGACTGCAGTGATACTGCAGACGTGAAGGAAAAGGAACAGGGAACAGGAAGCCGCTTAGACGTTAAACGTGTGCAGCTGCCGGGCGGGGAGACGGCTCAGCAAATAACGGCCCTCGCCATGAAGCTGCTGACACAAGTTCTAGGAGAGGACAGACTCCTACAAGCTGTCCTCCGACGGTACACGCGCTCCAGCACCCACGTCCACGCCGACACACAGCACACACATAGTGGATAAGCAAATGTGGTAAGATTTTAAGCACGTAACTGCCAAATGCAAATAATTCTGTAGCCAAGAGGGAAGCTAAGTAGAGGAAAGCGTAATATTTTAGAAGAAAAAGAGCAAAAGGAAATGTGAGCCTAATAAGATGTAAAGGGTAGGCCCACAATTATGCTAACAGGGATCCCAGAAAATTGAAAGGAAGAAATTATATTTTAAAACATGAAAATTTATAAGAGAAATATGTTATCCAAATTGAATAAGGTATCCTAAGTGCTGAGTAGAATTTTGAGGCATATAAACATAGATTCTGTAGATACATATAGATGTCAGTAATTATGAAGTTTTAGAATACTGGGCTAAAAGGTAATAAAACCATAGAAAACAAAGGAAAGGGTTTTTTCTTTTACCATTTGTGTGTGTGTATGTGTGTGCTTGTATTTTTGCAGGTATGTAAACGACATGTGGGAGTATACGTTCACATGTGTGTACATTTGGAGGTCAGGATGAATATTCTAACCCTATTTGAAAGAGTGACATAGTTTATATACAGTATGTTTACAGTTTGGCCATGAAAGCATTTTTCTAGGTTCTTGATTGACTTAAAATATCATTTTTATATGTTTGAAATGTTTTCTTCCACAATTCCTTCTTTTACCAGATGTGAGTCTAAGGCAGGTAGTTTAGGAAGTATATTTTAATTTCATAACTTCTGTAGCTAAGCCCCTAACTTCTCTAAAATGTTTGTTTCCTCACCTGAATGCCTCCCTCATAGGGCAAGCATCAAGGTGAAATGAGTTCAGCACCTAATAAGGGCTAGGCAAAAAGACATAGGAAGTGTGTGGCGATATTCATCCAGTACATGACTATGTTTATTACACTGAGTTGTATGTGTTTATGAAATATGGTACTGTAATTGGATTCATTGCCAGTCAGTCTGGCTAGTGAAAATGTTCTTTCACTGAGGAAGAACAGTTGCTCCCTCATTTGATAACTGTTGGATGATTTTAGTTTGAAAAAGAAAAGCAGCATGATATTCGATCATTCTTCTTACCAAAACTGAAAAAGAGACAGTCGGAAACATCCTGTGAGGAATCAAAGGTATTCAAGGAGAAGATTAAAGTGGCCTCAGACCCTGGAAAAATGGCTACAAGTGACAGCGCTGATGACAAAAATGGTTTTGAACCTGAAGCTAAAAGACTGAAGACACTCAGCGGCACTCTGGAGGAAAGTCCGTCCCTGCGAGTCAGAGCCACATCCATGGAAGGTGTCCATGAGGTCAAGTCCCCGCTGGCCTCCCCAGCGCTTCCTGAGAAGGGGTGGCAGTGTGGCTTCTGCACCTTCCTCAATGACCCGGTCCTTCCTTACTGTGAGATGTGTGAGAACCCTCAGGGCAGAGCTGGTGAGTGCACAGAAGGCGAAGGTGGGCTGAGGGGTATGTTGTCGTTCTTTTTAAAACCCTTTTATTTACGGTTCTTATATCTTCTCTCCCTACTCCACCCCAGTCCCTTCCAACACCCTAACACCAGGCAGGAGGAGAAAGGGTTAGTGGGAAAGGGGGCGCAATTCTTTCTTAGCTGCTTCCTGCTGGTGAGGGCCACCAGGTTCCTTGGAGCCAGTCCAGTCCTTGTTTCAGGAGATCCGCATCTTCTTGTCTCACAACAGCGACCAGGAGCAGCAAGGGGGAAGCAGGAGCAGCATTACTCATTCTCCTGTTTTCCACACTCTGGGCTCTGGCACTTAGTCTCTCCAGAGCCCTCAGATTTAAACTATCTGCACTAGAACCACAGACTTTCTTCATTCTGGCTGGCAAAGAGCTCCTCTCAGAGCCAGCACGAAGCAAATAGTCTGCTGCTGTGGCCATCTGAATCAGTCCCACATCCCACACCTGGGAGCAAAACAAAACCATGTTTATATCCACAGCAGGGGTGGCGCCTGGCAGGTGTTTGAAGACCATCCAAGCTTTCAGGTACATTGGTACTGAAGTGCCTTGTGACTCAGCAGGCCTGAGGCCTTAAGATGGAGTAAGAGTTTCACTGAGTGGAGACTGTAAATTCATCCCCTGTGGAATGTGAACGACTCCTGGTTCTGTTGAGAATGCATATCCTGAGTGTCACTGGCATGGCATTAATTTGGCACAAATGGGCATTTCTGGTTAATATCAGAAGGGTGTAAGCTCAGTGGACAGAAGCCTTGTTGCTAAGGTAGCAAATGTGCTGCCCATCACAGACCTGCTGTTATAAAGCAGGTAGATATTCTTGTTTTTAAGGAGCTATAGAGGGTTTTGTTTGCGGATGGGATCATGTGGTGACTGCTTGGCCTGCTTAGTATGCATTGTGCCATATTTCATGCCGGACAAGTCCTAAGCTCTTCTCACAGTCTTACTAAAAGACTCCAACCAACACACAGGCATACAAAATAAATATGATATAACAGAAAATGACATTCTCTCTGTTTTCAGTTTCAGAGAGCATTTTATGGCAGTGAAAAGGTGCCAAGCTGACAGTTTTGGAAACTAGAAATAGGCTGTTTTATCAATGGCGTGGTTGTTCACATCGGTTCGCCTACATATTTACTCTTCTGACAATTGATTCTAACGAACACAGAGCCAAGAGAACTCTCATGTTACAATTTCCCCACTCCTGTCGTAGTTTTGATCTGAAGGAGGCCCGTCAGTGGCTAAGTTTTTCCTCTCTCCCTTCTGAGAACTCTGTCACAATTGACAAGTGGCCATCTGGGTAGATGTATTTGTTATGTGGGCACCTGTTTTCCAAAACTGCACTAGAACCACAGACTTTCTCCATTCGATGTCCTTGCCACAGTTAACATGACCCCCTGCCATCCCAGCTGGAGCAGACAATCAAAATAAAGCAACTTGTGACGATAGAATAATGTCAGCTCACAGCAGAGCAGAGAGTGACTCATTTAGAAAAAAAATCATAGCTTACTGTGTTTGATAGTTCTGGTTTTTCCCTTGTGATGCCAAGAGCAACAATGAAAGTTTCTAGACCTATGATTGAATAAGAAGCAACCTGCCAAGAAACTTTAAAAAATAAAAAATAAAAGACAGTGGTGAGAATGAAACAGCCTGCTTAAAGATAAAAAAACAAAACAAACAAACGAAAAAACCTCAGGGAACAGTGGTCTCAATGCATCTCAACATTGCAGTGGCCAGTTTTACATTATTATAATTGGAATGATGATCTTATACCTTTGTTTATGCCCCTAAAGTATTAAAGGGCGGAATTAATACTAATTAAAAGTTTAATAGAGCTTTCCATGTAACCCTCCAAAGAAACAGAATCCAAAAAATTAAAGGAGTCATATTAGGATGTTGCAGTCTCTGAAAGCTGCTAACTCAGGCCTGAGGTGCTTTGGAGTAGACACAGGCATAGGATACATTGAATGATAATATGTAACAACTAATAGCTGAAACTGGCCAGCTAACTGACTTAAATGTCAGAGTGGTTTATCCAAAGCAGCCTACACAAATTTCTGCTTGGGTATGGAATGGGAACTACAAGCTTAACATATTCAGACTAGAATTCAAGGACTGGAGAGATATTTCAGTCCAGTCTACTGCCTGCTACATAAGCATTAAGACCCAAGTTCGAGGCCTGGTGGTGGTGACACACACCTTTAGTCCCAGCACCTGAATCCCAGGCAGAGGCAGGCAGATCTCTGAGTTTGAGGACAGGCTGGTCTACAGAGCAAGTTCTGGGACAGCCAAGGCTAACAGAAATCCTGTCTTGGTGGGTGGGTAGGCAGGAAGACTCAAGTTTGGATCTCAGCACCCACATAGAAAGGCAGGCTCAGCATACATCCCTGACCTGGGAATATTCAAACAGGCAGATTTCTGGAATTTACCAACTGCCTAGCCAGCAAAGTCAAATCAGTTATCTCTGGGATCAGTGAGAAACCAAGATGGTGTGGAAAATGATTGAAGAAGACACCAAATGCCAACCTTTGGTGTGAGGGCTTGTGCCTGCCTGTGCTCTTGTTGCAGAGAGCCAGGTTTGATTCCCAGCACCCACACGGCTCTTCCCAAGGCTTTAACTGCAGTCCCAGAGCTGCTTACACCACCTTCTGGCCTCCATGGATCCTGTACACACATGGTGCACAGACATACGTGCAGGCAGGTTACCCATACACGTTAAATGAAAAGAAATTTAAAAAATTAAACCTCAATAGTATCCTTGATCACCTTCTTACCTCCCCTCAATTGTTAAACTCAAAATCCATCCCTTCTCCCACCCCTTCCTTACTCCTGTTCCTACCACTGGAAGCCATCAGCAGTTTTATCAAGACCCAGTAGCACCCCCGCTTCAGTCTTGCTGTTTGGGATCTTTACATGCAAAGCAGTCACAAGCGCCCTTTAATAATGGGCACCAGCTTGGCGTGGCGGTATGTGCCTTCAACCCGAGCTCGTTGGAGACAAAGGTAGAGCTCTATGAGTTCCAGCCATCCAAGGCTACATAACAACACCTGGAGTGGGCAGGGAACTGCAGTCATCATTGCTTCTCTCGGAGGGTCTCTGTTGCTCCCCATCTTTATGCGGAGAACATCCAAGGGTGCAGGTCTTAGCAGCTCTGAGTTTAGGTAGGACTCTCCCAGCATGGTGCTGACAGCCTGAGCTATGTGTAATACTCTAATATTGCTTTGTTACAGTTCCAAAGTGCACCCTCTCCTAGCTGCCCTCTCTGCCTCCAGTTTGACTCTCCTCATCTGTAGATACATTTTTGTTTGTTTACATTTTTGTGTATCAGGAGGCAGGGCAAACAGTCTCTTCCTGCTAAGTGAGTAAACATTGTTAGCTTTATTGTTTTGTTTTTGTTTTTGTTTTCTTTACAAAATTGAGCTGTGATATTTTCATCTGTGCTTGTTACATTTAAATTATTTTAATAATTCTAGCTGGCCTCAACCATATGGAGAATAACAACAAAAATGGGGAAGATAATTCTCAGAAAAGCTCCTCCAAAAATGATCAGGCTGGTTTGGACTGTTTAAAACAACTGCCAGAACACTCGGAAGTGGGGCAGTTGGCTAATAAGAAGGAAGAAACATTGGAAGGTGAGAGGGAAGGCAGACTGCTATCCCAGGCAGGGACTGGTAAGTTCTGCGTCCATTTCTACTGCTCAGATAATAACTGGACCAGGGTTGTGGCTCAGCTGGTAGACTTCTGAGCTACCATGCCTGAGTCTACAGCTTCACTCCCCAGCACTGAATAAGCCAGTTATGATGAAAAGCTTGTAAGCCCGGCACTCAGGAGGAAGAGGCAGGAAGATTGTGGTTTCAAGGTCATTTCAAGGTCATCCTTGGTTACATAGTGAATCTGAGCTCAGCTTGGTCTATATGAGACCCTGTTTTAAAACTAAGTGCCACCTGCTTTAATACATAGTGCTGTTATTAAACTTGTGATTGATGCCTTATCCCAAGTACTATGTTGGAACACTTACCTCTCTCAGAAACACCTTAAGAACCAGATGGCTCTCTGCTGGTGTCAGCGCTCCATAGCATCACAACCAGTAAATTGCTGTTGCCGCCAAAATGTTGCCCTGCCTTCCCACAGCGAGCTCACTGAGAGGGAGAAGGGCGTTTCTATTAGGGTGGCGCAGCAGGTCACAGTGATCAGATTGACAGAGAACCCACAGCCCTCGAGCAAATCATTAATGCTTCTAGGTAGCTAAGAAACGAGGAACGTAAATCCAAGGCTATCTGAACTGAGCTGGGGGATGACTCAGTGGGGAGAGTGCCTGCCCTGCAAGCATGGGACCCTGAGATTGTCCCCACCAGCCACATGCCAGCCAGGTGTGACAGGAACGCCCGCACACCCAGCATTCAGGTGCAAACACACACATTCTGTACAGACACAAAGGCCAGACGAATGACTGAACACTGAGTCCTTAGTGGTCAGGTTTTATTTTTGTTGCTTGACCTGTTTGTGTTACTTAGAGCTGTAAATGCCAGCCTGTAACTCTGTGGGGACCAGCTGGCAGAGTACTATAATTTGGGATTATTTTATTTTTTGACTGGCTTAGTGACCTGCAGATTGGCGTGCGTCTTAAAGCCATCCCAAATTGTGAACTTTTAAGTTAACTGCTGTTAACACTGACATAATTTGAAGTGAGATTCATAGCTTCAAAATTTAATGTTTAAGAATTTCTGAACCTAACCACTGGAGCATGCCTTTAATCCCAGTGCTCAGGAGGCAGAGGCAGGTGGATCTCTGAGTTTGGGGCCAGCCTGGTCTACAGAGCTATTTCCAGGGCAACCAGACCTACACAGAGAAACCCTGTCTCAAAAAAGAAAAAAGAGTATGTTGAACCTAAGGTGTTCTCTTTTCTTTCTCCTTTGGCCTTCCTTTCCTTCCCTCATAGTCTTCCCAAAAGAGTGTGAGAGTAAATGCTGTCTAGATCTGATTTCACAGCCTTCAAATGAGCTGGATACAGTCAGAGGGCTTACCTTCTTGTGTGTCTCTAGTTTCTTTGTTCCTTCTATGTGGGTTAAACTCATGAGCTCAGGCTCGGTGGCCACTGCCTTTACTAACTTGCTGGCCCCAGCTTGGGTTTTTTGGGACAGAATCTCCTGTAGCCCAGGCTGACCTTGAACTCACTACATAGTGGAGGATAACCTTGAACTTGTCTGCCTGCCTTCATCTCCCAGTGTGTACCACCACACCTGGCTTATGTTTATATTTGGTACTGAACCTAGGGCTTTGTGCATGCTAGCAAAACACTGCATCAAATGAGCTACTTCCCCAGCTCTGATTTGTAGGAATGAGCTAGCAGATGTCTGTACCAAGGAACCAATGCCCAGCTAGCAACCCTCCATTTCCTAGCCAGGAGGAAGAGGCTCAGAGCTGCCAACACTTGTTCCCCAGTGTGTGCCTTCCCAGGCCCTATACTGCATTAGCACTTGGGGATGGGTCTTTCAGCAGGAACAAAGAAACTAGAACCAGAGTGATGTATGCTACTCTGGACCGGTGTTTTTAGTCTTACTAGAAACACACAGATCTTGCCAGGCAAGGTAACGCACACCTATGATCCCAGAAGTCGGGGAGGCAAAGGCAGGCAGATCTCTGTGAGTTTGAGGCCAGCCTGGTCTACAAAGGGAGCCCTAGACAGCCAACGCTACACAGGGAAACCCTGTCTCTAAAAATCAAAAAAAGAAAGAGAAAGAAAGAAAGAAAGAAAGAAAGAAAGAAAGAAAGAAAGAAAGAAAGAAAGAAAGAAAGAAAGAAAGGAAAGAAGGAAGGAAGGAAGGAAGGAAGGAAGGAAGGAAGGAAGGAAGGAAGGAAGGAAGGAAGAAAGGAAGGAAGGAAGAAAAGAAAAGAAACGAAACATAAGGATCTGGAAGGATGGCTGCATCAGCAGCTGATCCACCTGTAGTCTCAAACTGTGAGATTATGCTTCCTGGGAACACTGACGAGGCCCTGTTCCCATAGTGCAGCTCTCAGCTCCCAACAACTGTCGACTACTTTGGCACTGACCCTATGAATATCTTTTATCAAAGAGTGACTTTTAATATTTACGTATTAATGCCTAGCTCTTAAAATATGACACCCTTGATTACAAAATGCTCTTCTGACCGAGGTGAGCAGACAAAATTTCTCTCATTAAGCCGTGGTACAGTGCCTTAGGCAGAGCCCAGACATGTCCCGTGCAGCTGTGAGTCTGTTTGTCCTGAGGACCTGGAGCACGGGGCCTTCTGCCTCCCTGCTTTGTGAGGCCTATAGTAGATGTCCCTTTGCACACACCCAGGGGCAAAACATGTGGTGGCTTCCTCAGGAGAGATGTCAGTTATTCCTCAGGAGTTGACTTCTGTGGCTTTAAACCTGTGCTGTCCTGTTCTGTTACCTGTTTGTTTTTATATATATATACTTTCTCCTTTTGATTCCAGAACATACAGAAAATGCCTTTTAATTTTATTTATTATTATTATTTGTTATTGTTGTTATATAGAAAGAAAATCCTGATCGTTCAATTTTACCAACGAAGACTCAGGAGCCAAGTGCTAGGGTTAAAATTTGCTAGCTCAGAGAGGCAGAGAAAGCACCCAGCTGACCTTCCTGCTCCACCCATGTCCCAGAAGGAAAAGCCCGTCTTCCTCTCCATGCTGTTTAGGGACCCTCCACTCGGCGTCGTTTCCGTGTGGTCATCCTTTGACTGGCTGCTTACTTTGCCTCTTGTCCTATGGTTGACTTCATTTAGCTCTTGGATTAGGGGTTAGCTAGGGCTGAGTCATACCACAACAAATGTTTTTTTGTTTGTTTTGTTTTGTTTTGAGTTTACAGTCTCAGGGCTCACAATGTGAGCAAATATCCTGCATCAGTCAGTAGTAGTAGTGTGATGGCTGAGGCCAGTGAGTGTGCGTGTCACACGCGTGGAGGCTAGAAGACAGCTTGGTGGAGTCGGTTCTCCTTCCATCCTTAGGTAGGTTTCAGGGAGCGAACTCAACTCAGCAGACTTGCACAGCGAGCGAGTGCCTTCCCCCACTAAGTCATCTGGAGAGCCCCGTGCGTGCGGGAAAGGACTGAGAAGACTTGCAGAAGTAAAGGCAGTACGTTATGTATTAGCAGCGCACACACATCATGCATGGCCTTGAGGGACAGCGGTGTTGTAGCTGTGAGTGAGCGCACATGAGCCCAGACAGCCACTTCACAGCTGCCACCTAGGCAGTAAGGATTGGAACATGTCTTTGTTATTAGACACTAGTTCAGAGATTGGAACTGGATCTGTAGACCAGGCTGGCCTTGAACTCACAGAGGCCCACCTGCTTCTGCCTCCTGAGTGCTGGGATTAAAGCTGTGAGCCACCACCCCCCAGCCAGAGATGGTTTTTAATCATTAACTCACTAACTGTACAAACTGCTTTTCACTGTAACAGTTTCATATGTGCATATTGTGTCTGGACCACACTTCCCTTCCCTCCCTTGTCCCCCCCAGCATGCCCTGCCCTTTCAGTCTCTGGTACTCAGAACTTTCTATTTCCTTCTCATTTATAGGGATAAGTCACAAAATGGAACTGTAGAGAAGCCAGGGACTAGAAAGCTAATACGATGGTGACCTTGTCTACTGGAGTGGTAGGAATAAGTCTCAAACTAGATTTGCAGAGTAGCCAGTGACTAGAAGACTAACGTGATGGTGACGTTCCTACCACAGTGGCAAGCAGAGCCAAGCTTCTAGAGTTTTCAAAGGTCACTGACAAACCACGACTGAATTAAGAGTAAAGAAAGGCCCCAGTTTCCTATGAGCTGATGCTCATGGAAGATTGCTTTGGGAGTTTTATTTTAAGTCTAGTCATGACTTGCTAATCAGATGTGTTGGTTTTATATATAGCTGTTTCATCATTCCAACCTGCAGAACAGTAAAATAAGCTATTTTTGAAGATCTATTTTTTTTTTTTTTTATTTATCCATCTGAGCATGCGTATGACCTTGTATGTGTGGATGCCCAGAGAGGCCAGAAGAGAGCATCAGGTCCCCGGAAGCTGGAGTCGCAGGTGCTTGTGAACCACCCAGAGGGGTGCTGGGCCTCAGACTGAGCTGCGGGGTCCTCTCTCCAGGTCCCAGAGGAGCTGCTTTAGACAGAGTAGACAAGCCTTTCAGTCTCTTGTTATCTTCATTAGGGCAATTGAATAATTCAGGCACTCTGCCAGCGTGTGAGACCTTCATGTTCTGTGCAAGTCGGAACACCGAGCGGGTCCACCTCTATACCAAGGTAAGTTCACACAGACTCTGTGTCACACGTTAGAAGACAGGCCTCCTTTCTTCCCTTTCAGAGAGCAGCCTTAATAATAAGATAGGTACCAGTTTTTGCCTTCTTATAACTTGTCATCAAATTCCTGTGTGATATCCAAAGACAACTAGAGGCCAAAGTGGCATCGTTAAGACTTTAGGGGAGGAGACCTTGACTTCCCTCTGTCACTGTTTTTGGTGACCTTAGACACACCCGGCTGCTCTCTGCTTCATTTCCTCAGCTGTAAATGTAGGGAGGATTTGTTGCCAGGATAGAGTGAGCTCACCCCAGTGGAGCACTTAGCATTTGAAGCAACATTTTTATAGCTGCCTCATGCCCCACCCTGCCCCCGGCACCATAAACTTGTGATGGACCACTCAGACTCCTGCAGGCTGGCAAAAGTCACGCTTTTTAGTAGGAGGACCTTTTTGCTTGATGAAAATATGTTCAAGACCCCAAGAGCTCTTGGGCTTGTTGATAAGTATCTATTGATACTTACTCCTTTCTGTATTAAAATGAAGACACTTAAAATTGTCATGTATTGTTTGGTTTTAAACTAATAATTACTACGAATAACATGTTTTTTAAAAGTAGTTGTATTTTCTAAGGCAGAGCGTGTTCTGCCCAGTTCATGAACCCCGAAAGACCAGAAATAAACAGACTCCACTGTAAATACATGAGGTTCTTTTTATTGTAAATTACAAGCTGCAGCTTGGGCCCACACTTCCCACCGCCCAAGTGGTGGGAGCCAAGCGGGCCGTGCCCAGGTTAGTTGGGTGATTTAAAGGTTCTGGTCCATCCCAGCATGCCCAAGGGAAGGGCAATTCCTGCCTGGCAAGCATCTATTGGTCAAAATGCTACATTTTGAATTGATTGGCTATAGGAAGGTACAGACCATAATGACCTGGTGTCCCTCCCTAGATGGGGATGGGCCAGTTTCCTAGCAACTGTATCTCTAGTGGGTGGGGAAAGAATGCAGTAAGACGGTCCTTCCCCTCAGGGCATTATTAGACTTCTCTACCCACCTAGTTCAGGCCTTAATTAATAATAGCTGCTAATTTTTAATCTTTTGGTCTCTCAAGCGCTGTGCTGAGAACAGTCACACTCCAGTTTCCAGCAGCGCTCTGGCTTCAGCAGAAGACAGTGGGTGAGGGTATGATGGTGCATGCCCATAACCCCAGCAGTGGGGCAGCTGAGGCGGGAGGAACCCCAGCTGGAGGCCAGCCTGTGCTGGTGTAGCATGATCTCGTCTCAGCCAGACAGCTGAAGCCTGCTAAGAACTCTCTCACAGGGAAGTTAGCTTGACAGGCGGCTAATGTCCCCTAATGTCCCCAAACACATGTGACTTTGTGACCCCTCGAGAAGGTTATGAGCGCATGTGAGGAGCGTTTTCCTAATTGCACAGATATAAGTATGGAAAAGCTGGCCGAGAGTGCAGATGCCACTGTTCATTCAGCTTTGAACTCCTAATAAGCTTAGATGTACACATTACACTTGTAATTTTACCTGGTCTATTCTAGTGAAAGTTCCTGTCTCTTTCACTCTTGCAGTTCTTTAGTGTAGGGGCATTCTTGTGCCACAGCATGTGTGAGGTCAGAAGACAACTTGCAGGACTCCATTTTCTTATTCTAGCATCATTCTCGGCAGCAAGCTCCTTTCTCCACGTGACCACCTTGCGAGCCTGGAAAACTACATTTTAAAACACGATTTATGGTGCTGAGGTACAAGGGCTGTCTGGTGGAAGTTTGTACCATCCCCAGTCACTGCCTGAGAGTGCACCTAGAGAAGTTGGTAGCAGAAGCTGATGGCCTGGGTCACAGAGGACAGACTGTGGATCATGCGCATTTGTTTAGACTGACAAAATTTAAATATGAGAAACTTTGGTGATCTGCTATATTTTCATAAGCCATCCGCTCCTTTAAAAAGGAAATGACATTCATGGGCGAGATGACCATCCTCAGTGAAGTCCCAGCGTCCTCTGTGGGCACCCGTGGACAGCTGGTCTTCATGGAGCGGCGCTGTAACATGGCTCTGGAAAGCAGATTTTTAAAATAAGTCTAGAATTTCTCTCTCCCTTCCCCTCCTGCCAACACAGTGGACGGCTGTATCAATCCATCTGGGAAGAGATATTCAGATGTTTATGAGTGCTGCTCTTTGATTGTAGTCAGATTTTTAATATCACGAGGAAGACCATTTGAGATGGCCGTACTGCTATTATTGTCAAGGATGTTCTTTCCTGTTTACAGATCTTCTCATCTCCATTATATTTCCAAGCTTAGCCAGTAGAGAAGTATGTCGGGAGTGATTGCAGCATCCAGGCTAACAACGGAAAGTTGGGCTGTGTACAGGCACAGTAGAGGCCTCCCCCACTCGCCTCAGCTCTGCTGGGGACTGGTGTTGGCTGCACCCTTCTGTACTGTGTGCCTCCCGTTTATTTTAGGAGACTTGCTACGTCGTAACTAAACTTTTCTTATTAAGTGTCACCAGTACCTACAGACTGAAATGCACTAATAATGTCTCCTCGTCTGTTATCAGGACGGAAAACCGATGAACTGTAACTTCATTCCTTTGGATATAAAATTAGACCTTTGGGAAGACTTACCAGCAAGCTTTCAACTGAAACAGAATCGCTCAGTGGTAAGAAGAGTTTTAAATAATACAATTTTGTTTATTTTCAGGAAAACTACTTTAATAATTTTAGAGATCCTCTTTAGTCTAATGGAAGAAAGCCTTCTGGCCTGCTGCAGAGTCAGACCGCTGGCTGCGTTTTTAGCCATGCAGGCAGTGTCTATTAATTCCACTGGTGCCAAGAACGAATATGGAGTCTGCTTCCTTGGTGAGTGATCACACCCAGCGCCGCCGCCGCTGCTGCTGAGGACAGACTCATCCTCGAGTCATTGCGCTCTCACTCATAGGGTTAGCAGCTGGGACTTAGCTGTCAGAATCTCACCTGCCCTCTTCAGGTTAACTTGTAACAGTGGCACATTCCAGGAGCCAGGATAACACCACACCGTGACTCCGCATTCATTGTCAGCGTGGCCGTGTGCTGCGGCTGCCAGGGAGGCCTTACCTTGGCGTGTGCTCCTCCATTCATACTTATCAGAAAGGGGAGGGGGCCTTTGTCTGCTTGTAACTACCCTGTTAGTGGAAATGAAGCGGTGACCAGCACTCAGCTGCATCCCACAGAAGGAAGAGGTAGCAGTGAGCTATTTTCCTTGGCATCAGTTAGTACTGACCGTCAGAATCAGTCAGACAGATGGTAGATTAGATAGATACATATGTAGAGACATAGATATGTGATCCCTAGCTGACTGTACAGATACATAGAACCAGATACCCGTGACTGATTGATATGAACAATTCTGATAAGCCACCTGCAGAGATACAGATTTGTTGAGGCATCTAATCCAGCGTGACTCTCCGAAGTTACATCATCCCTGTGGCTCCTGTAGGCTCTGCCTCCCTGAGGCCAGCTTTCCTTGCACTGCTGTGGGGTCTGTACCCTATCTGGGTCTCTGTGCGCATACTCTCACTGTTGGTGCCTGAGTGTTCAGAGCATATGCTAGGCTGCTGAAGTGGCTGTAGAGACTCTGGATTGAACTGGACACGGGCAACTTATAATGTGGAAATAGTATCAAGGTGAAGAAAGAGTTAAACTATAGGACTCAACCTCTTTGAGGGATACATCAGTTTTCTCATGTTGTAAAATCCCAACTTTCAAAGGAAGGTTTGTCAAGAATGGCTAACTTTTCGTTGTTTCCTTTTTACCAGATTCTGAGGTTTGTCCGAGAATGGAATAGTCTGACTGCCATGAAGCAGAGAATGGTCAGGAAAAGTGGGCAACTGTTCTGCAGCCCAGTCCTGGCATTGGAAGAGATCACAAAGAAACAAGCCAAAGAAAATAGTACTAAAAGGTAAGAGTTGCCTTTCCTTTGCATCTTTTGCTTTTCTTGGCTGTCTCTATGGGAGATCTGAGGCACATCATGGAACCACTAATGAAATTTTGGTGAATTAGGAGGAAATTACCCTGGGGATATAGTTTGTTGATAGAGTGCTTGCCCAGCGCATACAAAGCCCTGGGTTTCCTCATTAGAACTGAATGAACCTGTCATGGGCACAGACTTGTAATTTCATCGCTTAGGACCAGGAACTCAAGGCCATCCTTAGCCATATGGGGAGTTCACAGCAAGTCTGTGCAACATGAGACCTTGTTCTCAAAGACGGAGGAAGAAAGAATCATATACTTTAAAAAATGGTAATGTCATTTCATAGCGACATAGTTACATATGTAGTGAGCTTAATCAGATCTGCTGGAAGACGTGTCTGGATTTTGTGTGTCATGAATCTTGTTAACAGATGCCAGAAGCAGGGCTTGGGGTACCTGTGACCTAACAAGCCTCAGGCAGGGACTAACGACATAACGACAGAGAGACCCTTTACCCTCCAAGCCTCAGAGCATGCCCCAGGAGTATGGAGTAAAGAGTACCAGGAGCAGTTGCAAGCTGTTCCGTTCCTATCACAGAGTAGCAAATGTGCCTAACACACATTCCCCCATAAGTCTACATTTGAGTTACTAAACAAGGGCCTGGAGACAGCTCAGTGGTTAAGTGCACTCGCTGCTCTTGCAGAGGACCAGGGTTTGGTTCCCAGCACCGCATAACGGCTTACAACCACCTATAACTTCAGTTCAAGGGGCCTTCACAGGCACTATGATTCCAGAAGTGGAAAGTAACTGTCCTGAGGGTCAGTTTTGCTCCTAAGGGTCACAGTATCTGGAGACATCACAGATTATCATCGCCACAGAACATACCTAAGAATCAGCCATGTTAGGTAAAGAAGGCGAAGGAAGAAAGCTCTTCATCTAGACACCTGGGTGACTGGTCAGAGAGAGGAAGAGAAAGGGACGTCTTTCATAAAGCTTGGTAGACACGGAGGGAAGTAACTCAGCAGACTGGTGTTGTGTGGTGAGCTCTGTGAGTGGCAGTGTTAGGGTAAGGGCGTACATCCAGAGCAGGTATGGAAGACCAGGCTGAGCAGCGGAGCTCTGCCTGGGAGGCAGCAAGCTCCTTCTCCTTTGCCATCCTACCTGGTTACTTTTCAGAGAACCTTAACCCAAGAGGGACACATCACACTTCATTCCCGAGGCATATACAGGGAGGATTCTTTTCTTTAAAATACTGAATATCAGCTGAAGACATGGCTCAGTGTATAAGTTGCTTGTATAAGGGCCAGTTCGTATCCCCAGCACCCTGTGTAAGCTGGGTAGGCGATGGCCTGTCATAAATCCCAGCAGTCAACTTGGGACACAAAGACAGGGATCTTTTGGGCAAGTTGACTAGTTAGACTAGCCAAATTAGCAAACTCCAGATTCAGCAAGAGACCCAGAGACCCAGTATTGGTAAATAAAGTAGAAAGTGGTCCATCAAGGCACCTGGCATCAACCCTTGGCCTCCATGTACCTATACTTGCACATACACCCAAATGCATTCACACTTGCAGACATAAATTCACACCCACCCACACATGCACACACGCAAATTAAATGTCTCCAGAACAACTTCAAAAGCAACAACAAAAGATGTACGTACTAAATTTTGGGATTCCTGAAAACAGTTACTAGATCCCCCACAAGACCACGCCCCAGCAAGCAATCCCACCAGCTGTGGGCCTTGTCCACTCTGAGCTCCTGCAGCTTGCTTCCAGGGACCTCAGTCTTAGATGACTGGAAATGGCCGAGACCAGCAACCACTGTGTTGGTTCCTGAGGTCGTTTCTCAGAGTGTATAGTTTCTGTGTTTGTTGTTGTTTTATTCTGGGGAGACACACCTGTGTGGGTGCCTGTGCACACATCTGCATGTGGAGACCTGAGGTCGATGTCAGGAATCACCCTCAGTTGCTTCTCCGCTTTGCTCACTGAAGTGAGCCTCTCAAAGCCAGCGCTTACCTATAGGAGCAGCTTCTGATGCTCAGCTACAGCTGGGCCGCCACACCCGCTGCCCCTTACATGGATTCTTCGGCATAAAAGTCTGGTTCTCACGATTGCCCATCAAGCACTTCAGCTGCAGAGCCATGCAGAGCCGTCACCGTAGTCCATATACATACAGGTCATATGGCTGGGGAGATGGCTCAGATACTAAGAGTACTGGCCGCTTTTCCAGATCCAGACCCAAGTTCAATTCCCAGCACCCATTGGCCACTCGGAACAGTCAGTAACTCGAGGTCAGGGGACCCAGCACCCTCTTCTGTCTCTCACATGCACGAGGCACATAAGAAGTGCACAAACAGGCAGACAGCTGTCCACATGGAAGAAAATATTCTTTAAGAGACTCGTGTTCTCTAGAGTCTAGAACATTGTTTTAAATACAGTAGATGTAAATGTGTACTGGAGCCTGACAACCCATTAATCAAAAACTGTGATAGATTTTCACATGGTTTATCCTCCAATAGTAGAATGGCATGGAACTTTTAAAATAGACAGGGCTGGGGAGATGGCTCAATGAGAACTTTCTGTGCAAGCATGAAGGCCAGTGTTTGAATCCCCAGCACCCACATTCAAACAAACAAACAAAAAAGCTGAGCATGAAGAGAGTCATATTTAAGTCCACGTGGAATTTAAAATGCCTACAATATGGGTAAACTAGCATAGAAACTGGGTCATTCTAATTAGTAGAAATTAATTGGGTAATTGCACTTCACCTACTTAATTCCCCCATCACCTTTGACTGAATTAATTTCCTTTCTACTTCCAGTGCCTGAGCCAGGTATGTTGCTGATAGTGTGTGATGAGGTCTGACTCCCGCCTCAGAAGGACTTTGTCCGTGCAGAAGAGTCTGGAGAACAAAGGGGCTGTTGCTTTTGGCAGCAACCTTTAGCTCATGGGAGATCCACTTGAACTCAGTTAGCTACATGAGTCACTTTACACAACCCTGTGCAGTGCTGTAGCGGAGGTGTTGTGCTGGGGTCTCAAAGAGAAGATCAGAAGAGGGGACACGCTAGACACACTTGGAAAGTTTCTGTGCACCTCGAGAGGCAGCTTCCGTAAGACTGTCAATCATGCTTGTAGCTGGTCATTTCCCTAGAACCTAGTGGCTAGTTGTTAGAATTTAAAAAACAAAAACAAAAACAAAAAACTGACACTGACTTGCAACAGAGAGGGGAAGGAAGGAGGGAGAGAGGAGAAAGATTATTTTTCAAAAGACTTAAGGGGCTGTAGAGCTGGCTTAGTAGTTAAGAGTTCTTACAGTTTACAGAGGATCTGGGTCTGGTTCCCAGCATCCACATTAGAGAGCTCACAAGTGACTGTTACTCCATTTCCAGGGGGATCTGATGCCCTCTTCTGCTTCTGTAGGTACTGCATGCACTGTGCATGCAATTTTTAAAATTGTAAAGATTTTCTAAAAATACAGAAAATAACTGAGCATGGTGGTGCACATTCTTAATACCGGGGAAACAGGACAAGCAGAGCTCTGTGAGCTCAAGGCCAGCTTGACCTAAAGGGAGTTCCAGGCCAGCCAGAACTACAAAGTAGGACTCAAAACAGAAGAAAGTACAGAAACCTTTTCTTTTTGTGTTTTAGTACTCTGTAGGAATTACACATGATAATGGATCTCGTTACGGCATCTTCCTGTGTGTATATAATACATTCTGATCATACCCCCGTTGTCTCTCGCCGCCTCCCACTTCTACTGTCGCCTTGTCCTCTTCCTAACTAGTCTCTCTTCTACCCACCCCCGCCTTTGTGTGTGTGGCCTAAGGAACTTCCTTAGGGTGGCTTCCAGGAGCCCGGGGAAGAGCTGCTTACTGGAGCACGGACGCCTCACCAATGGCTACACTGAGCAGTGTCTCCCTCCCCAGAAGCTCCTATATGATAAAAATGCATTTGACACCCAATTGTTCTAGATACATCACCAAAGAAGATGTTGCCACAGCCTCCATGAATAAGGTGAAAAATGACGGGGGACACATCCGTTTGATCACCAAGGAGTCCAGGCCACAGGACCCATCCACAAAGTAAGATGTTTATATGCATCGTAAAGAATACTGCTTCAAACTTACACACCACTTCCTGTGATAAAAGCCCCCACAGTGTGGCCATTTCAGAGGTCACAAAACAGTGTCATGAGTGAATGGCTTTCCAGGCCTTCTGACAGCCCTCTTAGTCCCATGAGCTTATCATCTTCGACATTAGAGATGAGGAATTCCCAAAGCCAGGGGTCTATGTGACCTGCCCCAAGCCTGGGCAAACATGCCAGGAGGCCAGAGTTCAGCCCTGAACTCTGTCTGCCAGCCTGGCACTGTGTCAGTCATATTGACCCAATACAGTTGGGATCCTAGTTAACTGAGCATGTGTCCTTTTGTGTTTCGTTCCTAAATTTTATCTGAGGAACTTGGAGTTTACCTGGAGAAGCCTGATACTTAGCAGGTGTTCTATTCTAATTCCTGTTCTGTCAGTCTGGCTGTGACAGTTCCTTCACCCTGTAAGGCAGCAGAAGAACAGGAAAACCCATCAGGCCCTGAGGCTGAGAAGGCATGTGGCCCAGCTGAGTCCAAGAAGGCTTGGACTCAGTGTCCAAGGAACAGAGTCGCCGCTAGAGTGCTGTGGACCTTTCTCATTAGTTTGAATGAGCATTTCAAGTTTGTCTCATTGTCCAGTGTCATCTGCTGTGTGGAAGTGTTTGGGGGGAAGCACTTGAGTGGATGCTTGTGTTAAATTGATGTTTGTGGCATGGCTGGATGGGGTGCTGACTGAACACCAGATCTGAGGCCTCTGCAGAGCAATGCCCCAGCTTCACTACTGACCGATACACTGTTTTGTTCTGTTGTAGAAAGCTTGGCCGAGCCTGTGTCCCATCTCCAAATCCCTGCCCAGCTGACCTCGCTGTTGAGCCATCCCCGTCCAAAGGCTACATCCAGGCTGTGGATAAGGAAGGAAGGCCGCTCTGCCTCCGCTGCCAGCACCCCACCTGCCAGCCTGAGCAAGGGTCTAAAGCCAGCGCCTGGGACTCACGGTTCTGCTCCCTCAAGTGTCAGGACGAATTCTGGATCCGATCCAATAACAGTTACCTGAGAGCCCAGGTGTTCGCAGCAGAACACGGTGTGTGCCAGCTGTGCGGTGTGAATGCACAGGAACTCTTCCTGCAAGTGAGAGATGCCCCTAAAAGTCAGAGGAAGAGTCTTCTAGACGCTGCCTGGACTGCAAAGCTCCCCCTGGAGCAGGTACGTCATCACCCCATGTCAGGGGCGGTGGCGCAGCAGTGCAGTCCGAATGCTGACTGGCTTGTCCAAAAAAGCGCGAAGGTAGCGACGGTAGCGAACCCACATCCTCACCCAGCTTTAGCATCACGGTTGCTGTTGGCTCCCATCTGTCTCTCGCTTCGCTCAGTCACCTCTCTCCTCACTATGCATCTCCTGAGTGGACTGCCTGCCTCTCCTCCTTCCTGCCTCCTCTTCCCTCTCTCCCTCCTATTCTCCTCCTCTCTCCTTTTCTCCCTTTCTTCCCTCCCTTCCTTCCTCCCTTTTGTCTCTTACCCTGCCCCTCTGTCATTCTGATCCTTCCCTCTTCCTCCTCCTATCTCCTCTCAGCTCTTCCTTTTTAAAAATATAGTCACAGTACTAATAACTATAGCCAACAGAATTATAATTCCTCGATTATAGTGTGTGTTTGCTTTCCAAGATTGTCTCGTTTATTTTGTTCAAATTAGGATCAAAATGTGTCCTTTTGTTTTAATGCCTTTCATGCTTTGTTTGGTCTCTAGCACCCCCTCCCTTTTTTATACTGTTGATTAGGGAAAGAAATGGGATCATTCCCCAGTAGCATTTCCTTCTTTCTGTATGTTTCACTGTGTCCCTGTGATGTTCCCGACTTTTCTGCCCTGACGGCTTCCTGAGTAGTGGCTACACAGTCTAGAGCTGCGCTTGGATTCTGATGGTGTTTTAAGGAGAGAGCCTCACACACAGACACTGAACAGCTCTTAGGTCTACTCCCAGCATGTTAGTCTCTTAGGATGGGGAGTAAAGGGTGTCCTAGTCAGGCCTTCTGTTGCTGTGAGGAGACACCATGGTGGCAGCAACTCTTAGAAAGAAATTAATTCTTAATTTTGATTTAATTAATTTTAATTTTGCTGGCTTACAGTTTCAGAGGTTTAGTCCATTATCATCATGGCGGGAAACATGGCAGCCTGCAGACAGACATGGTGCTGGAGAAGGAGCCCAGAGTCTACCTTTGATCTGCAGGCAGCAGAAGCTGCTGTGTCCCTCGCTGAGTGCAGCTTGAATATATATATGACCTCAGAGCCCACCCCCACAGTGACACACTTCCTCCAGCAAGGCCACACCTCCCAACAGACTGCTCACTGCAGACCAGGCACTCAAACACATGAGTCTATGGCGGGCATTCCTATTCACACCACTCCAGGGAGGAGCCTCAAATTGCAGCTTGCAGTGAAAAGGCTGTGTGGCCATTCCATTGTAAAATACAAAATACAGATTTTTTTTTTTTTTTGAGACAGGATTTCCTTGTATAGCCTTGGCTGTCGTGGACTCACTTTGTAGGCTGGCCTTGAACTTGCTTGCCTCTGCCTGCTTCTGCCTCCCCAGTGCTGGGATTACAGGAATGTACCACCACACCCAACATAAAACACAATTTTAATAGAACAGTTTATGGCTACTTATTGTTTCTAGCATGCTTGTCAGTAATTCACTTAGCTTCCAGACAAATGTATGATCCTCTTAGGAAAACTATTCTAAGTTTCCAAATAAAAGAAAGGGAACAGGACAGGAGCCTACCACAGATGGCTCTGAAAGACTCTACCCAACAGGGTATCAAAGCAGATGCTGAGACTCATAGCCAAACTTTGGGCAGAATGCATGGAATTTTATGAAAGAAGGGGGAGATAGAAAGACCTGGAGGGAACAGGAGCTCCAAAAGAAGAGAAACAGAGCCAAAAACAAAAAAACAAAAAACTGGGCCCTGGGGTCCCTGCAGAGACTGATACTCCAACCAAGGACCATGCATGGAGAGGACCTAAAATCCCTGCTCCGATGTAGCCAATAGACTCAGTGTCCAAGTGAGTTCCCTTACAAGGGGAGCAGGGGTTGTCTCTGGCATGAACTCCATGGCTGGCTCTCTGATCACCTCCCCCTGGGCAGTGATACCTTGCCAGGCCACAGAAGAAGACAGTGCAGCCAGTCCTGATGAGACATGATAGGCTAGGATCAGACGGAAGGAGAGGAGGACCTCCCCTATCAGTAGACTAGAGGAGGGGCATGAGAGGAGAAGAGGAAGGGAGGCCAGGATTGGGAGGGGATGAGAGAGGGGGTCACAGCTGGGTACAAAGTGAATACATTGTAATAATAATAATTAATAAAAAAAGAAAATGTTAATTTTGTGGTATGTTTAAACAAAAAAGGGTCACCCAAGCAACCTCTGCCCCCTAAAATATTAGACGAATTCCTGTCAGCTAAACAAATTATATATTTTTAACCTGATATAGTGGTGCATACCTTTAGTCCCAGCACTCAGGAGGCAGAGACAGGCAGATCTCTGCAAGTTTGAGGCCAGCCTGGTCTACACAGTGTGTTCCAGGACAGCCAGGGCTACATAGTGAGACCCTGACTGAAAGTAAATATATAGTTTTAAAAATAAATCATATATTTTGATTTAATTTAGCTGCTACATTATAATGGGATTAGCTAACAGTCATTTCTTAAAGATGAGTTAATACATCTCCTGGATATAGAGAGACATACTGTTTCTCTAACAATGCCCTGAGATGTCCCTTGGCCCCCGAAGGTCATCCTGACAGTGCCCTGTCGAGGACTGGAGCAGCCACAGCTTAGACCCTGTGCCCGGAAGTGCTGCGGGAAGATGCCTCAGCACTAGGCTCAGGCTGCGTGAACAGGTGCCATAAGGCAAATCCAGCACGTTGAGAGCTGGTCCATTTCCATCCCCCGCGCCCCCAGGGAAGGTCTGCACACGCTTACCAGGATAAATAAAGACGCGCCTTCCAGAGCTGAGCCTGTCAGTTAAAGCTGCTCACAGAGAAAGAGCTGGCGGCAAAGGCACGCCCAAATGGATTGTTTTTCTGAGAATATGCCATTTAGAATGACATTTGTAGTTACTTCTAACCTCAGTCTGTGTCTGCTGACAGAAGGCCCCAAGTGCAGGACAGAGGGAGAAGAGCAGGCGGGGACAGAGGGATGAGTCCCCTGCACCAGCTTGCTGGGGGAACCACTCAGAGGCCCCATGTGGGTCACTGTGCATCCCAGAGTCCCACACGCTTTCTTAGAATGCTTTACAAGTGTCCAGTTTGGCCAGCGCCATTTACTGAACAGGTTGTTTGGTTTTTTTTTTTTTAATTTTTATTTTCCAGGGTATATGACACTTTTGTCAAAAATCACAGGTCCATGGCTGTATGGATCTGTTTCTGGGCCCTCGGTTGTGTACCATCAGTCTATGTGTCTTTCTGTTTGTGTGTGTGTGTGTGTGTGTGTGTGTGTGTGTGTTTGTTTTGTTTTTTCGAGACAGGGTTTCTCTGTGTAGTCCTGGCCATCCTCAACTATGCTTTGTAGACAAGGCTGGCCTGGAACTCACAGAGATCCACCTGCCTCTGCTTCTGCTGAGACCCTGCACCACCACCTCCCTCTGTGACCACAGAGTCATCCTCTGTGTTTCTCCGTGTGACTTTGCTGCATCAAGGGATTGTGCAGCGCACAGCCCGCAGTGCGTCCCGCAGTGCGTCCTGCAGGGCTGGGAGCTGCTGACTGTGCTCTTTCTGCAGCTCAATGACATGCTGAGAGACCCAGGAGAAGGCCACTTCTGGCAGGTGGATCACGTCAGGCCGGTGTACGAGGGAGGAGGACAGTGCTCCCTGGACAACCTGCAAACTCTTTGCACAGTGTGCCACAAGGAGGTCAGTGACACTCACAACGGGGTCCCAGTGTCCAAGGGGAGAATGGCTGGGTGAGACGGGGGGGGGGGGGAGTGGCCTGCTGCTGCCTTCATCACTCTCGGCTCTGGGGACGTCTACAGTCACAGGCTCAGAAGGCTGCCACCCTCTTCATTCGCTGTCTGGGCTGAGGACGAGGAACAGTGAGTGGGTAGAGCACTCCTTTAACGTGCGTAAGGCCCTGGTTCCAGCCCAGCCCTGCACAAATTGGGAATTGCAGGCAGGGGGGACCATGAGGTCAAGGTCAGCAGGATATGGTAGCACAGCACTGCAGAGGCAGGGGAGCTCTGAGTTCAAGGCCAGCCTGGTGTACAGAGTCAGTTCCAGACAGCCAGAGCTGTTTGGGGGGAGTCTGTCTCAAAAAGGCGTTCAGGGCCATTCTCAGCTGCATAGTGAGTGCCGTGGGGCTGGCTACATGAGGCTGTAATGGCATCACTAGTAAGAATGTCATATTCTCTGTATTCGCTTTTCGGATTCTCATGAACATTCTTATTTGGACATAGCAGAAGAATCCAGTTCCATCCCATTTGATTTTATACAGTGTTTATGTGTTGAGTGGGGAATGTATTTTCTGAGTTTTGGGCCCAGAAAATAAGAAGTGGACAAACTTTTACCCACTGAACTCTGGGGATTTTAAGATGTGTACAAGCACCTCCTTAGAGGTGGAGAACCATGGCTTCCCGTAGTCCTCAATGCAGGACTCATGGCCTTCTGGGTAGTGAGCCATTCTTCACAAGAAGATACTTTCTTCTAACTGGGGCCCGTAAGCCTAGGTGGTCGGAACCCATGGCCTGGAGCTCTTCCTGTGCGCTGAGTACTGCACATACAGTGTGCATATTCCCAACCAGAGCAAGAAGCCTCCCCCTAACCTGAGCTGTGCATTTGTTAACTCCTAGAGAACAGCCCGACAAGCCAAGGAAAGAAGCCGGGTGAGACAGCGCGCTCTGGCAGCAAAGCACGGCTCAGACATCACTCGGTTTCTGCTGAAGAAGTGAAGCAGGTGGGAGGACTTGACACGATTTAGCTTCATGCTTGTCTAGTATTTCATTTTAATTCTCTCTCTTCTTTTTCTTCCTGTGGGCCCTCTTCATCAGGTATCACAAAACCTTCTTCTACAGGTCTCTGCAGTGCAGGGTTATTTTTTTCTCATTCTCCTGGCAAATCAGTTCAATGTTCCTTAGCCTTCCAAAGTAGACATCTCTCCAAGTCTTCAGCAGTAAGCTTCAGTTCTTTGACCTGCTGCTTCGTCGTCCCCGCTGGCCGCACCAGGGTTCTTTTGCACCCTGTCTGGGCCAGCCCAGGAGCTGCAGTAGTTGTCTGTGTTGCAATAGACTGGAGCTGAGAGGCTTCCTTAGTTTACTCAGAGCTGGAGTGACAAGAGAAGGAGCTGCTGCAGTTTCTTGATCTTGTCCGTCAGCCACAGGCTCACACTCTTCCATCATAATTTGCATCAAAAAACCTCTTGAACCATTGAACGAGTTCCAGATTGTCCTGAAATTTTCCTTTTTCTAATTTATCCACAGGAACTATTTTGTCAACACCCGTCCTCTTGAAACCTGCTTGTAGTCTTTTAAGTTCTAAACCTACTCGTGTTCTAGCTTGGCTTGAAATTTCACTTTCTCCCAGGCAGGGGAGCCAGGGAAGAACATGTCCTCAGCCTGACAGTGTCAGGCCCCACTGCAGAGGCTCCCTAATCCAAGCCAGCATGTCACGTCGACTTAGGTTATCTGTCTAGTATTTAAGAATGACAGGTTTTTAAACATAAATCGAGAAGTAAAGTTTAGGGTTTGTGCTAAGTACTCAGGTATGGTGGGAAGCATGTCTATGGTCCTACTGACTCCATGCAGATCGGAAATTATGTTTCAGCAAGATTTCCTTCAGCTTTTGTTTCCTCTTCTACACCTTAATCACTGCATTACACATAGATAATATGTAATAAATATATTCCCAGTTACTGAGAGTTGCTCCTTGATTAGTATTGGTTCTGGACTGTGTGGTATAAAATGGAACATTCCAGAACAATCAGGGAAATTTTGGAGCTTAGTCTTCATTATTAAATGAATTCCAGGCAGACCATGACCAGCCTACTTCTTGTAAAGCACCTCCAAACCAAGACTTTGGGCGCACGTTCGGGGTGTTGCCTCCTTGTTTTATTTCTGCACCAGTAGTCTTTATCGAAATATTTCTATAAATAAACTCACTGTAATCAGACATGGCATCTGTGTAGAACTTGTGTGCTTTGGGTAAGTGTGAGAATGAACGACAAAATGTGAAGCGTAATGCCATACACACCTTGCGTTCTACTTTTCTGTTTGCTTATTGGTTTGCTTTTTGCATTTTGGTTTGTTTTGAATGTGTAAAACCATGCCCATTATCAAAACAGCCTTTGTCTCTTCGTTCTCATTTTCTGGTTTTCAAATTCTGGTAATATTTTGTTTTGTTTTAAGAATAAACCTTGTTAAGGTGTTTTTAAATTATGTGTGTGTGTGTCCCTGTGCAGGGTATGTGCGCCTGAGAGCAGTGGCCTGCAGAGGCCTCCTATCTCCTAGACCTAGTGTTCCCAGCAGCTGTGCCAGCATGGCTGCTGGGGACTGAACTCTGGTCTTAAAAGGCAGCAGGTACTCCTAACCACTGGACCATCTCTCCATCTCCACATCCTATTTTGTTAAGTTTATTCATGTTACCTCTTTTAAAAACGATGGTGACAAAGGAATCATGGTAGTACACACCTTTAATCCTAGCTCTCAGGAGGTAGAGGCAGGTGGATCTTTGTGAGTTTGAGGCCAGCCTGGTCTACAGAGCAATTTCTAGGCCAGACAGGGCTATGTGGAGACCCTGTATCCACAATAAGGGATGGTGGAGTTGGCAGGAGGCTCAGATGATGAGGTATTGGCCATATAGCATGATAGCTTGAGTCCAAGCCTCAGAATTTGTGCAAAAGCTTGGTGTGGTGGCCCACCTGCAACCCCAGCACCGAGAAGGCAAAAACAGAAGGATCTCTGGGATTCGCTGGCCAACAGTCCAAGAGAGGAGGGCTTCCGGTTTAGTGAGAGACCATCTCAAAAGTAAGGTAGAGGGCTGGAGAGATGGCTCAGAGGTTAAGAGTACTGGCTGCTCTTCCAGAGGTCCTGAGTTCAATTCCCAGCAACACATGGTGGCTCACAACCATCTGTAATGCACTCTTCTGGCATGCAGGTGTACGTGCAGGCAGAAAACTATAAATAAAGAAATCTTTTTTTAATATTTATTTATCTTTATTTTATGTACATTAGCGTGAAGGTATCAGGTCCTTTGGAATGGGCATTACAGACAGTTGTAAGTTGCCATGTGAGTGCTGGGAATTGAACTCATGTCCTTTGGAAGAGCAGACAGTGCTTAACCACTGAGCCATCTCTCCAGCCCCCAAATAAATAAATCTTAAAAAAAAAAAAAAAAAGGTAGAAAGCAATCCAGGAAGACACCAGATGTTGACATCTGGCCTCTACATTCATGTTTTCCGTGCGCGCGCACACACACAAAACAATGGTAACATTAAAGAAGAGAGAATGTTGGACTGGATGGCTCAGTGGCACCTGGATTTGAGTTCTAATACCCACATGGCAGCTCACATCCGTCTGTGACTGCTGTTCCACGGGATCCAGTTCCTCCTTCTGGCCTTGGACACCAGCACACACGTGGCATGTAGCCACACATACCGGCAGGACACCCACATACACATAATGAAATTATTTTAATTTTTTAGAAAGGTAGCCTTGTAAAAAGAAAATGTGATAATGAATTGAAACAGAGAAGCCACTCCTGCCACATGTCACCATCAGGAAGAGTGAAGAGGCAAAAGAACATCACTGTCGGACCCCAGGAGAATGACATCCCCAAAGGCTCCCGTTGGTAAATACCACCGGCAGCAAACCCATGTGAAATGCTTAGTTTAAGCATGTTAGCGTTTTGACTAGCAGCTCGTAGTTAACACCTCATTTTTAGACGGCTGAAGCGTCATGAGCTTGCCTTGCCGAGCTGTTATCCAGTCTATAACTGACTCACTGGGTGAGATCAAGGCGTGCTGTCTCTCGGAAATGGGATCCAGTGTTATTTGGCCTCTTCTCTGCTTCGCACGCCTAGCTCTTTGCAGTTTTCTGCCTTGTTTCCAGTGACCTGGGAATCGTGGTTCACAGGTGATAAGCAAGGGCCCTGCCCACCTGCCTCCCCTCCAGCATGACGTTCTTGCTGACTGAAGTATGTCAACTCAGGACATGGTTTTTATGCTTTAAAGTTCACTCTGGGAAAGGCTCAAGGCTACACTGAGCTTCCAACACCCAGTGTAGTCGCTAGCTGGCTAAGAGACTCCATGCCCAAGCAGTCTTCTCCAGCGGACATCCCACAGCATTTCAAGGTGTGGTCCATGCTGCTGGGGCACAAGGAGCATGGTCCACAATGAATGCTCAGCAGCAGCTCACTGCCTGTCTCTGTCTCTCCCTGACACAGCTCAGCCGCGTTGTCCTCCCCTGCTTTTCCCTGCTCCACAGACAACACTGACGTGGTTAGGGGACTGAAACTAAGACAGAGAATTTGACCCCAGGGATGTCCTTATCAGTGTGAGAGAGAGGCCGCCCTGTGTGTGCTCCAGGGGGAGTGCTTGGAACCAGAAGAGCCTTTGCACAGAATGTGTGAGGCCCTGGGTTCATTGCCCAGTACTGCAGGGAGGAAAGAGGATTTGTGTTTAGGGGTTGGTTCCTTTGGTAGAGAGTTTGCCTAAAAGCACAGGCCCTGGGTTCCATCCGTAGCACCACAAAAACTAAGGTGGTGGCACATGCCTGTCATCCCAGCACTGGGGGGCTGCAGCCCAAGGATCCGGAGTTTGAGGAGGATCCGGAGTTTGAGGCCATCCTGGACTTCAGAGTGAGTCGGAGGCCAGCCTGTGGTGCATGATTCTCCGTCTCAAAAAGAAACTAAAAAGAACAAGCGGAGGACCTGAGAGGCCCAGGAAAGCATGGGAGAGAGAGCACCCGAGTGAGGTGCAGGCCAGGGAAGACGGTTGCTGTGGCCACACAGGCAACGCAGGCGACGGGCCTGCCCTGAAAGACTCCAGGAAATAAAAAGAAGCGTGTCTGGACCGGGGACTAGAAAGGCACGTGCAGTGGGATCCAGGCCACTCGGTGTGAACTAGGTGGCCTCCCCTGGCTTGGGTGCACAGCCCCGCTGGGCTGCTGTGAACTCGGAGAGCCAACTCCTGAGCAAGGGTGCTGACCCCCAGCCTCGGGTGCTGGGCTCACACCTTCCTATTACCATCTCTGCTGACTTGAACCTCTCTTCTTGCCGGCTCTCGAGCCAGGAAGTCATTCACACACTAGTGCCCGGCAGACAGAAGCTGGCAGGTCTATGTGAGATCAAGGCCAACCTGGCCTACACAGTAAAACCCTGAACATATGCGCACACGTGCACACACACACGAAAAAGAGGAGGAGGAGAAGAAGAAAGGTTTTCACTCAAAATACCAACTACTTGGGTGTGGTGGGGATGCCTTTAAGCCCAGACTTGGGGGGGCAGAGGTGGTCCTATCTCTCTTTTTTTTTTTTACATTAATTATAGTTTATTCGTTTTGTATCCCAGCTGTAGCCCCCTCCCTCTCTCTGTGAGTTTGAGGCCAGCCTGGTCTACAAATTGAATCCAGAGTCCAGGACAGCCAAGGTTATACAGAGAAACCCAGTGTCAAAAAACAAAAGAGAACAAAGTTAGTGCAGCTCTGGTGCATTGTCAGCGAGAGCTTCCTGTAACAAATGAATAGCCGCCCACATTTCCTCCCTGGGAATAGAACGCTTTCTGCCCGCGCATCTCCTTAACAAATCAGACCTCTTCCGGTCCTTGAATGAAACATCTAAACCACGGATGCTTCAGGAAAAAAGGTGTGCAGCACTTTAAATCACTTGTGAAGGGCTGGAAATCAACCGTCAAAAATAGACTGGGAATAACAGCTCATTTTCTGTGGCAGTATTTACCAGCCTCCCACCTTCCACCATTTATTCTTTTTCGAATTTTTTTATTATTGTTATTAATTATAATTTATTCACTTTGTATCCCAGCTGTAGCCTCCTCCCTCATCTCCTCTTGTTATTTCCCCAACCCCATGTTTTATTCCTTTAACCTGCAAAACTGCAAGCTTCTCAATGATGTGCCATTCTGATTATATAACCACCAGGAAACGCTCCCATGTCACCTCTGGATTTTCAGCTGTTCTCTGCTGAGAAGGGTTTCTGCCGCCCAGAAGGGGCAGGCTCTTATTTAGTGGCCAGAACTGTCACTGTCTCCTGTCAGTATTCTGGGTTCTAGCCACCTGCTTCTCTGCCTTGTTCTTAAGTCACTGACCAGTCTTTCCAGTAGTCGGTCCTGGAAAGTGGCCATTGGGACACCTTTTTAAAAAAGATTTATTATTCATACATATTCTGCCTGCATGTATGCCTGCATGAGGGCACCAGATCTCACTACAGGTGGTTGTGAGCCACCATGTGGGTGCCAGGAATTGAACTCAGGAAGAACAGCCAGTGCTCTTAACCTCTGAGCCATCTCTCCAGCCCCCTTGGGACACCTTAAAAATAACATTGTGAGGCTAAGGAGATGGCCCAGTATAAAGAGCTGCTGCACACGTGTGAGGACCCGAGTTGGGCTCCCCAGAGCCCGTGCAAAGCCTGACGAAGTGCTGCAGTCTACGATCCCAGCTCTCCTTCAGGGATAGCGAGGAGACCGCAGAAGCTGGCAGCCAGCCAGCCAGCGTGGCATACCCAGGAGTGAACAGTCAGGACCCTGCCTTAAACACGGTAGAAGGGGAAAGAGGACCGCAGGCTGTCCTCCAAACTGCACTATGAACTATGGCATGTGTGCGCCTAGGGTGGGGGAGAGGGACAGATGGATCACTGTGGGCACTGCCGAGCACTGGGCGTGGAGGGGCGGGGCAGAGGCAGGCAGATCCAGGGAGTTCCAGACCAGCCAGGACTACACAGAGGGTGGCTAAGTAGGTAGGCGAAGATGTAATTGTGCACTTATGTTAGTATATTTTACAGTCTTTCTGCAGTCATGTTCTTAGCCTTCCCTATAACCACATTTCAGTGTTAGATTGCAGAACTTCAAAACACACACACACACACACACACAATCGGGTTAGTCCATCTCTTAGGGTTTTATTGCTGTGAAGAGACACCATGCCCACGGCAGCTTTTATAAAGGAGAACATTTAATTGGGGCTGGCGTACAGTTACAGAGTGTAGCTCATCCTCATGGCGGCAGGCCTGGTGGGCGCAGGCAGACACGGTGCTGGAGCAGCAGAATTCTACCTCTGGATCTGCAGACAGCAGAAGTAAACTGGCTTTGTAGACCCCCAGTGACATTACCTCCAACAAGGCCACACCCCCAGTGGGGCCACGCTCCCTATGGGCTGTGGCCATTTTCTTTCAAACCACCAGTTAGAAACTGAAGCAATCAGCTTCTAACAAAAAATGGTTCGGTGCATCACGTGGCAGCTTCTAGCTCATGACCACTCGGCCCTTTGTTTTGGGATGCAGCACAGCAACACAGGACCATGTAACAGCAAAACACATCATCAATCAGGAATCACGAGAAAGAAGTGGCTGACGTTCCACCAGTCCTTTAGAGGCCACCTCCAGCGACTCCAGGGTCTGAAGCTATAAAACATTTGCCATTTAAAGCACAGCCATCATGTCTGCTGAGCAAAGATCTCAGCATAGTTTGGTTTTCCCTACAAACCAAGCTCAAGAAAGACCTACCATGGTACCAAAGCTGCAAGTGATGGGCAAGGATAAGTCCCTCCTGGATGCCACCCACTCCCTCTGGGGCTCATGTGCTTCAGCTGCGAGGACAACTGTGCAGCCCCTCCAAGCGCCCTACCGGCTTCTGTGCTGCCTGCCCACATCTGCTCTAGTGGCTTATGCTTGTGCCTGCCCCAGGAAATGGTTTGTCAAAGGCACATGGACAACAGTTTCGTGCTGGAGGCCGTGTCCCCACAACTGCCATTGGTGGTCTAGGTAAGATAATTACAGCATCCTCCAGCTCAGATCAGGCGCCCGTGAGACACGGGAGTCAGATAAGCAGCGTTTGAGGCCAGCCTGGGACACCCGAGACATTGTCTCCATGGGGGGGGGGGGGGGGGGGGGGGGGGACCGGCGGGAGGGCTCAGCGCTCACCATGTGTGCGGGTGTGGGGAGCGAGCGCAGAGGCCCATATAAGACGCCCGGGGCCTGTGGCTTCCGACTGAGACTGAGACCCTGACGCAAACATGGTGGGAGGGCAATCAAAGATGATTCCCGACATAAACCTTGGGCCTCCATTGGCACACACATGGCATGAACACACACCCACGAATGGGACAGGTACACACGTACACACACACGAATAATCAATCCTGGATGAAAACATCTTCCCTTGACTATCTGCATCCGAGTTCCCCACAAGCACACGTTGCTGTTAGTGTGAGAAGCTATGGGCTTTAACTGTATGTCCCTGGCTCCAGGAGGCCGAACCAACGCAGTGTATTCTCTGTAGGTGAGCCACGGTCGGTTGGAAGGGGCCCAGTAGCTAATTAAGCCTTGAGGTGCTGTTGCCCAGCCGGCAGGCCGATTGCCCCGGCTGTGGCCTATTAACTACTTCTTCTGCGGTGCACTCTGGGCATGCGGGGTGGAGGCTCCGCATCCTCTCTGCCCGCTGCTGGGTTCACAGCTCGCTTTTAGTTTGCTGCAACTACCCCGGTTAGCTGTGGAGCTGCCCCCCTTCGCAGCATCGACCTCATCTCCAGGTTCTGAGGCGGAACTGAAGAAAACCTGGGGCGTCTAGTCACAGGTGGGAACCCCGCCAGCCCCCGCCGGGCTGGGAGGCAGGGCCTCGCGTTCTTTGGCTTTTCAAACCTCCCGGCTTCAGAAAGGAGGCTGCTGGACAAAGTTCCAGCGTGAGCTGCGAGCCCACCGTCCGCCACTGCGCCCAGCTTGTCTTCCGGCGTCAGAGAGTAGCGAGGCTTTGCAGACGACGCTCTTGCAGGGTTCTCGGGGGTTTGCCTGGCCAGGCTGAGGGAACCGCACCCAGTTCCCTCTCTGGGAACCCCAGACACAGGCTGAGAAAGCAACCGAGGTGTAAGCATCTGATCTGGCAAGCGTGAGGCCTGAGTTTGACCTCTGACTGCACAGAACAGGTGACCAGGCCTGTAGCAGAAGTGGAGGCGGGGTGGGAAGTTCAAGGTCCTCTTCATCCCCGTAGAGCCCCGAGCCAGCGTAGACGGCCTGCGGCCCTGCACTTGACTTGCAGAAATACGTTAGCCTCGGCAGAAAGAACCTGAAACTATGGGGAGGGAAGATAGGGGGCACCTGAGCTCGGGAATCCGGAATCCCCACAGCAAGCTCTTGTCTCCAAACCAAACCGCTGCGCTTCGCCTCAAGCGCTGTGTGGCCGCCCTGAGCTGGCTTTCCCTGCGGTGGGGAGGCTGCGGGCTTCCGTTGGGCGGATCTCTGCTGAGGCAGTTTCGGCGGTGGGGCAGGGCAGTCGCGCACACCCGGGTGAGGCGGCCGGGGTCCGGCCTCGTGGGAGGCTCAGGCGCGAACGGGCCTCGCCGGGGGCCTCGTGGCCGTGCTGCGGGGTGTTGGGGGGCAGCAGCTTCCGGCCGGGCTGGGCTCTGGGGAACGCGTGCTCGCCCTGTGCCTCAGCTCCTGGGTGGGCAGCGAGGAGGTGCGCTGAGAGCGGGCGTTTGATGCAGCAGGACGGACGCTGGACGTGCGGGAGGCGGGCTCCCCCGGAAGCGCGCGCAGGGCCGGCCGCCCGTCCCGTCGGAAGTCCGCGCGGACGGCGGAACCCGGATGCTGGTGCCGCACCCTCCGCCTAGGCCGCGCGTGCCGCCCCTGAGCGCTGCGGCCAGCAAGCTCATCTACAGTCAGCGCTCGACAGCACGATCGAGTTTTCGAAGAAAAAACTGCAGGAGGACCTTTTCAAGTTTGCGAGTTTTGCTGCGTTCTTGGCTGTCAGTGCGATTCCTGAATTCCCGGGACGCCGTGTGAGGGCGGGCGGAGGTGTCAGTCCGGCGCCGGCGCCGGCGCCTCACGCTGGAGGACGTGACAGGACAATCTGTAGGCGGTCGCCCCACGATGCACGGCTGTCGGTGTCCGCCCAGCGCCGGAGCCGTTCCTAAGTTAAACTGCTAACAGCACAAAATGTGGTTCGACCGGAGAGCGTTTCCTCCCTGCCTGAGGACAGCGCCTGCAGACTACCGAGCCGCTGTTCACGCGTCTGTGTGAATGCACCCCTGTCCTCACTCAAGTACTGAGCTACTGAGCCTACAGCTAAGTCACTTAAGCAGTCTCCTCCGCTCAGCTTGAATTCCTCACCTCACTAGTTTTGTCAGGTCTCAGCCCAGCTTTTTGTTGACATTGTTGTTTGTTTCTGGATTGTTTGTTCCTTTCTTTTGATTTGTTTGCTTGTTTGTTTTTGAGACAGGGTTTCTCTGTGTAGCCCTAGTTGTCCTGAACTCACTTTGTAGGCCAGGCTGGCCTCGAACTCACAGAGATCCGCCTGCCTCTGCCTCCCCGGGTGCTGGGATTACAGGTGTGCACCCCTGCGCCCGGCTTGTTTCTGGGTTCTTGCTATGGAGTGCAGACTGGCCTCCCGCTCAGCAGTCCGCTGCAGCCTCCTGGGGGTGAGGAGTACAGGTGTGAGCCATCCTGGCTTCACCGCCTGTTCTCGAAGTGCTGCGAACTTGTTGTTGGTCGGAGTTCCCACACTGCTCTGGTGCAGGGAATTTCCAGACTTGCAGTTCAATTCAGTTTGACCCAAATGCATTGGTTGGAGACATTTTCTCTTTCAGTGTTGCTAAGCAACTTCACCTCACCTGCAGCTGCATGGCCTCTGGCCACGTGACCCTGCTGACAGGCGCTTTTCCCTCAGCGCTATGCTTTTCTTGTTGTAGTATTTATTTTTACGTGGCAGGCGTTTTGCCTGTGTGTAAGTCTGTGCACACTGTGCATGCAGAACCCTTGGAGGCCAGAAAGAGGGTGTCTTTTAAGCCGTAAGCGACGATGTGGGTGCGGGGAATCGGAATCCGAGGGCAGCCAGCGCTCTTAACTGCTGAGCCCTCTCTCCACCCAGTGCTATGCTTTTAATACCATAGTGATTTTAATTTTTGTTGCTTTGTAGAAATTACCTTTGCTGCAGTCAAAGGAGGTCAGGGTTTGTGGTGTGCGGATTTTGTTTAGTGTCTGAACAGTCCTGATCCCACAAAGGTCTGTAACCAAGAGGCCCTCAGGAGGGTACATCCCAGAGGGCGTGGGTTCCCGGACGTAGCTGCCCTGCTTCAGAGCTTCCTGCTCAGGCCTGCTGAGTGACTAAGGAGCTGGTGTCTCCGTGTTTTGTTTTTTTCCTTTGTGAGGGTTTACAGTTGTTAATGTGGGAGCATGCAGCCTGAGGTCCTAGCGTGGGCTAGGTGTCTTCCCAGCCACTCTCCACTTTTCTCTGTCCCCCATACAGGGTCTCACTATGCAGCGCTGGCTGGCCTGGAACACACTATGTAGACCAGGCTAGCCTTAAATTCAACGACCTCCCTGAATTCAGTCCCCTGCCTCTGGCCCTGAGTGCTGAAAATAAAGACACTTGTGGTGGTTACACAGCTTTACCCCAGCACTCGGGAGGCAGAGGAAATCTGAGTTTAAAGGCCAGCCTGATCTACATAGGAGTTCCGGACAGACAGGACTACAGAGACTCTGTTTCAAAAGCAAAGCAAAAGCCACGTGTGGCCAGCTCACCTTTAGTCTTTGAGGCCTGCTTTCTCGCTGCACCTGGGGCGAGTGGAGCTGGCCCGTGAGCGCCAGGGATCAGCTGGCTCAGTCTCACCAGCATGGCTGCCACACCTGGCTCTTTCTTGGCTTGTGGAGGTTGAACTTGGGTCCTCATGCAGCAGAAACGTTATCAGCTGAGCCATCTCCTCAGCCCCAGGGATTTGCACGGCTCAAAATTGCCCGGGTGATACTGACAGGATCTAGGATCTGAGCTTTGGAACCACGGCCGTCTCTTGATGTGTACATGCTTGATTGACATCTTAGGTAACAGAAAACCAATTTCAGAGTTGTACCAATCCACTGCAGCCAGCCAGCGTCACACTGAACTGTCACCGGACTTACGTGTGCGCAGCTCCTGTATTGTATGTAAGATGCAGGCTCCTCCAGTCTAGCTCCTGCGGGGGTGACCTCTCCCTGAGCCTGGCCCAGTGTGCGAGGTGACATCTCCCCATGTCTTGCTCCTGAATTGTTTTTTCCTGGGGAGATGTAAAGGGGTTTTAAAATATCTGCTGTAGACCTTCCTCCTCGCCTGGGAGAGCAGCCAGTGCTCCTAACCAGTCATCTCTGCAGCCTAAACTGTTTGTAGTTCTTTATATATCTTGGATATTAATTGCCTGTCTAATGCATAAGTTGGCAAGGATGTTTTTATCTTGTCCTGTAGGCTGTTTTTCTGGGGAGCAGCTGAATGATTCAGTACTTGCCCAGCATGTACAGGCCTGGGTTTCATTTCCAGTTTTGGGGGAGGAGGCGGCGGCTAAACACAGGCTCTGAAGGCCACTAAGGTCTTCTTCACTCTTGTGAGCTCTTGCTTTGTGGTGCAGAAACTTCTTGGCTGCATATAATCCCATATGTCAATTCTTAGGATAATTTTTCCTTCTTCGGTCTGGTGTTTTGAGACAGGGTTCCTCTATGTGGCCCTGGCTGTCCTGGAACTCACTCTGTAGATCAGGACCAGGCTGGTCTCCTCGAATTCAAGAGATCCTCTTACCTCTGCCTCCTAAGTCCTGGGATTAAAGGCACGCACCACCATTCCAGGCTAGGAAAATTTTTTTGTGATGTTAAAGTCCTAAGAAATCCTTGCATATGCCTGTTATCTTGCGAGCACTTTAAAATCCGTGCTCTCCCCTGGCAGTTTCAGGAGCTCACAGAGAAAAAGGGAAAGATGAGATGCTGGAGTGCAACCGTGTGTCCTGGCTTGTGCTGGTGTCGATCTGGACAAGCGAGTGATGTCCCCACGGCCTCTGCTGGCAGCACTCGGCTGCGCAGCCTGTGGGCTGAGCAGGTTCTCGGGTCCTCCCTGTGCGTGCCCGATCACCCCCTGGAGTGTCTAGCCAGGTAGTGCTGCCTCCTGGGTGCACCGGTGTGCAGCCCGGCCCCTGCACGGAGATGGGGCAGCCTAAGGGCCTTTGTGCTGATCCTGTTGGAGAAATGCAGCTCTGAGCAGGCACTCCACGTCAGGGCATCAGCCACATTCACAGGGTAGCCTTCTGCCTCTGCCCACGACATTGTGACCATTTGTCCTAGGTGTGGCATGCTGTGTCCAGTGCCTTCATGTGAAAAAACTGCCCTGTCCTGGGCCAGTCCAGGCCCTTCTCTTGTGTGAATCACTGCATAGAATCAGGATTTAACCTGACAGGATAGGACAAAAGGCTGTTGCTTCCTGTCTTCCCCTGGAGTAACAGGAATAAGTGTGAAGTACATGGGTGTGATGGCTTGCCTGTTGGCCCAGCTCCTCGAAGGCTGAGGCTGGAGGATCTGTAGAGCCCAAAAGTTTTGGGCCAGTCTTGGTGCCCCCCCCCCACTTTAAATTTCATTGGTTTTAAATTTATTTGTAGTTTATGTGTATTGTATGTATGTCTGTGTGAGGGGTTTGGATTAGATAACTTGTGCGATGCCATACGGGTTCTGGGAGTTGAACCTGCATCCTCAGAGCAGCCAGTGCTCGTGAGCGCAGAGGCATCTCTCTAACCCAAGACCCTGCCTCTTTTAAGAGGAGAAGAAAGCGAATCCCTGGGCTTTGTGTCAAGAGAACGTTAGTGCCACTGGCATTGGGTGGGTCTCAGCCCAACTTCTCAGCCTTCAGATTAGCTGGGCTGCAGGCAGAGAAAAGGCCTGTCCTCACCCGCCACCTCACTCCCTCATTGTCCCAGGACAGTGGAGAATGACTGGGAGATTCACTCGCTAAAATTATTTCTATGTCTCATGTAGGCAAGATACTGCAGAAGAGTGCCAATGGGCTAAGAATACGGTTCCTTCCTTACACAACTTTGGCAAAAATAAAGCCTGTTCTGGGCCAAAATTAGGGCTCAGAAAGGTAAATCCATAGTCCTTACAAGCCCCTGTGTACTAAACTGCCCACGGGCTGGGGAGCTTGGCAGTTCACTCAATGACTGCCAAATCCCTGCATTAGCTAGAAGCCACTGGTCTAGAATCAGCTGGTAAAGGACAGGTCATGGCATAGTGGCCCATGCCCTGCCCCACAGTAGCAGAGGTCACTATGGAGGCTCAGGATGCTTGGGAAAGAGAGTGGGTCAGTAGCTTATTCATGATTGGACTGAGAAGTGACTAGATTGCTAATTCACAGCGCTGGGAGTCTAGGGGGCTTTCACAGAATGGCCACAGGGCTAAGAACCCATGTAAATGGGGGCACCGTTCCACAGACAGGAGCCTAAGGAATGAAGAGAGGAAAGCAAGCCTGTGAGCACACATTCTTGTTCACCCCCTTCCTTCCCTTCATCCCTGGCAGCTGTGTAATCGTGCGTTTGGCATGGACTGGGACAGAGGTAAAGATGACAGCCTGTTTGAGCTGGCGGAGCCTCTGGCAGCCACTTCACAGACACAGCGCTTGGTGCTCCCACCTCTGTCATTCCTACTGGGCTGTCACTGCGTCACTTTGCTGTGCTTCCCTGGTGCTGAGGTCACGGCACCTGCCGCTTGGGAGGCAAGCACAGCACAGCTGAGACCAGCCCTTCCTGCAGTTCATACATCGTGTCTGTGCTGCGCACCAACCCGTACCCGGCAGGGCACTTCTGAAACATTGCCTGTTCAAGGTTTTCATTTGTGTGTGTGATGTGAGGCCAGAGCAGAGTCAGGCCCTGGGACTGCATTAGGGACGGTTGTCAGCTGGGATGGGAAGCTGATCCTCTACCAGAGCAGCCAGTGCTGCTGAGAACTTCTCAAACTTTTGTATTTATAGGGGATGTTCATGTGTGCCAGGGGTCTCAAGCAAGTGTGACAAGGCCTTCTCCTCAGTTTGCACCCAGGATCACTAGTGCTAAGTGGCCTCGTGTGATGCATGCAGGGCCTCGAAGCCCGCCTTGGTTTTCTGTACCTTACTTTTCATGGACTGACCTGTGCCAGGGTGGCCTCAGGTCAGTCTTCCCCATGTTCAGGAAGGGTACAGGAAAAGGGCATGCTGCACATAGTAGCACCCTCTCGCACACTGTAGCGTTTGCCTACACATCATTCCTTACAGCACTGAAACAGCAGGTGTTTTCTATTTTCTGAAATGAAAAGCAGTAAGACCAGAAAAAGAGAACGGACACCATACTTCAAAAGGCATTAAGAACATTCTAGAGACACTGCCTGGAGCAGCAGGAACTAAGTAATGGAAGCTCTCAGGGAAAGAAACACAAGTAGCCACATGGACACCAGTCCTTTTTATTAGATCAACAATGGCATCTGAGACCAACCTCCACACTGTAGAGTTCTGCCGTCAATACCAGGGAAAGCAGATGGACACTGTCCTGGGGGAACCATCTTCCACATGTTCTAGTGCTTAGGCCTTGGCCATTGTCTATGGGTTTCTAAGAGGCAAAGCCCAGCATCTCAGAGGAAAGCGCTGTGAGGCCTAGGAGTAGGCACCTGGCCCTGCCTATTCATGGACAGACACACGTCCGCACACACTATATAGATAATGTATATAGTCTTTTTTTTCTTTTTTTTTTTTTTACAAAAATAACACAGGGTTTGTGCAGTTCTATTAATTTTTAAAAATCACACAGGCAGAATTTACACTTCAGCATAACCCTTTTTTACTTTGGATTCAAGTGGGAATTTTAGGTCCCAAAATAATTTACAATCACCACAGAGAGGTCCTGCAGCGACACACTCCCACATCCTGAGCTGAGCTGCACAAAGGGCGGCACCATCCCCTCTGTGCTGGGTGCTTTGGCCCCAATCACTCACAGCTACAAGAGCCAAGCGGCCATATGGTTCTGCGCACTCACGGCCTCAGCACACACCCCAGAGCTCACCAG
Organism: Psammomys obesus; assembly: GCF_907164565.1. NCBI lineage: Eukaryota > Metazoa > Chordata > Mammalia > Rodentia > Muridae > Psammomys > Psammomys obesus. The sequence continues at coordinate 66,423,933 of NW_026585504.1, read as the reverse complement.
CCGCCCCGTGATCTCTGTTCCAAGACTGAGGATCTCTGTTCTTCATAGGACTTCATTAAATACTGTCCCCAGCCAGCAACAGAGAAGTAAAGTGCAAAGGCAGGGGTCCAACCAAGAGGACAAGGAGAGCCTACAAGAAAGACGTACAGACGGACACACATACATACATACACACATACACAGAGCTAGAGAGAGAGGGCTAATCTGCAGGGACATTTCATGTACAGACTGATGAGAAGGAATACGTTTAGTTAGAGTGACATGGAAAAACAAAACTGAAGTTGTAGTCTTTCTCCTAGGGTATTCAGATGCTCACCAAACAGCGTAATAAAAGCGACCACAGGTGACTGAATAAACAGAATGCCACGTGGCAGTTTAAAACAGACTCTGGACTAAAGGCCACCACCCAACTATCCAGAGCCTGAGGTAAGAGATACTCTATTTGCATACGTGATCTAAGAAGAACAGCCACTAAGTATCTACACAGATGACAGGAGAATGAACAAACTGTCCCCAAAGGGAGTGGACCGCTGATGTGCGGCTTACCCACACAGGCCGTCTTCCCCACACACAGTCTTTGACACCTCAAATCTACCCCTCTGGCTCAAGGTCGGGCTGGAGATGCCCCTGGATGCTGGTGTGGCTCCCGCTGCTGGCTGGACAAGGTCATTTTGGTGGCCCTCAGGTGTCCATGGCAGGAGCTGCCTCTCCTCCTCCCCCTAGAAGAAGGAGGTGTCTGAGGAAAAGGCACCCGCAAGTCTGAAGTCTTCCTTGGTGAGTACGCTGTACATGCGCTGCGGCAGGGCTTTGGAGTAGGGGGCAGGCCGCGGCACGGTGGCCCTCAGGATCAGCTCCCGGCCTGCAGGAGGCGGGAAGTCGGACACGGAGTTCTGTCTTCTCTCCTCTGGGCAGCCTGGCCTCTTCAGCTCCTCCTCCGGCAGAGCCACTGCAGCAGCCTTGAACAGAACCAAATGGAAAATTCAAGAGCTGGTTGAAAGCTAAGCTACCAAAGGCGGACGGACAGACAGGAGAAACACACAACGTCCCGTGTTACTTGGAAATGCATTATGTCCACTGTGTGTTATGAGTGCTCAAAGAACAAAAACAGAAAAGCAGGAAGCTGGAGGAGCGTGCAGCACTAGCGAGGCAGGCAGAGGCGGGTGGCCAGGCACTCTGCTCTGAAAAGCGAGGGCATCAGGGCGCCTCAGCAGTGGTGGAGCTGCGCTGGCGTCTGCACTGCTTCAGGCAGTGACGCAAGCCCAGTTAGACGTTAACCGGGCAGACTTGCTCTCAAGTCTGGAAAGGGGATTTTTAAAAAAATCTCTGCTCTCTCAATCAGTTCTTTTCAGAGTCTCTTGCCAAATTAGAACCAGGAACACTGGCTTTGATTGCTGGGAAGCTAACGTGACAGCGTGCTAACAGATGCCATGGTGATGGCAAAAAAGGGAAAGTGCTCAAAGTTGAAGGCATCTGCTTTTACATTCAGACTGCAGCCCAAACGTAACCCTCAGAACTCGATCCTGTCCTCCTTTCATGATTCCAGTGCTTGGGAAAATCTCTGGGCAATAGAACCATGAAGTCATGTTGAGCTGTATAGCCAGAGGGGATGCCAAATCCAGCCCATTAGAAAGGTGGTTAGTTAAGATGACCTTATGAAGTTAGAGGGATGGGGACGGACGAAGAACTATGAGGGACATAAGGCCATTTTGTTACCTCATCAGAAGACTCAGTCAGCTTGAGAAAGGTGAGAAAAGAAACAGTGATGAAAGGGAGCGAGAGAGGTGGTTAAAGAGCTGGGCAGACCCACAGTCAATTCAGAAACAGCATGCACCGTGTGGGGGCATGACTCCATCCAAGGAATACTGAGGTGTGCAAAGCACAGCACACGGACACCAGACTGCTGACATGGCCAGCGCCTCACATGCAGGGTCATCTAATGAGGAAAGGACTGCAAACCCTCACACTTTCCAACAAGATGCTGGTTTAAAAGGTGACTCAACAGATAACCCATACATTTAAGAACAGGTGTCTAAGAATAATTCAACTTAGAAAGACTAAAACAGAATCAGTCATTTCTGCTGAATTCTATTTAAATATGTACATACCCAAACCTGTAGAGTCAAAGTCAACTTTATTCAGTCACAAATTTAATATTTTACATTCTGCTTCTCTTTTGGAGGGGAGGGATCCACATGCATGCATATATGCATAGGCTTTGCCACAGCAGACATGTGGAGGTCAGGGGACAGTGTTCATGGCGGGGTCTCTCCTTCTACCGTGTAGGTTCTGGGGAATAAACTAAGGTCATAAGGCTTGGCATAAGAGTTTACCCCCTGAGCCACTTCACTGGCCTACAGTTAGGAAGTTAATGTATGCTATAAAGTTCAGCTAAGCCTTAAATATAATTAAATCCTCATTATTTAGTAAACTGATACAAAGTATCCAGTTATCATGAAAAGTTACATAAAACTCAACACTTCACTGCCACCAGACAGCTAGAGCTGAAGTAAAATACCACCATGTACTGGTCAAGACACGGGTCCCTGAAAGCACTCATTGCCAGGTTGGACTATGAGAATCTGTGAGAGATACAGTCACAGCTTTAGGTCCATGAGGAGGATGCTGTTTTTCTAGCATGATAATCAGCATAAGTAGAAGCAATAAAGCACAGAACAGCCTGAGTGACGAAACACATATTGGAGTGTAAGATAGTAAATGCTGACAGAAGGGAAATGCTGACTCATTTTTGTTTTTCTAGTCTCTGTGTAGTTAAGAGAAGGACTGAAAAGACTATTCTAGTTTAGGGGAACAATCTGATCATCCCCAAAAAGCAATACTCTCAATAATAAAAATCTAGACATTTCTGAGTTTAAAGCTTAATACATGTTTTTTTTAATCACTAAAGATCTGAGTCCTCCCTGTTGAGGACAGGCCGCAGCCGGGGGTGGTGAGAACATTAGCAGCCTCTGGGTGTTCTGCTGGCGGAGATACACAGCATGTAAGAACAGAAGCCACAGAGGACAATAGAGAGCAGTATTGCTTCCTAGAAGTCATTAATTTATAAGCAAATCAAGTAATTTGGTCTTTAGCTTGAAAAATTTAAATTTAGGCATCTACCCCCTAAATATCGCTTTTTCAGTGGGGACTATGCAGCTGTTAATCCATATTCTGGTTAGTCTTGTATCAATCTGACTCAAGTTATAGTCCTCTGAAAGGAGGGAACCTCAGTTGAGAAAACGCCTCCGAAAGATCCAGCTGTACAAAAGCCCGTAGGGTATATTCTTATCTACTGATTGATGGGGAGGGCCTAGCTCACTGGGGGTGGGGGGCCACCCCTAGGCCGGTGGTCCCGGGTGCTGTACGAAAGCAGGAGCAGCCAGCAAGCAGCACCCTCCATGGCCTCTGCACTACCTCCTGCCTCCAGGTTCCTGCTGTTTGAGATGCTGCTCTGACTTTCGTCAGGAATTTCCTCCCTCCCTTCTGGTCATGGTGTTTTGTCACAGCAATAGCAGCCCTAACAAAGCCCATGTGTGGACCAAGGAAAATTCTTACTTGGTAGAGAATGACTGGCTCAACGCTGCGCTGGTGTTTCTGAGGTCATCTTGTCCCAGATCAGTAAAAAGTATATTTAATGCACATCACAATACCTGGGATCCCTGATATTAACGTGCCCCAGGGGATACCAATGCCTGCACGTGTGGGGGGGAGTATGCAGATGTATGATCAACACCCCATAATTGTGAAGGGGTGATGTAACTTTCATCAGTGGAGAGAATGACGAAGATCATTTTTCAGGCTGGATTTCCTTCTGTGCTGAAGCCTGAAGTCCTTTTCCTTTTAAGAAATCTCTAGTACAGGCTAGTCAGAAACTGAGGCTATCCACACCTTTTCCCACACCACAGCTCTGGCCCTTGTTAAAAGTCCCCACCAGCTTCTAGAACAGTGGGTGTGAGAGCCTTCTTGTTTCCATAGTTTAGTCTGCAATACTGTGATAACTCTCCTTAACCCAGGGCACCTCAAAGCCTCCAAAGCCCTGGGACCTGTTCCTTTCTGTGCTGTCAGCCTGGTATGGGACTCAGACACCATCCTGGGCCAAGGACAGCTGAGGGGGACTCTCACATACCCGCTGAGCATTCACAAACAGCTTGTGGATGATCCGGCCGGCATGTCCTCTTCCTGCCCCAGTGACTGACACTTCAGGCTGCTCCAGCAGGCAGCTAACAAACCTAGAGTGGGAAGAGGGAAGGGTGAGGCTCTTCAGGAACCTGAGCCTCATCCAGGGTGGGCTCCATTGACAGCGTCTCTTAAACCCACCCACGGAAAAGGAGTGACAGAAATGCCTGGTGGGAATTTAGCAGAGCTCTAGTCCTAAGAAAATTAAATTTTTCTCTGTCTCTAGTCAAAGGGGAGAACTTTTTCACTTTGTTCTTTTGTTTGTGGTTTACATGTATAGTCCCAGCTAACATGAACAACTCACTATGTCTCCCAGGCTGGGCTTAAATTCAAAGTAACCTCTCGCTTCAGCCTGGCAAGCACCGGTATCACAGCTATGTGCCACCATGCCACAATCCCAGCCACAAGCAGCTGGTCCTTCTGCAGAGGGAGATACACAAGAAACAGTACCTTTCAAGATCTTCCTTTTCTTCCTCGTGCTCACACTTCTCAGTTCCAAATTTGGCCTTCAGGGAGCGGGCTCTGGCTATTATGGCTTCCACATTAGTAATCTGAAGGATGATTTCCTACAGGAAGAAAGGGAGGTACAAGCACTGAGAGAGCAGGGATGCAGAGCCTTGAAAAACCGCTTTAGAGCCAATGAGATGGCTCAGCAAGGACAGGTATGTGCCACTAAGCCTGGCATTCTGAGTCACGGGGTGGAAGGAGAGAACCTTCTTCTGTCCTCTGACCTGCCTGCACACCACCCTCCCCATCCCATAACTACATGTGCAAAGAAAAATTTAAACACAGCTTTTAGAAAGGTAAAGTAAGTGTTGGCAAGACCCTGACAGAGCGCACACTTACTTCCAACTTCTTGTCTTCAGGATTGGGGAAGTGCAGGACTTTGCTGGAATGGGCTATGATCTGCTTTATAATCTTCTTAACAGAAGGGATGTTTTCCAGACTTTCTATGTAGAAAAGATTAAAGCCACGGTTAAAAATGGAACCCAAACCACTTCTTTGGAAATGCACTTTAGGACTACTCAGTGGAGACATTTACCTTCTTCTTTTACCTTGAGAACAGCTGCATGAATCACACAGGGCAGGAGGTGCCGAGCTAGGTCTGCGGGTTTCTGCACGGCCAGGTAGTGCAGCACCTGAGGGAGACGCAGGAGACAGACACTGCAGGTTGGGCATCCCCAGGACACAGAAGCCTGACCTGGGCTCACTCCTGCCTCTCCCCCAGCTAAGCAGCAGCCATGGCAGAGGTGAGGGTCTGCCACTGAAAGCACTTAGGGACTGTAATAATTACGTTCATAAATTTTCCAAGTCTTTATGTTAAACATGCAAATTAGGAACATGCAAAGAGAAGGAGGGTGATCTGTGAGTCACAGCACCAACAAGACAGTTAACAGCAGTATGTTTTCATTCTAGGGTGGTTGTTTTTAAGGCATCAGATATAGCCACTAATAGTAAATATGTAAATACTGTTTTGTTACTTAATTTTCTTGTTGTTTCTAAACATTGATAGTGGCCTTTCACAATTTTTTTTTTCATTACGGAGTAGAAACTTTGTTTCTTGTTGTAAACATACAGAGACGTGAGATACATGGACCTTCCCTTTAGCCAACAGCAGTAAATGCAGGCATCCTCTGAGGGCAGGGTTAGGAAGCACGGGCTTCGACACTAACTTTGCCCTAACTAGCCGTATCAGCCAGACCTTGTTTGAATTTCCTTCTGTCTCTAGGTCCATTCAAACACAGAAATACAGATGGAATTTCTTCCTTGAAATCACTCATGTGCTTTTTATAGTCTGACCATTTAATGGTGGTAGGCTTTTAATTTTGGCAGGGTGTGATGGTTACTGCTGTCATGTGGGAGACAGACCTCTAGCTTGTCAGTGAGAGAGTATCCAAACTAGGCTGACTAAAGCATGAAACTGGACCTAGGTGTTAAGTGGCACTGTCCCACAGGCTGGAGTTCTGATTAAAGTGAGCTGAGCACCGTATGCACACTCCTCTCTGCTTCCTGACTGCAGATGTCATGTGACTTCACAAACAAGCTATCTAGTTATCCCAACATTATGTGATACAGAGACACTGAAAAGCCATCTTTATTACACACTAGGTTGCTACATAGATTTACAAATTTAGTAGTCTGTTTTATTAGAGCATTAAAGCACTAATACCATACTGTTTAAACACAAAGCCAGTCCTGTTCCCTGATGGTTTTTTTTTTTTTTATTTTCAGTCTAGCTTGAGCTGTTTTTACATGCCTGTTATAAAGAAGAGTTCACTCAGTTTAAAAAAAAAAAAAAAAAAAAAACACAACCCAGGACTGTACAGTCAGTAGTACAGCCAAACATTTAACAGTATTTCACCATTCTAAAGAAATCCATTTACAGCCAACTGTGTGTCAGTCCCAGTCTGAGGCTTTTATATTTACTTTTCCAAACAAACATTAGCATCAACTAATCTGTCTACATAATAATATCTTTTGGTATTTTCCTTGTAATTGTGTTGAATTTATTAATTAACTAAAGGTAAAATTACTAATGATCTATGTATTTGGTTGTTTTTGAGGTTTTCTTCAGATTTTAAGTATTTACTCTTATTTTATAATGAGAAAATCCACCTACATATATACAGGCTCTACTAGTTGCTATATAAAGAACTATGTTATTGGCCCACTTTTCTGATTACACAATCAGATTTATTGTTTAGTTTTGTGAGTTCTTTGTACATTCTATATATTAATCCTCTCTGAGACATGAAGATACTCTGAAGCTTTTCAGGCTCCCAAGGTCTCACTCATCAACTGTTAGCATTATTTCCTGAGTAACTGCAGTCTTCCTCAGAGTCTTCACCTGCGCCTGTCTGTATTTTGAAGTGTTTATACTAACTTTTCTGACAGTTTCAGAGTTTTGGCTCTTGGATCCATTTGGAGCTGATGTTTATACATAGTGAAAGTCAAGGATCTAGTTTCACTGTTACACACGTGGCTATCCAGTTTCCCAGCACCATTTGGTAAGTGGTGGTTTCCCAGTCCCTTCTATCATATCACTAAAGTGTGGTTCATTCTTTCTTGTAGCCTTTAGGGGTGTGTTTATTTTCAGTCAAAACTGAATCCTTCAAGTATCTTTTGTAGAGCTGGTCTAGAGGCCGTGAATTCTGTGAGAATGATTTTTTAAAATATTCTTTGAAAATTTTACACATGTATACAATTTCTCTCGTCGACCTTCTGTTGCCTCCTTCCAGCTCCTCAGGACCCACCGAGTCTATCCCTGCTGACTTCATGTCCCTTTTAGTCTGATGTTATCTTGTGGAGTCTTTATTTTCTCCTTCATTTGTGCACGATAGTTTCTTGGGTACCCAACTACTGTACCCAATTAGGTCCTTGACCCTATTCATGATACTCTGCTATGCTTGCAGACAGGAGCCTAGCAAAACTGTCTTCTGAAAGGCAAAGGATACAGATGCAAAGGTCCACAGCCAGACAATAGGCTGAACTTGGAGAATCTTATCCAAGCCATCCTGGCTTTTTGGTTTCTGTTAAGTTAGCTGCTACCCTGATGGGCCTAACTTTACAATGCATCTTGCCATTTCTCTCTTGCAGCTTTCAATATACCTTCTCTGTTCTGTACATTTATTGTTTGCATTATAATAAAATATGGAAGGTTTTTCTTTGGTGTTGTCCATTTGAGATTCTAAATGCCCCCTGATCATAAATGAGCACCTCTTTACTTAGATTTGGGGAACTTTCTGCTATAATTTTAATGAAAATATTTTCTGTGCTTTTAGCATCAAATGCCAATAATTTATAGCTTCAGACATTTCATAATATTCCCATAGATCTCAAATGTTCTTTTAGTACTTTCTTACTGAATTTTCATTTCCAGCATTTTTATCTGTTTATTGAATTCCAATTTCATATCTTTTGTTGTCTTCCTATTTCATCCACTTGTTTAGTGTTATCTTGACATTCAATTAGGAATCTGTGACCTCTGACTTATTTTCTTTTAAAAATGTTTACTTTTATGTGTGTAAGTGTCTTAGCTGCGGGCACACATGCACCACATGTGTGCCTGGTGTGCAGAAGCCAGAGGCCGTGTCAGACCCCGGGAACTAGAGTCACAAACGGCTAGCTGCCAGTGCCACATGAGGGCGAGAAACTGAATCCAGGTGCTCTTAAACATCAAGTGCGATAGGCTAGGGTCAGATGGATTTAGTCCACCTATCAGTGGACTTAGAGAAGGGCAGGGAGGAGAAAAGGGAGGGAGCTGGGATACAAAGTAAATAAACTGTAATTAATATAAAAAAATAAAAATTTAATTAAAAAAAGATCAAGTGCTACTAACAACTGAGCTACCACTCCAGAACCACCTTTAAAACGTTTTTTAATGCATTTACAATCATTCTTTTTAATTTCTTTGGATTTCACCTAATTCACTCATGTTGGAGGACACTATTGTTGGATTAATGATTTTTTAATATTTTAAATTTATTTTAATTTGTATTAATTACAGTTTATTCACTTTGTAGCCCAGCTGTAAGCCCCCTCCCTCATTCCCTCCTAATCCCACCCTCCCTCCCTAATCTCCTCCCATGCCCCTCTTCAAGTCCACTGATAAGGGAGGTCCTCCTCCCCTTCCATCTGACCCTAGCCTATCAGGTCTCATCAGGACTGGCTGCCCCCCCTCAGGGGAAGGTAATCAAAGAGCCAGCCACTGAAAATTTGTTTTTTTATTAATTACACCTGTAGCGCCCTCCCTCGTCCCCTCCCACTCCCATCCTCTTCTCCTCCCATGACTCTCCCCCAGTCCACTGATAGGAGAGGTCCTCCTCTCCTTCCATCTGACCCTAGCTTATCACGTCTCATTAGGACTGTCTGCACTGTCCTCCTCTGTGGCCTGGTAAGGCTGTTTCCCCCTCAGGGGGAGGTGATCAAAGAGCAGGCCACTGAGTTCATGTCAGAGACAGCCCCTGTTTCCCTTACTTGGGGACCCACTTGGATACTGAGCTGCCATAGACTACATCTGTGCAGGTTATCTCCATGCATGGTCCTTGGTTGGAGTATCAGTCTCAGAAAAGATCCCTGTGTCCAGATTATTTGGTTCTGTTGCTCTCCTTGTGGAGCTCCTGTCTCCTCCAGGTCTTTCTATCTCCCCCTTCTTTCCTAAGATTCCCTGCACTCTGCCCCAGCTATGAGTCTCAGCATCTGCTTTGATACCCTGCAGGGTAGAGTTTTTCAGGCACCCTCTGTGGAAGGCTCCTGTCCTGTTCCCTGTTTTCTCCCTCTTCTGATGTCCATCCCCTTTGCCTTTCTGAATGAGGGTTGAGCATCTTACCCGGGGGCCTCCTTCTTGATTAGCTTCTTTATCTGTACAGACTTTAGTATGATTATCCTATATTATATGGTCGCCAAGGTTTCCTCCTGTTTCTTGTATTGAGACTTGTGTATCTGGAGTTTACCCTTATGTGCTCATTGGAAGTACTTGCAATGTTAAAAAGAGACGAGGTTGTGGGAAGGTTTTTCTCCCCCGGCCTGGTGTTCAGGTTGCTGCATAGCCCTGAGAGTGGAATACTGTGGCTGCTTACTGGAGCCTGGATTCTTTTGGCACCCCTTCCTGGGCCCCACACACTTGTCTTACCCCTGGGCCAGCCTTCTCAGCTCACTCCACATATGCCAGCCTCACTCTGAGCCACTCTGGAGGGACTGTGACTGCTGCACTTACAATCTTCTCAAAGTCAAGTTCAGTCCTTTGGCTGACAGTGAAGACCCCAGCTCTGAGCGGTCACTCTGTGACCGAGGTTGGCATACCATCTGAAGCCTGTTTAATCAATTCCTTTGCAGACTGCTTCTGATTACATTTTTACCTTAGTGCTGTGAGGTTCTCATGTAGAGTTTCCTTCCTACAATCAAGAGGCCTCTGGCCGGGTTTCGGCACAGGACTTGTGCTGCACTTGAGCACCTGCCGGCTTTGCCAACAGTGAGGCTTAGCAAGGGGTGTGGACTCAGAAAGTCTTGTCCCTGCTCCGGCCTAGGATCGAGAGGGCTCTCCTGGCAGTGTCACTCTTCCTCTGTTGGCGCCATGTGAACTTTTGTCTCCCTTCCTCCCTCTTCTTTTTGTTTTAAATAGCATAACAGAGTATGTGGCTCTGAAGTACAAGCCTTGATGATGATACCTTCACCAGTCTGCTAGGATGCTTAAATAAAACAAAACTATGTAGTGCTTCAATCCCAATGCTGCACTTTTGCTTTTAAAAGTAGTTTTATATAGTGTGTGCTCTGCCCTTCTCTTTCTGGTAACATCACAACCTGAAAGTGCTATCTTCTGCAGTTTCTGTAATGGAAAATAAGCAGTAGGGAGGTGGATCACCATCTTCATTTCTGTAGAGTACATAATCTTCCCCTCTTATTTACTTGGGCTTTTTCTGTCCCTAAAGGTATCATCTCTTCTCTGTAGACAGCCATGTAGTACTTAAAGATGGAAATATGTTCTGAGAAATTCAACATTGATTTCGTTATGTATGAACATGAAAGAGACAAACGACATGTCAGTCACCATATGCAGCCTCTCGACTAATCAAGAGGACATGGTGAACAGCAGGTATCTGAGGCTGCTGCCAGGATAACATGGCTTCCAGTTAACTACAGTAAATGCATTCCAGTAACAGTTCTCTGTTATTATTACCAAGTACTAGCTGGCACTTGGTAGTACGTACATGGTTGATATGCAGCATTTTTATACAGCTGGTAGAACCTCACACAGGTGTCTGAGAACAAGCCTTGCCCTCTGGTGTTCTGATGAATAAAACACTAAGAGGCAACAAGACCGCATAACCTTCTGGAACAACATGGGCTCCTGGGGTCCTGAAGAATCATTCTACAGCATCCAACAAAGTTCCGCTGTTAGAGCTTTGCTGAGGTAGCTCCTCTTCCCTTCTCTTGACGACCTCCACAAGCCTACAGCAGTGGGAACAGCACTGGAATTTGGCTCATTTCTACTCTTTGTTACTCTAAAGATCTCTCCAATTTCTATCTCTAATAATGCTGGAGGCATGGATTTACTTACTGGTAAATTTGCTCATGGGGACGATGTAAGGGGCAATCAGGACCCAAGGCAGGGCCATTATTCTTTAGAACTGCAAACAACTGCAAGCATTTTTTATACATGTAAAGTTTGGTTGTTTCTCCCTTTTCACTGAAGACTTTGAACAATGTTCAGGTACACGGATCCCTGTGTCTCTCATTATTTCTCTAGTAAACATTTTAGTGGGATACTAATTTACTGATTTTACATCCTGATCATAGGCCCCTACCTCATCTCCTCCAGGTCCTGTCTTTCCTCTTCCCTTCCTTCCCCGTCCCCTAGTCCTCAGAAAAGAAAAGACTTCCTCCCTTACCAACTAACCCCAGACTATCAAGTCTCTTCAGAAGTGTCTACATCTTCCTCCTCTGTGGCCTGGCAAGTTCACCCTGCCCACGAGAAGTGATAGGCAGGCAACAGTTCATGTCAGAGACAGCCCCTAGACATGATCATTTCTAACACTTCTGATATAAAATATAAAACAGTAAGATGCAAGAGTTCTATATAAACCATGGCTGTCTTTACAACTAGCTCTGAAATCTTAAATGTAATATCGGGACACAAAAGCTTATTGAATTTCAATGTTCTGCTTGTTGGGTACAAACTCTCGTATCTAAGATTTAAATAATGATTTCCTCTTACCTTTTCAGCCTCTCGGGTGTCATCGAACAGTCTTCTCTGGCGTCGTGCTGGAATGGGCTTAGCAGTTTCCCAAGCTTCCACCCACATGTTGCTGGGGATCTTCATGCGAGCACTCAGCTCTCCCTTTAGAACAACATTGCCCTTCTCGTCAGTCACCTCTTCCTCAATGTAGTCCCTCGGTGAGTACCACCTCACAAAATCCTCCAGAAAACAGCCAGGATTAGCTGCCTACAGCAAAAATACAGCGAAATGAAGTAAAAAAAAAAAAAAAAAAAAAAAAAAAAAAAAAAAAAAATCAACATTTACTGACAAACCTGTTTGCAAAATTAAGTTTAAGTTTGAACATCACATTTAAAATGGGAGGTGCTTAATTCCAGCACTCTAGGAGGCAGAAGCAGGCAGACCTCTGTAATTCAAGGCTAGCCTGGTCTACAAAGTGAGTCCAGGACAGCCAGGGCTACACATAAAAACCCTGTCTTGAAAAACCAAAAATAAGTATAAGTAAGTACACAAGTAAGTAAAATGGGAGGCGCTACAGCACCAAAAGCATTTTTCCGTTTCAGAGGTATAAAAAAAAAAAAACAACAAAAAACACATTTTCATCTGATGACTTTGTACACACCTTGTAGTATTAAATACTCAGTATTGAACGGACACAATCCAACCGCAGTGACGGAAACTCTATGTTCTCCTCACTTAGGCAACCCAGCACTGTGATAAATATCAGCCTCACACGTTCCAGTCAGCTACCAAACTCTAGGGCTTCAGATAAAACACCTCCACCGAAACTACTTCTGTGCTGCTAAGCAACTGAAATCCCCCTACTGTTGTTCAGGCTTCTAACAGCAAACATATTAAAGTTTCAGTCACTGCACAACTATCTAGAATTAACAATGATTTACACCAAAAACTTTTCAGCAATTCTACTTTCAAGCCTAGAAGACACAGAAGCCTCACAATGCTGTGGTAAGACAGGGAGTTCTTTCTTTTTCAAGTGTCCAGTATTTATTAGCAGAGTACCAAGGTGGGTATGGTAAGCACTGTTGGTGAGAAAAGTCTGTTCAAATGCGATGGCTAAACTCACGGGCCTTAACATCTAGCCTGACCACCCTTAACCCTGAGGGAGCCTAAAGAACCAGAAGGAAGTTCTTAACTAACTCTAGAACCCATTCTTTCTTTCTTTCTTTCTTCCTTCCTGAGGACCTGGGTTCAACTTCTAGCACCTGGGAAGAATAGCCAGTACTCTTAACTGCTAAGCCATCACTCTCCAGCCCCCTAGAACCCGTTCTTGTAAGGCTGTGCCATGGTTCGTGTCAATGACCAGAACTTCTACTTAAAGGCCTGGACCCCACCCAGGCAGCACACTGTCTGCATAAAGGCAGTGAGCTTGACAGAGAGCAGTAGTCAGCACTTTATAGCAGAGCCTCTCCTGCCCCAAGTTCTCAGTATCACACCAGGCTGGGCAGACGCCGCAGCCATGGCTTATCCTCTTTTTACTGTTAAAGATTTATTACAAGGGGTGTCCCAGACTAAGCCCTTATGATGTATGGGTGTATCCATGCCCCACTCTGGAATCTCAAAGCAGCTCTAATAGTAAATTGTTCTCATACACAAAGGAGAGGCAACTCCTGTGTTTAGAGCAACTGTTACTTTTAAAAGCACCTATCCCACATAGCTGTATTTCTCAGAGCCACCGTATACGTGTGCCTCCACTTCTGCTGAAGCACTGTTATTAGAGACGAAAAGAACGAACGAGCTCGCGCACAGTGCTGAAGGAACGGCACCGCTCTGGTGTGGGATTATCTTGTGTACGCGTCTGCGGAGGCCCCGCTGTGGCACTAAGCCAGGAAGGGAGCTGGATGTCACAGAGAAACTGCAGCGGAGGCTGCACGCATCCACTCCAGCCGACTCCCCTTTTTGGTTTTACCCAGAGAGCCATTTGGCTTCTCTTTATGTACCAAGTCAACTATTAATATTGCACAGCAGACTAAAAGTCACAAATTTCTGTATCATTTTAAAGTTATTATGGGGAAAATAAGCAGAGATTTAGGCTTCTTTTTATTATCAACTCCTCACAGGTAGAGAATAAAGTAGAAAAGATAATCATGCAATGCTTATGTTTAAAAAGAAAACACATTTCAGAAGGAAATCAAACTCAGGCCATCCTATAGAGCACAGATGTGGACTGAGAAGGGCTATGAATTGGGGAAATAGAGGCCACTGTGGATTAAAAAGAAGTTCAAGCCTGGAAGATGTCTCAGAACTTCATGAGTAGATGGGGAAGCCTTTGGTCCACTGGCCGCCTCATCTGAGTTTTTTTCTCATTCAGGTTGAGTATCTTTTTCCAAAATACATGGAGTTGGGAGCATTTTGAACTTTTTTAGGCTTGTAAATTTTCAGATACACAAAATGAGCTTAGAATCAAGTCTAAACCTGAAACTCAATTACTTTTCATGCATCATTCATACATACATACATACATACATACATACATACATACACATACATATACATGCAGACAAAATACACAGATAAGATTAGAGTTTCAGATACTGGTTCATGTAGTATCTTAGGGTTAAGGACACTCAAATGTCACTGTTGCCTGAATGTTGGTATTGTACACCCAAGCCTTTTATCCAAAGCCCATGACAACCCCTTCCAGAGAGCAAATACCCACTCTTCCAAAAGGCTGACTCTTCTGAGAAACTTCTCATACCTGCTCAAAAAAGTCAGTTATACATAAATCTTCTCTCACAAGCTTAATAGAGTAAGTACTGTATCTTCTCCTACCTACTCATAGTGTGTGGCAAACGTGTGTGTTGAGGGAAAAAAACAACAACATCAAATCCTAAGAGTTCCCCAAAGCCTTAAACTGGCTGAGTGCATGCGAAGGAAAGAACATCTCTAACACACAGAGAACTTACTCAGTTTTCACCTTTGGAAAGCAGGTTCATTTTCTTTGTTCAAACCCAAGAAGTAAATCTCCCATGTCCTTTAGGGGCTGAGGTAGCATTTTGTAATCAGTAATCAATCCACACATTAAAAAAGAGACAGCCTTCATGCCACTTTATAGTGTTTTTCACAGTCTCATCCCAGAGCAGCTGAAACTAGAGCCAGAGTGCTGAGGGTGTGACCCACCTTAAAAGACTCCATATCGGAAAGCAGACAGGCACTCTGCATGCGTGCGCGGAGGTGCGCCCCCTCAGCAGACGTCCCTAGTTTAGCTAAGACCTCCGACTGTTCTTCCAGCAGATCCTCTGTCATGGGTGCTGGCTCCTGTGAAGCACAGAGGACAAGTCTCCAGTGGTCTACATATAGCAAGACCTCAAGAAATGGCACAGGTGTACATATAATGGCATGGGGTAAGCCTGAAGACAGGCTGAAGAGCTGCATACCAATGCACACATTCAGAAACCACATTAAATTGTAAAGACCAATATGCACACAGGAATGCAAAGAAACAATGTGAAAATCATAAGTCAAACTAGTAATAGTTGTTTCTTCTGAGGATAAGAGCTGAACCTATAGGCAGGAGCCTGCAATTTTTTACAGAAATACATATTCACTTATCACTTATGCAAAACCAACCACCAAAAAATGAACTTACTTTCCCAAACTCTGAGCTGCTGTTCTCTCCTAATGGTATAAAATGGCTTTAAAACATGTTTGAAGAAATAACAATCCTAACTGAAACTTTTGTTCTTTCCATCTGTATTTTTTGAGTACTCCATTCTCAGTTTAAGAACCAATAATTTGCCAGGTGGTGGCATAAGCCTTTAATCCCAGAGGCAGAGGCAGGGAGACCTCTCAGTTCAAGGCCAGCCTAGTCTACAGAGTGAGTTCTAAGATGGATGGATGGATAGAGCGAGCCACAGAGCTCAGGGTCCACTGTGGAAGAGGGACACAGAAAGACTGTAAGGGGAGACTGAGGCAGAACAGTCTCTTCTGAGCGTGACACAGCCACCGCACTCATTTGCTTCACAGCAGCGGTAATTGCCTGCAGAGGATCAAGCCAGTCCAAATCCCAATATGGAGTGGAAAGGGGTTCATGAGCTCCCAGCCATGACTGAGGAGCCATGGACAGATGATGGCTTCCAGGGCAAAGAGAGCCAGGTTTCTTTACGGGGGTAGCTCCTGGGAGGCCACCCATGCCCCAGTGGATGGCCCCATACCCAAAAGTATACAGGCAAAGAGAACTGCAGTTGATGGGCTACTTTAAAAAAAAAAAGGACACAAAGTTAGGGAAGGTGGGAAGGTAGGGGAGAAGGTGAGAATGAGTGTGATCAAAACACATTTCACAGACTCTTAAAGTAATAAACCGCCTTATATAAGCTCAGCACTGTGAGCGACTAAAGCTTCCAAACACCACTCAATTTCAGGGTGACAGACCTCAAAATTCCAAAATTCACTTCAATTCTAAACCTAAACAGATTTTTAATAATCTCTCCTACCAAAAGCAACCATCTCCTGCTACAAAGAAACCAGTCGACGACAAGCCGTGGAGGGCCTACCTGGGTCACTGGAATGTAGAGAGGCTCCCCGCTGTGCAGCAGGGTGAGTCTCCCATGCTGGTGCAGGCGTCCTTCCGGCTTTAGGTTTGCCATCTCCTTGGGGCCTTTCTTGCCACTCTCTTGTCCATTTCCTTTAAGGTCTTCAGTATCACTGAGGCATTCAAAAAACTCTTCTTCGCTATCACTCCAGGAATCCCAGGATTTCCCTACTTCTCCCTTTTCCTTCTCTGTATCTCTGAGACAGTCCAGGCCTAGCTGGCCTCCAGCTTTCCCAGCATCCCCTGGATATGCATTAGTTGGATTATCTGAGGGGCTCGTCTTTTTCCCCTCATCACGTGCTTTCTTCCTTTCAATACAACAATTTAACATCTGAAGAAAACAAATAACATTTATGGTTGAGCAACAAAAAAGCCAAATGTATCAACTGCTTGATTATTTCTTCCTACTCTTTTTCCTGGGCTGTAATAAAAATTACAGGCATTATAAGTAACCCATAAGCAGCACAAGGAAAACAGCCTATATAAGCCATCACTACACTTACGTGTCAGATTAAGCTTCAAGTTTTACTTATATATGTAAATAGACACAGGAATGCACACATACATGTTGCTGTGAGGAAGTCATTACCTGTAGTTTCTGATGTAGTAAACAACATCTTAGATCTGGTGGCCCGCTTGCTAGTCTACAAATAAGGAAAAGAAAGCTTAGTTTTAGTAAAATCCTATCAGATAAGCCTACTTACACATTACCATAATTTTTAGCTATATTGTTAAGGAACCAAAAGTAAATTTCAACACTTAAGAGATCTAGGTTCCAAGAAGGGTACATATGATTAAAAGTTCACATTTATTTTATCCTGTCTCACAATCAACGGCAAATATAAAAGACATGTGAAACATAAGGGCAAACTCACAACAGCTTCCAAGCTAATGAGAAACGTGAGTCTAATAAATCCAGCACAGGAAGTAACTAGTGCACAGCATTTTGTACATCTCAAAAACTACATTGATCTGTGTATTCAGCTTTCAATTATCAGGTGGATTCTCATTACACAAGCCAAGATCGAGCTCTCTCTCTCTCTCTCTCTCTCTCTCTCTCTCTCTCTTTGCCAGTGAGATCCCGGACTCCTGTGGTTCTAAATCCTACCTTCCTCCACTTCTCCATTCTGCTAAATTCCAGAGCAAAACACTAACAGCTACAGGAAAATCCTGATAAACAAAGACTGGCAAACGTCCTAACACAGAACACTTTTGAGTTAGTGGCCACTTTCCACTGTTGACATCATCCTCTCCTTAGCATGGGTTAGACAAGCACTAACCTATCGATATTGGCATAGGTAGTATCTATAGTATCTATAGACTGCTCAGTAGACAGTCTATTCAATTAGTGAAATGTCAATACAAAAAGATTCTAGATGAAGTCAGTGACTGAACTTAAGAGTTACTTTAAATAATAAAATATATGTACAGATGATTTAAGAAATATAAAGAAGAAATAAATAAAATAAAATATTAGCATGACTGTATTTCTCTCAAATCTTTATTCTACAGCTACATACCCGCATAACTGAAAACATCCTGTGGTGTATTACCTAATTACTAATACATTTTTTGTAAATTAATCTTGTTTGTTTGTTGAGATAGGGTTTAACCATGTCGCTCTGGCTGGCCTGGACCTTGCTATGCAGAGCACACTGATCTTGAACTCACAAGAGACCTGCCTGCCTCTGCCTCTTGCCTCCTGAGTGCTGGGAATAAAGGGATTTGCCAGCATGCCCAACATAGAGTTTCTAGGTAAGGTTCTTTAGGGTTGCCTAAGTCCTAAGGAGCTCAGTGGTAGAGCACTTGCCTAGCATGTATGAAGCCCTCAGTTCAATCCCACACACCACCTTCAACAAAACAGTAAGATTCTAGAAGAATATTTCATAGACACAGAGCACAACTGTTCTTCTTGACATACAGATTCTGTTGACAAATCGATTGTCAGGCCTTTTCTCCTATTAGAAGCGTACTGCAATCAACACCTGAGTCAAGTTGGATGCACATTTTATACTACTTTCTAAGAAAAGAATTCCTAAGAAGTTAGATGTTTGGTGATTTAAAAAAGAAATCCTATCTAAACAACTGGAAGTTAAAATTATTACCCTGGAATCAGAAAGTTGTTTTCCCATCTGAAGCGCATTTCAAGAACAAATTCCTGCCAAAGATGTGCCACTCCCTTCAGCCCTCCATGGTAGAAGTTGATCATACAAAGACACAAGGCCAGTTTGTATGTTAAACTGTCGGAGGGTGCAGACTTGAACTGATTGTAGAGAGTCTAAATTTAACAAAAGAAAAAGCAGAACCTGTTAACAGCAAATCTGCATACTTAAGCAAAAAGTATGTAAGAAGAATTTATATCAAAATTAACCCACCAGAATCTGCTGTAAAACGAACTTAATGATTTGACAAAAACTCTAAATAAGAGGACTCCAACAGCTGTGCGGATTATACTTTCCCGAGATGGCTTTTCAATGAAGAAATTCTTAGTTACCGCTAGGAGGTCAGAAAACCCTAGAAATTAGGTGCACTTACAGTATTTTAATGTTGAACTGCAACTTACATAGAGTCCAGCCTCTGACGGAGGACTGCTATTGTCTGTTGAAGTAGCAGCATCTAAGGGCTTCTCAGAGGCAGCATCTGGAAATAAGAACTGGGGGAGGGATGTCACATGTTAGACTTGCCTTCTCTGGTAATTTTTTACCTTTTCTTTTTAGAGTCAGGTCTTACTATATATGGCTCTGGCTACCTTGGGCCTTGATATGTAGACCCAGATGGTAAAGCACTCACAGAGAACCACCGGCTCTCCTCCCAGGTGCTGGGATTAAGCGTGTGAGCTACCATATTGGGCTATTCTGTTGATGTTTATCCCATAGAAGACACTGTAACTTTCCAGTGGATCTGCTGTTTAAATTATGGGAATATTCTTACTATGATGTCCAGCTGATTCTATATTCTGCCAGTTAAAAAAAATTTTTTTCCTATTTCCAATGTCCATCCCATTTGTCTTTCTAGATGAGAACTGATCATCTTACCCCTGGTCCTCTTTCTTGTTTATCTTTAGGTGTACATATTTAAGTATGTTTATCCTATCTTATAGGTCTAGTACCCACTTATAAGTAAATATATACCGTGTGTCTCTTTCTGCTCCTGGGATGTCTCACTCAGGATGGTTTTTTTCTAGATCCCACCATTTGCCTGCAAAATTCATGATTTCCTTGTTTTTAATTGTTGAGTAGTATTCCATTGTGTAAAAGTACCACAATTTCTTTATCCATTCCTCCATTGATGGACACCTGGGTTGTTTCCAGGTTCTGGCTATTATGAGTAAAGCTGCTACAAACATGGTTGAGCAAATGTCCTTGTTGATATATGCCTAGGAGTGGTATAGCTGGATCTTGAGATAGCCTACCACAGAAAGCACCTGAAAGACTCTATCTAGCAGTGTATCAAAGCAGATGCTGAGACCTATAACCAAGCCTTCAGCAGAGTGTAGGGAATCATATGAAGGGAGGAGGAATTAGTATAACCTAGAGGGGACAAGGAGCCCCACAAGGTCCAAATATATCTAGGTACAGGGGGTCTTCTCTGAGACTGTTTATCCAACCAAGGACCATGCATGGATATAACCTACAACCCCTGCTCAGACATAGCCCATTGTAGCTCAGTATCCAAGTGGGTTCCCTAGTAAGGGGGACAGGAATTGTTTCTGACATGAACTCAATGTCTGGCTCATTGAGCTCCCTCCCCCCGCCCCTGAGGGAGGAGTAGCCTTGCTAGGCCACAGATAAGGACATTGCAACCATCCTGAAGATAGCTGATAAGCTAGGGCCAGATGGAAGGAGAGGAGGACACCCCCTCTCAGTGGACTTGGAAGGGGGCAGGGAGGAGATGAGGGAGGGTGGGGAGGATTGGGAAGGAAAGAGGGAGTGGGCTACAGCTGGGATACAAGTGAATATATAAAATTATTTAAAAATAAAAAAATATTTTCAGAAATTCAGAAAATTTTCATTCAAATAACCACTTGATTCTGTGAGCTGGATAACACAGAAGCAAAAGTCTCATCATATTCATTCAATACTCATCAAATCTCGTGTAAAAAAGAAAAAGTAAATGCCTTTAAATACAGTCAAAACTCTAACAGACAATCTAAAAACACCTCTGTATTTATGAGAATCTGTGGTAGGAGCATCCACAGGTTTCCATGTATGAAATAAAGGCATAGTATGAAGACACCCCTAGAGATAAGAACTTTACCCCTGCAATGGCCAATGTATCTATGTCCACTAAGTTAGCACTGTGTGTGTACAGAGAAAGGATGGGGTTCAGTGTGGATGACAACTAACTGACTGTGTAATTTATACTTTCAAAATCTTTAAGGTTACTCTTTTTGACGGTAAAGTTTTCACTATAAAGTCCAGGCTGGACTTGAACTCATGATCTTCCTGCCTTAGCCTCTAAGTGCAGGGCTATGCCACCTTACCAGGTCCTAAGGATACATTTTTTAAAGGTTTATTTATTATGTATACAATGTTCTGCCTGCTTGTATGCCTGCACACCAGAAGGGGTCACCAGATCTCATTATAAATGGTTGTGAGCTACCATGTGGTTGCTGAGAATTGAATTCAGGATCTCTAGAAGAGCATCCAGTGCTCTTAACCTCTGAGCCATCCCTCCAGCCCCCTAAGGATACATTTTTAAGGAGTCTTCTCTGCAGAGAAGACTGGTTCCTGATATTGCTAACCAATAATCTCTGTCTACATTGGGACGTATTATAGAACAAGCTCATATTTCTTAGTTTTTTAACCAATATTTAACAGACTTATAAAATTTTACTACGAAGTACTAAGTGCCAGCAGCAGGCACATCTACAATCACTATCCAGTTCTCACCTTCCTGTGTATATCATGTACCAGCTAAAGATCTGACTAAGAGTCTTATTCAGAACAATGGTGAGAAATATGTAAGGTCATTGGGTCCAGATACAGCATTCCCTTCCCTTTATTACACTATTTTTGAAGGGTTTTCCTCACAACTATATTGTAACTACAATTACAATCATTTAATAAAGACCTACCACACATGCCACATGGTCCACATGGTACCACACATGGTCCTTTACTTTCACAACAATCTCACCCGGTGTTACCAGCTTAATTTGTGCCCTGTTCTTTTTGAGACAAGGTTTCTCTATTAGGCATTTCTGACTGTTCTAGAACTCTAGGTAGGCCAGAACTCTCAGAGATCCACTTGCCTCTGCCTTTTAAGTGCTGGGATTAAAGGTGTGAGCCACCATGACTATCAGCTTCATTAGCGAGATGAGAAAACTAAAACGACTTGTTCAGTGTCCTACAGAAAGTCAGCGTTCACCCTGCCGTGTGGCTCCCGGGGTGCAGCCACTCCAACTACACTCTACTCAGGACCCATTTTAAGCCCCTGCTTTGTCCCCTCTCGTCCTTACTGTACAGACTTGTCATAGGAACACTTTAAAGCTCAGTTTCTATCCTAAGTTCATCTTCTGTAAGACAAAAGTGCAGTGCTACATCATGGCGGTTTTCTAGCTGCCCATCCATACCCTGACCACTCTCAGGGCAGCCAGCACTCCAAGACACCACTCTTCAACATGCACTCAGCCGCGGACAAGACCCTGGGCTTGAAGGCCAGCACTACAGAGCAGAACCTCGGCTCTCAGTCCTGTGCCTCTTGACTTATTAGGTCCCAGCACTCTTTTTAGGAAGCATCTTCACTTCCACTGTGCCAGTTAGCACACATACTCACACATGGGCCCAGCCCCATACTGCCCAAAAACCACCACACAGCCACTCACACACAGCCACTCACACACAGCCACTCACACACAGCCACTCACACACAGCCACTCACACACAGCCACTCACACACAGCCACATACATCATGCACAAACACTCTGCTTCCTTCTCACTGCCTCCATGTCCCGTTTTTCACTTGCAATCTAGGACTCTACTGCTCTTCTTCCCACTAACTAATTACAGTCTCTGAATGTGGAACGTGTACCCTCAGGCTCCCAATCCAGTGCTTGCCTGCCCTAGGGAGGCATGGAGTCTGTAACAAGCATGTGCTTATGCAGACACACAAAAGCAAGGCAGCTGCTTACCAAAAGAATGGTATTGAGAACATCGTTGTTCAGTGGTGACTCTTCTCCTCTGTGTTTCCGTATTTTCTTCTTTGCAGTGTGGACCATATTAGAAACTGATAATTTATGAATTGGAACTGGTGCTGGTTCAGTAAGCTTTGACAGAGCATGAGTTATATCAGCAACTTCTATAATGTAGAAATTAGTGTAAATTATATAGGGGCAGGAAGTGATCAGGAAACTGGTGACATATACATGTTTGAATTCTTTACACAAGTAATAAATGCTCTCAGAATTATAAAATTATAAAGTTCTGACTCACAGGTTCAGCATTACATGAAAGCATGGTTATCAGAGACATCACAAATTATTTTTTTCTCTGGAGACTTCAAATATGAATATCTAAAACTACTTTCAAAATACCTTATTACTATTTTTTTTCCCTGGGAAGAATTATTAAATGAATTTTCTGTCTTAAGTTTTGGGTACAGCATAGAAAGGCAGCAAGCTGTACAGAGTAACTACACTTGCTTCTCCAACTTAATTCAAAGTGATAAAAAGTTTCACTTTTTATATGCCAATGAGCAAGGGCAAGGCTTTGGAAAGAATGTAAAAATAGGAAAAGTAGGTCACCTCTTCCTTCTTCCTCAAATGTAGATCGTCCAAGAATTTCATCAGTTGATTCCTTTCGACGGCAAATTTTTAAAAACTCAGTAATAAAATCACCTAAAAAAAAAAAATACTCATTTTTGACATTTAAATACAAGAAATCAGTCTACCAAAAGTACACATCTCTTAACAAAAGCTATAAGCTGAGATAGGACTTGGGAGCCTGGTGGTGGGGCACACCCCAGCACTCGGAGCTCACGGCCAGCCTGATCTACTGAGTGGTTTCCAGGATGGCCAAGACTACAGAGAAACCCTGTCTCAAAACAAAAACAAGCAAGCACTTAAACAATAGGGTTGGAAAGCCGGGAGGCAGTGGCATATGCCTTTAATCCCAGCACTCAGAAAGGAGAGAGCCAGATCTCTGAAATTAAGGCCAGCCTGGGGAAAAATTCAGGCAGGTGGAGGAAAAAATTCAGTTTTTCTCTGAGGAAGATAAAAATTGACCTGATTTCAGAAGTAAACTTGTTCTTTTTTTCAATCTGGAGACAGAGAAGAGTCTCCTCAGGACCTCTCTGTTTGGGATGCATTCTTTCTCCTGAGCTCCCTAGCCTACTCCCAGTCTCAAAAGTGCTTTCTCTTTCAATATTCCTATTTCTAAAACAAAAAGTTCTTCTAGAACAAAAGGAAACAAGAATGTACTTCATAATATTAAGCTCTTTCTGCAGGTTTCAAGGTTACCAATGTTCATTATCATTAAATCATAAAAGAAACAATATTATTCCCTGTTATCCTATAATAATTCTGAAACAATTAAAAACATTAAAAATAAGCCATAAAGATGTTTCTAGAGTATCAAGAAACATGTAATGTGAAGCTATTACATCTTTGGTTGCATACTAACATACTTTGTGTCATTATAAAGACAAAAATTATTTCCTATGTTTTCAAGAGCTGCAGAATTGTTTGGGGTTGGCGAGATGGCTCAGTGGGCCGATCTCTCAGAACCACATGTGGAAAGAACCCTTAAGTTCCCTTAAGTTGTCCTCTATCTCCACACAAGCTATGGTATATGAATGACACATCTCTCCCAAATAAGTAAGCATAATAAAATTTTTCAATTAAAAAAAAAATATATATATATCTATATAGCAGGCTGCCCATGAACTTGCTAACTTCCTGCTTTAGCCTCCCAAATACTGAGATTCCAGGAAGCTATACATGGAATCATGACTATCTCTTCCACAAAGCTTTTCACTGGGGTGGGTGGAGCTAGCTGTCTTCCCTCTCTCAACTCCGTTCAACTACAATCATGTATGGCAATGCATCCCTGTAGTATCAGCACTTGAGAGGTAAGATGGGGAGTTCAAGGTCATCCTCACCCTACATAGTATGTTGAAGACCAGCCTGAACTATATAAGACACTGACTCAAAAAAAAAAAAAAAAAGGTTATGTTTGCACCAGTAAATTAAAGTTTAACAAGAATTTTCAGTATTGAAATACAATACAAAGTGTACATTTAAGTTAGAATTAAGCAATATTTCTTGATTATTTTTTCAGAAATGTAGAAAATTCTAATAATTTTGTCATTAAAAACTATGAAGAGGTAGGGTGAAATCATGAGAAAGTAATTTAAAATTAGAGCGTTTCTCAGGTCTTCCGTAGTTATTACAGATGAAGAAGAAGGCATTGGGAAGTCCTCTAGTAGGCAGATCTGCTCATGTAACACATCAGTTATTCTATACTACAGACACTGCAGCTTCTACAGAACAGGCCAGTGGCTAAGTGCGACATGCGCACAGACTGTCACTTTGCTTCATTACTCTAACATCCCACGACTACCAGCTTATCTGATGAGGCTGCTCACTCCAGGAGCTTAGCATGCGGATGTGCTCAACACTCACTATGGACAATGCTGTCTCTCTAAGACCCCGCACAGACTCAACAAAGGCAGAATATTTTCTCCACTATCAGGGACCATGAGTGCCAAGTGCTAACTGGCATTTGATGAACAGCCCATAATGAATGATTAAGAGCTTAAAAAAAAAATAAATAAATGATGAAACTTAGAAAGAATGACAAAATGTTATATTTAAAAACAAAACCAAAAGAATACTTTAAAGAAACATCAGTGTCATTAGTAAGTAGTATTTTAATAAACATCAGTTGAATATAAGGTCAGGTGGTACAGAGTAAAGGTAGGCATGACTGAATAGAAGAAATGGAGAAAATATTTTCATATGTACTAAAAGTAAGAGGGCAAATAAAGAAAGGCTGTGGGTTTCAGAATACCTACAGAGCTAAACCTTTAAAAAAAAAAAAAAGGGAAGAGAACCAAATGTCTTTAATCTTAGCACCCAAAATGCAGAGGTAGATCTTTGTGAGTTCAACGCCAGCCAGAGCCTGGTCTACAAAGTGAATTCCAGGCTAGCCAGGAATACAGAGAGATCCTATCTTGGAGAAAAAGATTAAAAAAAAAAAAAACAGAAATAATTCCAGACATAGATTCTGAATAGCAATTACTATTTTTCAAGGTACTTTTTAAATTTATATCCTATTTCACTTAATCTTCAAATAATCTGCTAGATGAACAAAAGTGTATTTATACAACCATTCTCCACAGAATAGGTTTTCAGATACGGTATAACTTGGAAGAAAAATTTTAATGTCCAGATTCCTAAACTGTGGCCACATAATTGAATGATTTCTACATACAAACAAAACAAAACAAAAACGAAACAGTAAAAAACTTCCAAATGTGGAACAATCAAAACTTAACTCAAAATCAAACATGTAATAAGCATAAGATGTTTCTGGCAGTGCACACGCATGCTGCACAGAAATGAACACCCAGCATGCACTCTGCAGCAGATGCTGTGACTCCACACAACGCAACTAACGCTGCTTCTGACATAGATCAGGCATTCCATGTTACACAGTGCAGCATTTTTACTCATATAAAGATTTCTGCCTTTGTATCAAGATGATGACATAACTGCTGAAAAAAAGAGTATTTTCTTATCATTATTCCTCAGCATGTAAAGATAGAGTAAGAGTATCCCTGGACTACAGTAGTAGAATGTTTACTTTTAAAAACTGCTCAGTTGCTGACTTACATATCCTATTAAAACTGAATTTCCAACAATTTCTGAGACGACCCTACATATAATCCTGCCACTTTACAGTACATGTTTATGCAAAGAAGCATTTTCAAAAATGACAATTACAGACCTATAAAGTCAACTCTGAAAATGTTGAAAATGCTAAGATTTAATTCTTTATGTGAAATTAAAGTATACCTATCTCAGTACACAAATTTGTTTTACCTCTAATAAACAGTAAAACCATACATATGTAGTACACACATATATATACACACATACCGAAGAATCATTGTAGAGTAAACTTATCGGCACATTGGATCTGCATACCTATTTTATAGATACCTAGTATTCTATAAAGATGCCTCGGTGAGAAAGGATCACAAGAGGAAAGAGTTTAAGCAGCCCTACTCCAGTCATACTAAGTCAGTGCTCCTGTGCCATCACATCACAGGCACAGAGGGCCATCAAAAGAAAAAGAGCGTGCACTGGCTGGTGTTGTGTCAGCCTGACATAACCTGGAGTCATCAGAGAGGAAGGATCCTCAGTTAAGAAAATGCCCCATAACATCCAGCTAAAAGGCAGTTTCTCAACTAGTCATCAACAGGGGAAGGTCCACCCCACTGTGGGTGGTGCCATCCCTGGGCTGGTGGTCCTGGGTTCTGTAAGAAAGCAGGCTGAGCAAATCATGGGGAGCAAGCCAGTAAGCAGCACCCCTCTGCGGCCTCTGCATCTGCCTCCAGGTTCCTGTCCTGTTTGACATCCTTTGAAGATGAACACCAATGTGGGAGAATAAGCCAAATAAACCCTTCTTCCCCTTGCTTTCTGGTCATCATATTTCATTGCAACAATAGAAACCTTAACTAAGACAGAGGGCTCAACTGTGCCAGAAAAGGTGACACAGTAACATAAGAAAAACAAAATAAGATGTAGGAGGGAGGGAGGGAGGGAGGGAGGGAGGGAGGGAGGAAGGAAGGAAGGAAAGAAAAACAAAGAAAAAAAGAAATCCTCCACAGAGGAAACAATGCAGCCACTCCTGATGAGACCTGATAGGCTAGGGTCAGATGGAAGGGGAGGAGGACCTTCCCTATCAGTAGACTTGGAGAGGGGCAGGGGAGGAGAAGAGGGAGGGAAGGTGGGATTAGGAGGGAATGAGGGAGGGGGCTACAGCTGGGATACAAAGTGAATAAACTGTAATAAATATAAAAAAATTAAAATAAAAGAAATCCTGCTATTGCTGTTAATAAAAGATTCACTGTGATTAGTAAAGAACTTTTCTATGACATGTTAACTGAGGAGATAATAAAAATGTAAAGCAATATTTTGAATAGGTAAAGTACAAAGAATGCATTCAGGATTCCAATTTGGAAAATAGGTATGTAACATTTCAGAAAAGGAACACAGTGTACCTTACCTAGTAAACACTGGGGATTTTCAGCTTTTCGAACTCTAACAGACCAATGGGGAGCTTGAACAGGATCCAAGTCACTAGAACAGAATAAGACAGTAATTATGATTCCATTCCAGTGCAGGTCAGCCATGCAATGGAATCAAAGATGGGTCAGGTGGACACACCTGGAACTGCAGAACCTGGGAGGCTGTGGCAGGAGGTTTACCAGTAGGAGGCCAGACAGGGCTACATATTGAAATCCTGTCTAAAAATTTTAAAAAGAGCAAAATAAAATATTGTAGAAAATGCATTTCACTTAACATTCTATAGGGGGAAATATTCCATAAGGGGAAACAGTTCATTTTTCATCCCCTCCCTTATCTTTTGGAGACAAACTATCTTCCAACTCTTGATTTATTCTTCATGTGCTGGGATAGGAAGACCAGGAGGGGACAGGAGCTCCACAAGGAGAGCAACAGGACCCAATAATCTGGACACAGGGATCTTTTCTGAGACTGATACTCCAACCAAGGACCATGCATGGAGATAACCTAGAACCCCTGCACAGATGTAGTCTATGGCAGCTCAGTGTCCAAGTGGGTCCCCAAGTAAGGGAAACAGGGGCTGTCTCTGACATGAATTCAGTGGCTGGCCCTTTGATCACCTTCCCTTGAGTGGGGAGCAGCCTCACCAAGCCACAGAGGAAGACAATGCAGTCATTCCTGATGAGACCTGATAGGTTAGGGTCAGATGGAAGGGGAGGAGGATCTCACCGACTAGTGGACTAGGGGAGGGTCATGGGAGGAGAAGAGGGAGGGAGGGTGGGTTTGGGAGGGGACTTGGGAGAGGGTTACAGCTGGGATACAAAGTGAATAAATTGTAATAAATAAAAAATAAATTAAAATATGATCTTTCAAAAAAATTCTGTAGTAAGCACTTGGTGGTTAATTTATTGGAATGAAGTTCATAACATACTTACGAATAAACATCATTGTCCACAATGATCCCTTCTGTCAGATTAGGCCATGTTGTTGCTAAATGGAGTTCACTAAAATTAAAGAAAAAAAAATTTAAAACATAAAATTCATCTAAAAGGTTTAAGTCTTTACGTATGTACTCTGACCCAGTATTTCTATTTCTAAAATGTGTCCTGGGAAACAACTAAAGTTGTATGGGAAGTGGTGTATGTAATGGTTGCTAAGGGAGGAAGACATTTCCTTCACTGGTGTAGCCTCTGGTGAGTTACTCATACTCTTGTAAACAGTCCTTCACTCATACCTGTGCTCCTGTAACTAACTCAGAGTCACCAAAAGAAAAGGCAAGAAAAAAGTAATGAAAGTAGAAGAGGTACTGTGGTGGACTGAATGAAATTGGCTCTCATAGGCCCATGAAGGGTGACACTACTGTGGCCTTGCTGGAAGAAATGTATCACTAGGGGTGGGCTTTGAGATTTCAGGTGCTCAAACAAGGCCCAGTGTCAGTCTCTTTTCCTATTGCCTACTGATCCAGGTCTCTCAGCTACCTTCCCAGCACCATGTCTGCTGTATGCTACTGTGCATGCCACCATGACGATAATGAACTAAACCTCTGAACTGTAAACCCTTATAAGAATTGCCATGATCATGGCGTCTCTTCACAGCACTAGAAAACCTAACTAATTTACAGGTACAAACTAGGAAGGGAAAAAGAATCATCATGAATAAATCTATGAAACCTGTTATGTATAATCAATATATTGCTAATAAAAACTCTAAAGAGAACATTTATGTATAACAAACTGAAAACAACTAATTTAAGAAAGGAAAGCATAGGCACATGAAGTTGTCTTATGGATATGAAGTGTTATATTATATAGCAAACAAAACATAAGGAAAATGTCCCTTAACTGAATGGATAAACAAAATGTGATCTACACTAAGCAAAAAGCGTATCCACATAATGGCATATTAGGAAGGATTTCCTTTGTAAATAACTGTTCCATGCTGTAACACAGATGAGTCCCAATACCCCTCCCCATCTCCACACCCAAACCTACCTCCTTACTTGACCCCAGCCATGGCAGGCTAACTGGCTTTTTTCTTTCCTCCTCTTCCCTCCACCTGCTGCCATCTCAACACCCAGAACAAGCACCAAACCCAAGGCCCTAGAGCCTGCTTCATCTGAGAGCTACTTTTGCTTGGTGAGTTACTCCTACACTCTCCCATCCTGTCCTTCCCTTCATACCCACAGACCTAGCCCCAAAACCATGGTTCAGGAGCCACCTTTACCTGGTCCAATTAAACAGTTTGTGCTCTACCCACCTCACTCCAGTCACGTAGCTTATGCACTGGCCCAGTCTAAAGTAGACCACATCAGACACACAACCAAGAAAGAAGTCCACCAGCCCAAGTTTCATCACAAAATTAAAAACAAAATGAATGCCAACACAGCATGTTTCCCAGGAAACCCACTAGTCCAACAGAAATGTTTCCTAAGGAAAATTAGGTAAGCCCCAGAACACAGAATTTAAAAGAACAATCATGAACATTATCACAGAATTCAGAGTTTAAAAGACATGAACAGTCACACACAAATAACACAAAATTTAAAGGAACAGCTTCTCTCTGATGTATTTTAAATGTTTTAGATAATAATGATGATATCTGCATAAATCTGTAATAAAAACCACCAAACTACACTTTGAAGTGGTGAACTTCATAGTAGATGAATTTTCTCAGCTTTGAAACAAACAAACAAAAAAATCATGTTATAGCGATAATGAGCTAGACAAAGAGCATACATGTGGCTTTGTGAGCCATGCACAGTCTGTTATCTGTGTAAAAGCCAGTTAGCCAATGCTGAGCAATACAGAGACTAGGGTTGAGACATCCTGGTCCAATGAGGGGAGGAAAACAAAAAAAGCATGCTTTTTAAAACTACATGCTTTTAAAAATATAAAAACTATTATAAGCCACAGGTACTAGATCTGCCCACAAGCCACAGTACTGAACCCAGGGCTTATGCATGCTATGCAGCACTCTCCTAAGCTACACCCCAGGTCCACAGTCTGCCAAAGCTTAGGGAGAGTATTAATTTGGGAGCCTCCCATGAGAAGTCTAAAGAGAGCAAGTATAGCTGTTTCCAGCATTACTTCAGCAACCTACAGTGTCATAAAATGAACATCAATATAAACTTTAAAAGCAAAATAATCCTGTAATTCAAGTGACAGCCTGAAATTCTCACCAGATAGGATCTTCACAGGCACCAAAAGGCAACTTGCCGAACTCCAGGCCTCCAACTTCTCCTCCCACAAGGGCATCTATATCTAAACAAGGGGAAAATGTGTTCTTTTATTTGGCAAAAAAAAAAAAAAAAAAAAGGAGAAATAAGCTCTACACAATGAATTCCAAGCTAGCTGTAATTGTATAGTAAGACCTAGCCTGGGGGTTCTAGTCAAGTTAAATCCTTCAGAAGGTAATAGCTTTGAGGTGCCTGTGACAATGCAGACAGCAAGTTAAGCATGAACCGGCATATGCAGGCAAGCATAAGAGTGTAAGTACAGAGCCACATTTCTGATTACCCACTGTTTCAAATATAGCCGTCCATCCTAAATTTCACTCTTATGAAATATTTTTCAGCAACTACTCGAGAAAGTAAAATTACTGTACTTCTTTCCATTTTCTAAGAATATGATTAATAAAATCTAAAAAGAAAAGATTATCTAGGTACTAAAATATTTAATCACCAACCTACATTCATCAGTTTTGTTGTCAAAATTTTCTGATTAACAAATTATCAGATTTGTCACCATTAGTAAAATTTTCTGTTGACCATGGATGAAATATTAAAATTCATGAAAGAACCGCTTTTATAGTATGAATAGTCTCTCCACTGTAGGAAAGCAGAGAAAGTATCACTGAACCTCTAGTTTTATCCTTTTTGAGAAACTGTTGGTACAACTTGTGGATTTTATGTACAGTTTACCCTTGTTCATTCAAATGCTGATTTCTCTACCCCAGCTATTGTATTCTGATGTTTACTCTAAGCATCTCTTGTCTCAAGTTTGTGTAACATGACACCATTTGTTCTCTGTATTGCCAATAAAAGCCAGTTAGCCAATGCTGAGCAATACAGAGTCTAGGGTTGAGACATCCTGGTCCAATGAGGGAAGGAAAAAAAACTATGAAGAAAGGACTGCTTCATGAGGAGAGGACAGGGGAACATCAGGAGAAATGAACCAGACCTAGGATACAATTGAAAACCAAGTATAATGTGGGAAATCTAAATGGGAGGAAGCTATACTAGCTTGGAGGTTTAGGATAGAATAATTGTTGTGCAGCATTGTTTTAGGCTAATTAAATAAATCCTAGTCCTTCTGTGTGGTTATTTGGGTAGATAGCTAGTTAAGGAGTAACCGCTGCTTTACTAAAATATAAATCAATATTAAATATTAATTACCATTCAATAAGAAACTAATAAATACTTCTAGGACATAAAAAGGATTTATCTCTCTGAAATAATATATATGGTGGTATTTAATTATTAATATTATACTAGAAATTCATAAATTTAAAGTTTATTGTTGACTTATAAACACCACCCAGATTTGTTTAAATAAACACTTGAAAACCTATGCTGTAAATAAATTACTAAAAATAGTCATTAAATATGGCTAATTGCTCAATACTTCAACCAATTCATTCCATTTTTCCAATTTAAAATGTTTACAAAAATAAAGATCATGTGATTAATTTTACACTACAAAATATGTACTTTTAGGAGCTTCAAACTTCATAAGCATGCTCACAAATTAATGCTTAAAGATAATTATCAAAAATTGATAGTACGAAAATTTTAATTAAATTACAGGTTGATAAGTAACACTATGGGATGAAAATAACCAGGAAACTGAAGTTTGATATGAAGGCAAACTTGATCAACTGGGTAACTATGTAACATAAGCCTTCCTAAGTCTTCCATTTTTTAAAAGAAACATAACAATGTTCCTATGTTATGAAAATTAAACAAAATTAAGCTGGGCTGGAGAGGTGACCCAGTGGTCAAGAGCACTCACTGCTTTTCCCACAGTGCTGACAAATGGCAGTTCACAACCATCTGACACAGATGGACATGCAGACAGAGTACCCATAGACATAAAGCACACCAACAAACAAATCCTTAAAGAATTAAGCAGCATTAAAA
The DNA here is from genome assembly GCF_907164565.1 of Psammomys obesus. Classification (NCBI taxonomy): domain Eukaryota; kingdom Metazoa; phylum Chordata; class Mammalia; order Rodentia; family Muridae; genus Psammomys; species Psammomys obesus. The sequence goes on along the minus strand of NW_026585504.1, from coordinate 66,391,105 downwards.
TATAAAATGCCAAGCAGAGTGTCTGGTTCATAATTCTTGCTGGCCCTTCCCTCTTAAAGCTGGCAACAGAACATCATCAAACACCTTACTGCAATGAGAATTACACTGTAGGAGTTTGGCCTTTGGCTTCTTAAACTCATTAGTGACCACACCACCCTAGAACTAGGTAATTAGGATTAAATCCAAGGCCTCACAAATGCTAACTATATGTCACTGGGATTCACAACAAGGCTCTACCTTGGGAAAGAAAAAAAAAGAATGAAAACTTGTCAGTGGAAGCAGATTATAAGCCATCTAAGTGGTGCTGCTGTCTGGAAACCAAAAGCTTAGCTCTTAACTCCCCTCAGCTGTTGTTTAGAGGCAGCTCTTTTGCTGTGCGTTAGCATTCTAAGTTTCTCAAGAGTACAAGAACAGTAGTGGTATACATAACTGCCAAAAGCTGACTATGTACAGTAGTAATTTCGGTATTATTTCTAACCTAGCCGTTATTCCGAACCTTACAGCCAAACAGCTGGAACAAAATAAAGCGTGAAAATTATTATTTTGGTTTTCTTGGAGGTGGTAGTACACTAAAAAATGTTTTTAAACTAGAAGGCTATTGCTACATGGATGTAGTGGTTCATATCTAAATCTCAGCATTTGGGAGGCTGAGGCTGGAGGCAGATTGCCATAAGTTCAGTGCCAGCATGGGCTACAAAGTCCATACCTGGCAACCAGAAATTCACAGCAAGACCCTGTCTCAAATAAAAGGGGGAGGGGATAAGATAAGTCTATATTTCATTTCTTACTAAATGTTTATGAAATATAAACACACTCATAGATCTAACCTACAGGAGACCCTATCTTTAAAATTGGAGCATGGCTAGAATGATAGCTCAGTAAGCAAAGTGCTTGCTGGGCCCACATAAGGACATGAGTTTGAATCTCCAACATAGTCGTAAAAACTGGGTACAACGGCAAATACTTGTAACCCCAAATGGAAGTAAAGACAGAAAAAATTCTGAAGGCTTGCTGACCAGCCAGTCTAACTGAAATCATGAGTTCCATGTTCAGTTTGAGAAATGCCTCAAAAAGACAAGATGAAGAAGGGATGCCTGGAGAGTGAGTACATGATATTCAGCCTCAACAGTGAGGGCTGCAGAGTGGGTTTCCCAGAGGGCACCTGCAGAGTCCGGAGCCAGAAGAACCCATGCAGGCACCTACAACTGGCAGAAGGAATTTGGAGCTGATTGCAATCCAAGTTTGAGAGCTGTGGGTCATGTGCCAGAAGCACAGGTACCAAGTCCACCAAGGTACCCTGAAGAAGGCTTGATACAATGCCCAGTACTAGCAGACATCTGCATGAACAAGCCCTGCACTCGCAAGAACAAAGCCAAGAATACAAAAGAAAAGGGCTGAGGTCAGGCCAAGATGCCAGACAGCCTCTGGCCTTACCTGGGGTCTACTGGGAACCCTCTCACACACCCTACATGCCCAATATAAAAGCCATCAATGCCTTCTGTCTTCTTGTCAACTCCACCAATCTGCTCTGCCTCAGCCTTCTCATGCCCATTCACAGCCCATATCAAGTACTTAAAGTTAGGAGGGACAAGGAACTCTGGGAAGTTTGAGCCTTCCCACAGAAGGATATATTTACTAGCAGGCCCTTTTGTTCTATCCAACCCTGACAGTTGTTACTAAGTAATGAATAACATGTAACACCCCAATAAATAAATAAATGGACTAATAAATAAATAAGACGAATAATGACAGAGGAAGACACCTAATGTCAACCTCTGACCTCCACCTCTATGCACACCACTCATGTGGCGTACATGCATGCACACACAAATAAATGTAAATAAGTCAAAATAAACTACCACATAATCCAACTATACTACAAATCTAAGTCAGCAAACCACAGAAATACTTGCACTATTCATAACAACTCAGATATGGAACCAGCTTTGATGCCTATTAACAGATGAATAAAGAAAATGTGATACATATATGCACAGTGGAGTTTGAGTGCACCATAAAAAAAATAAGTAATTTTCAGGAAAATGGATCATCATGTTAAACAAAATCAGATTGAATTTCAGACAAAAATCTATATTTAGGAGTGTACAGGTATATACATACATATACCTATATGTGTATGTGTATATATATGTGTGTGTGTATATAGACATAAATGCATATGTGTATATATGTGTGTGTGTGTGTATACATACATATGCAGGACTGTGTGGGGGATGAAAAGGTGTAAAGGTGGGAGAAAGCATCTGGTGAGGGAATGAGACAAATATTGTTTTCTCCCATTTGCAGCATACATACATATACTTGGTAACTTAAATGAACATTTCTTTATGAAACACCACATTGTACAATGCATAAATGATCATAAGAATTTTTTAAAAAAAGGTCAAGCATAGTGGCACATGCCTGTACACTCGCACACTGGAGGCAGAGACAAGGCCAGCCTGATTGACATAGTGAACTCCAGCCCAGTCAGGACTACAAAACCGAACCCAAACAAAGATTTAAAGGAAGTACAGGTATTATTTCAGAAACAAAATGGATTACAAAAGAAAGCTGTGGGGCTGGCAAGACAGTTTAACATGTAAAGGTGCCTGGCACGAAGCCTAACAACCTGAGTTCCATTCCCAGAACCCATGTTAGAGAAGAGCCAACTCCCTCCCACAAGCTGACCTGTGATTTCTCTGATGTCATACACCATGGCAAATGCATACCCATACATATACACACAACGTCAAATAAATGGTTTTTAAAACAAGTTCTATGAACAATGAATTATATCCAACAAAGTACACAGGAACAAAACACAACAAACAAAAACCTCAATTAGGTTCTATGTCCTCCAGCTGAGCTTTTCTAGAACTTACATGATGCCTTGTTCATATCGGAGTCCTTGGCATAGACTCTCTTGAATTAATTACCTATCAATGACTAAGCAGGAAACTAATTCTGGTGACATTTTACTAAGTCCATATTAAATATTTTACAGTTTTCTTCCACAAGAGCATGTACAAACTTATTTTTCTTTTCCCAGTACTCTAATGCCACTGCCTTCCTAAACTGCAACTCTTTAATACAGTTCCTCATGCTGTGGTGACCCTTAACCATAAAATTATTTTTTTTTTCAAGATAGGGTCTCTCAGTGCAGCCTTGGCTGTCTTTGACCTTTCTCTGTAGACCAGGCTGGCTTCAAACTCACAGAGATCCACCTGCCTCTGCCTCTCTGAGAGCTGGGATTACAGGCGAACACCACCATGCACAGCTCTCATAAAATTATTTTCATTGCTACTTCATAACAGTAATTTTGCTACTGTTATGAATTGTATTATAAATATCTGTGTTTTCCAATGGTCTTAGGTAAAGCCTGAGAAAGGGCCATTCAGCCTTAAAGGGGTCACAACCCACATGTTGAGAACTGCTGCTTTAAGGTTCCTACATTGCTGTTTTCAGCGTATGAGGTGGCTTCTCTAACATTCTAAACTGGGTATTCTAATCATTTGCTATATGGTACTACGTGCACACAATGTTCTTTCACAGGGGACGCTTTATAAATCACATCAACCTTCACAGACAGATTGTCTGTATAAAGTAACACTGTCTCTAAAAGACATGAGAGCTTCTCTTCAGGAAAAAAAAAATACATAGAAAACAAAATCAGCAATTACATTTAAAATGAGTACAGGTATTTCTAGTATAGAACACCGTTGGATATTAAGTTTAATTTCTTAATACATTTTCTCTTCAATCTATATTTAACAGGTTAAACACAGTTTCAAATGTTCTCACCTGGAGGCTGCTGAGGCCAAAAGTACTGCTGCCAATCCTGAAGCACATATGTGAATCGAATAGCGATGCTAACTGGAGGCAATGGAGTTAAAGGACAGCCCTAGAAACACATGCAAAGACAACACCATGTCAATGTTTTAGCCTGCGCTCTAAGAACTTCAGTACCAACATTTCGAAGTCTTAGAATGCTAACCTTAAGAAACCAGAATATAAATTCACAGTATCAAACAACAGTGCGCAGAGACGAACCATGGGAGAAAAATAAGACTGAACGGACAGTGCGTAACTTGGAAAATCAAGAAGGAAGAGACTAGCTGAGCATGGTGCACGCCTTTAATCCTAGCACTTGAGAGGTAGGGGCAGACAGATCTCTGTGAGTTTGAGGTCTGACTGATCTACAGAGCAAGTCTGAAGCCAGCCAAGGCTGCAGAGCGACATCCTACCTCAAAAACAAACAAAGTTTCTGGAAGGGAAAAGACTGCAATCCAACTGATACATCTACAACGCAAATCCTACAGTAAGGCTCAGAGAACTTCCAGAAGAGGGCAGAAAGACTTTAAGAGCCGGTCTTAACTTGCAGTGTTTCTATGCATGTAAATAAAAGGTTGTAGAAATGGTATAGCCTATGAAACTAGATAGGAGCTGTGAGAGGGGACCAAGCGATGTTGAGGAAGGGAGAGGGCAACAAGCGTTGTGTGACATTAAGGTGGAAAGTGGGGACTGGTATAGGAGAGCACAAGGAAGAGGGAGCAGCAGCAAAGATGATTACAAAACACACACCACAGTGAAAACTAATTCTTTTGAAGCTAATAAGCTTTTTTCTTTGGTTTTTTTTTTGTGTGTGTGTGTGTGTGTGTGTGAGAGAGGGTTTCTTCTCTTTGTAGCCCTGGCTGTCCTAGATTCGCTTTGTAGAGCAGGCTGGCCTTGAACTCACAGAGATCTTCCTGCCTCTGCCTCCTGAATGCTGTGCTTACACACTCCCCACGTGTGTGCGCCCCCACATCCAGATGAAGCTAATAAACTTTTCATGGAAAGAAAAAAACGAGGAAGAGACTACAGAAAGGACAGCACTGGCAAACGTCAGGCCTTGTTTTAAAAACTGGAAAAGTGAACTCCATGAAGAATCACTACTATTTGACTATGTATTTGTACAGCAAGAAATCTCTTTAATTTCCGCATACTTTTTCCACAAATGTTTTCATCTGCTGAAAATGCTATGTAGGATAAACAAAATTAGGCTGCTGTGTTCTTACAGTCCCAGGGCATTCCAGCACTGGCCAGCCTGGACAATACAGGGAGACCTCATGACAACAATCAAAGAAACAAACATGAAGGTCTAAAAACAACGCCAGGGAAGAAATTACTTTAAAATAAAGTGCTTATACTACTATCAGAAAAGAAAATATTAACTCCCAGTAAGAAAGTAATCCTCAACCTTGTTATAAAACACAACTGTATGTTTGTGTATGTGTGTTGTATGCATTCATGTCTGTGAACCACGTGCATGCCGTACTTCTGGCTCAGAGCCTCTGGAACTGTAGTTACAGGTGGTAAGTTTGTGAATGTGCACGAACGTGTGTGTGCGTGTGTGTGCGTGCATCTGTGCTGGGAATGGAATCGGGTCCTCTAGAAGGGAAGGCAGTACTCTTAGCAGCTGGACCACCTTTCTAGTCCCTAAAATATACTTTTTTCACTATCCATTTCAAGACACTGAATGTCACAAAAGAGTGGCATATTTTTTAAAGTATTATCAATACATTTAGGTAAATGATGGCTTTCTTTTAAGTAAAATGGAAATCAAAATCAGGTTTCAGTATTTAACAATGGTCACTCATACAACAGATTATATTAAATAAATAGTTAACAAAAGACTGAGTTATCCGTAAATTCCCTAGCAAATAAAAAGTCTATGGGCCTGACTTCCTTCCTTTAGGCAGAATGAGATAACGCAGGTTTAGGAGTCACCTGGGGAATGTGCCAAAGCACAGGTTGCTACTGTACCCCGGAACACTATCCCTGAGTAGCAAACAGATATAATCATTTAGCTCAGAAACGGCCCTTTTACATGTTACTAGGAACTTTAGATAAACAAAAACTCATTTCAAAATCTAAGTACTAGAGGGGTTTAAAGAAAAACAAATCCATATCTTAGGCTACTGTATCTTAGGGAAGTACAGTATGATTCTGATTGGTCATTGGGGGAAAGGGTAGAGGGGCAGGCAAGATTAGGCCCAGTATCAAATGACATAGAAGTGACAGGATGGTCCCTGTGACAAATAACCTCTGCCCCAGTCCCCAAAGCAGTACAGACAAACGTACACTGAGATTTCTGAAAACAATCAGGGTCACACAAGGCACAGATAGGTTTGTAGATCCTAGAAAAGGCATTCTGAGAAAACTTGAGGAGCTACATGGGGCTCAAAGCACATGACTGGATCTGATAATGGGAACAAAGAACAAAAACTATGAGATTATTGATGACATTAAATGAAGGATCAAGGCAAGATGGCTCAGTGGGTAAAGAAAGGCACTTGCCACCAATCCTGCTGATCTGAGTTCAATCCTTGGGTACAACATAGTGGAGAGAAGAAACTCCCTCAAGTTATCTCTCTGACCTCCACATAGGTACCATAATATGTATGTGAATGTACATACAAAATTAATGTAATCAAAAATAAATGTCTAAGTAAAAGAAATGTAAGAAAAAAGACAAACTCAAGTGCACGTCACACCTTTCCACAGAAATCAGACCTATATAGAACCCAGGTTTTATTTAAAGCCATATGCCTGAAAAATAATTCTGTGAGGAGAAATCTGTCATTCTCACAGCTTGAGCAAAGAAACTCAAATTCCAAGATTATATATATAATACTTCCAATATCACCAGAGCAAGAAGCTCCAAACACTACTTTAAGGCCTGGTTCTAAAATGCTCTATAGGCAGCAACAATAAATTTGTAAAAAACCAATACATAAATTGGCTAAAAAAGTTAAAATTTCAAAATAAAACTCAATTTGTAGGTGCTGGGAATAGGACCCAGATCTTCTGAGAGCACCCAGTACTCTTAACCTCAGGGCCATCGATCTCTCTGGCCTCCAAACAAAACTAAGAACATTAAAGTTGAAAAGGAAAGTTCTGAGGAAGTTTTCAAATATTTAGAAGTGTGGCAGAAGAGACTTAAACTTGTTCTTTATGTGACACCAAATGGCAAACTGGGCCCATCAACAGGAATTCTTTCCTAAGAACTCTCTCTTATGACCTACCAACATGTGACATTTAAAGGATAATTTTATAGAGATAGTGGATAGCTTTAACTATGCAGAAAACTTTATAGTACCCAAACTAAGTCTCAACTATCTTAAGTTTGATTTTCTCAGATCAATTTTGAGAGAAGCTTACTATGAAGAGTTCTGTAAAATTTTGAAAGACTGACAGGTAACATGGTAAACTAAGATACTTTTCACTTAAAAGTCCAACTACTGACAGCCAAAATTTAAGTTAGGTTTCACACATCAAGACATTCTCTTTAAAACCTAAGTTTCCAAAAAGAGAAGTTGAACTACATAGAAGAAAGACAAAAAGGTCTGAAATGTTCATTAATATTCTTAAAAGGGGCAAAGTTGTTTATATTTGAAGGTTTGTTTTTTTTTTTACAATAAAAACCTTAGTATTAGTTACAAAAAATAAAAAGTACTTCTGCTCATTAAAAAAAAAAAGAATAAGGTATCGATATTTGCATCAGACCAGAAATTTTATCAAACGCTAATTAAACACTTCTGATGACAAAGAAGAAATAAACAAGAATCAACACACACTTGGCTTGTTCAAAAGTCCCACAATATTATACACAGAAAGTATGGATTTCAGAGCCCAGAATACTTGAGAAAATTATTCCATACATGAAATGCTTCCAAGACTATTTTTAATTAAGACAATCACAAGAAATTATGTTAAGAAAGAATAAATGATAAAAGAAGACTTAGCTTTAAATTCCCTATCCTGGTATTTGAAATGGATTTATGTGTATGGCTGGCCAGGCAGCCTGCCTCCTTCCACGCTCCCTCCTTCCTTCCAGTACTTCCTCATAGTACTGGGGATATATCTAAGTTACTGTTCTATTGCTGTAAAGAAACACCATGACTAAGACAACTTATAAAGGAAGGCAAGTAATTGAGGCTTGCTTCAAGTTTCAGAGGGTTAATCCATGAACATCATGGCAGGAGGCAGAGTAGCAGGCAGAAAGGCTAACTGGCATGGTGCTGAGAGATTTCCATCCTGATCCACAGGCAGCTGGCAAAGAGAAAGACACTTGGCCTGGCATGGGCTTTTAAAACTTCAAAGCCCCCCTCTTTGACACACCTCCTCCAACAAAGTCACACCTCCGAGTTCTCACATAGCTGCATTAACTGAGGATCAAACATTCAAACATATGAGCCTATGGGGCTATTCTCATTCAAACCACCACAGAAGGAAAGGGCTCATGCCTACCTTCCTTTCTAGTGCTGGGGATGAAACCAACAATCGCATAAATGCTGGGCAAGCTTTCTACTACTAAGCCAAATCTCTGGTCCCATGTTTTCGTAATCAAGTTCTAATCCTAATAAACAATACCTATTAAAAAGAGAAATTCAAGTATTTTTCTCATACTTTTCCTTTTTAAAATGGTAAAACCTTCAAAAAAAAGTTGGTAAATGAATATAATCGACACTCATAGGACATTAAACAAGATCAGTGGCATGGAACCCTCCCCACTACATGTGTTGTTTTATTGTTGTTTTCGCTGGACCTTTGACAAGTTGTAATCATCAAGGCAATTTACTTCTCAGTACTTCAGCGGTTTTTAAAAATAAAGATGTTTTCTTAAGCAGCTGTAATGATTACCACAAGAAGTTTAACATTAACACTATTTTCCAATACTCAGTACATATTAAAACTACCTCCCAAATCCCAAATCAGATCTTTTTTGTTTTGACCAAGTAAAAACTATTTACTGCACTTAGCAGTCATGTCTCATTTATCTTCCTTAATCTAAGTAGCACCAGCCTTTATTTCAAGAGTCCAGACCAATTACTTTGTAAGAAGATTCAACTTTGGAAATAAATGATTGCTTTTACACATATAATAATAATGTTAAATATTCTAACAGAGACATTACTCAGAAGTCTGTCTTCCTCAGTGGATTACACCAGGAGCCATGTCCTGTCAGTTGGTTGTTTCTTCTCTTCAATTAATTTTTCTTTTATTTTTATATTTTAGGTTTATGAGGTTCTGTTGAATGTGTGTCTATGCACCGTATGCATGTCTGGGGCCCTCAGAGGTCAGAAGAGGTCACTGGAACCCCTGAATCGAGAGTTTAAAAGGCTGTGAGCTACCATATGGGTGCTGGAATGGAACCCAGATCCTCTGGAAGAACTGCTGAGCCTTTTCTCCAACCCTTCAATTAATTTTTTAACCAATATATAAAATAATAAGTTTTATTTATCTATGCTGACCAAGTTTGATTATAATCATTATATTATTGATATTAGAGGAACATTTCTATATGCTCAGATTACCAAATTACTGATTTTATGTGGATCCCAAATAAGACTGACAATAAATACCAATGCCAATTCATAATCTTTGATCTGAATATGTTTAACAGGCCTGGCAAATCAGTGTAATATTTTGGTACTTATATAAGTAATGTCAACTTCAGCTCTCACATTCTTCTTCCCAAGAGTAGGTTAGGCAAGGCTACCATCGCAATGACAATATTTGCTTTTTACTTAAATAATAATAATAATAATAATAATAATAATAATAATAATAATAATAATGATAATGATAATGATAATAATACCACCAGCCTCTGATGTTGGAGAGATGGCTCAGCAGTTAAAGCACTTGCTCCTGTGAGGAGCAGGTGCTCTGGCAGCTGCTTTGCTATTGAAATCTCAGCGGAAAGACTGCTTTTACCAGGCCTGGGAAGAATTTGCAAGTCCATCTCCTTTAGTTTGTGACAGCAGGTGGGACAGCTTGTGAGGATCACACCTCTTGCTTCACCTCCTTGTGAATTTAACCCTTTGTTCTGAGCTGTTTTTGCTCTGGCTTAAAAACTCTCTGCAATAAAGTCAGGCTGCTGCTGGCTGGTGGAGTCTAATCTCTCGAGCCTCTCAGAAAGTCCCATGTGTGTTGTGTGTTAGCTCATTAGTTTTAATCCTCACTCCCAATTCAAGAACCGTTCGACTCTGCTGGCGGGCTCTGGCACTCCTCTTGCACAAGACTCCTATTTAGTTCCTCGGACATGCACGGTGGCTCACAACCATCTGTAACGCCAGTGCTCACTCTGTCCTCTCAGGAGTCAGGTGCACACATGTGCACAGACACACGTGCAGGCAAAAACACTCCTACCCAGTCTATTTATTCACTGGAGAAAAGGTGCGCAGTGTGCCACTATGCACTTGTAAGAGTCAGATGATGGCTTTTCTTCTTCTTCTTCTTCTTCTACTCGATAGGTCCTGAGGCTCAAACTCAGAGAGTCATGCCTGGCAGCAAGCACCTTACCAGCTAAGCCTCTTGTTGGCCAGCGTTTTTATAGACTATCACAGATACATTTGGAATACTTCATTAGCCCTACAGCTCTCAGCCACAGTTTATGTATTAGACCTAAAGATCAAAAATGTTTCTTTTGAAAAAACAGAAAAGGGCAGTTCAGAATCTAACAGGTTTAGAACTCAAGCTGCTCAAAGTCAATGCATAAAACAACCAGCTACCTGAAGCCTACTAAACTGGTGGACCATCAAAATCATTCTTATAGAAGAACAGAATCAGTGAATACTAACAAAAAAAAATATGTAAGTTCTTTATTAGGTATCTTCTTTAAGTGTACATAGCAACATATAATCTATTAGTTTTCTTGTACTTATAGTATTAATATTAGAAGAATATGTCTATATGCTCAAATTACTAAACTGCTTCTTTTATCTGGATCCCAAATAAGACTGACAATATCAATGCCAACTCACAATCTTTGATTTGAAGATGTCCAGCAGGCCCGACAAATGAGTGTACTGATTTGGCACTTTCCGAAGATGAACCATTTCAAAGTCAGTTCGAACACCAGGACCCTGACATTCTCCCATGTACATCCTTCGCCATTTGTGATGTATTTGGACAAACAATGGTACCTGGCTATAGGATATGGATAAAAAGGACCAGAAATCAAGCTCACCCATTACACAGTAAAATAATTCTAAACCTCAAAACTGTTTGTTATTTTAATTTCAAATATTTAAAAGTACTATATAAAGGAAAACTTCTAAATCTCAGCTTCTCATTTAATACAAAGATATACTTAGTTCCTCCTGTCCTTAACTTAATAAACTGATGAAGCCTTCTAGCATCTTAGAAAAAAAAAAAAAAAGGAAGAAAAAAACTTTAAAACCAACTTTGTGGTGAAATGTTTGTCATTTAAAGGTAGAACTGATTCTCACTATTCACAGATTTCTGCATCTGTAAATTAGCCTACTCACTAAAATTTTATCTGTTACCCCCCTAAATCAATACTACTAGTACAGTTATTTGAGGATATGCAGAGCAGCAAGATTCTGAGTATCTAAAGTGTATGTTCCCAGATGAACTCAAGTTAGGTAATGACATGCTGCAGCGAGAACTTTGGTTTCTTTAAAAACCCAGTTATGTTATGTGAATATGTTTTTGTTTTAATCCCAGGTGTGGGAGAAGAGACTGCTTCACAGCTGGTGATTACGTTTTGCCTTGTGCTCTCGTGGGGGTGCGATTTTTTTGCCAGCGGCAGACAGTTTGCATATGGAATTCTAGGGACTCTTGAGGGGGATAAACACTAGAGCCAAGATAGGAACCAGCGACACTCCAAAGGAGAAGAAACCTGCTGCCCCTGTTGCTATTGCTATAAACCATCAAGTGGTCATGACCAAAGCAACAGGAAGGTAGAGCTACCCTGACAACAGAGACTGGATTTGCCCCAATAAACCATATGTCCCTAATCAGCAGGAAGTAGTCTAAGAAGGTCTACACCTCCTTTCCCCTCTAACCTTCTTTCTTGCCTGCCTAATTAATGTTGGGGGTTGAAAGGGACTGAGGTGGAGAAGGATGGTAGGTATAAACCCAAATAAAATAGATTAAAAATATACGTCTATAATGTGCTTTACTGTTTCAACTCTCAGACTATAAACAAGTGTCCTTTCTTTCTTTTGTTTTGGTTTTTAGTTTTATTCACGACAGGTTTTCTCTTGTGTATCCTTGGCTGCCTGAATTCACTTTATAGACCAGGCTGGCCTCGAACTCACAGAGATCCACCTGCTGGGATTAAAGGTGTGTATCACACACCCAGCTCAAGTGTCCTTTCATGATCTAGGTGGTGTGAAGGAAGTGTTCCTAAGTGCCGGAGACCATAATATGTCTTACAGATACAATGTATGTGCAAGAAGCGCTCCCTTCAAACACGAGTTACATGCTTTCAGGGGCTGGCTGTGAGCATAATATGCTATCTTTAAACAGAAACATCCGTGAAACAAGATCATAGCGTATACAGTTGAAAAGAATGTGACCAAAGCTCACAAGAACCTACGCATTTTCCCTAGGAACAATGGCTGTAACACAACAGCTATGGTGTTTATACTAACTCAATATTGCTACACTGGTAAATACTCCCACTTTGTCAGGGTTTTTAAGGGAGGAAAGATGGCTCCACCATTGAAGGCTAGGCTTATGCTACCAAAACATTAAAACATTTTTTAAAAGGTCCAAAATATTCTTTAGGGCACTCTAGTGCATCAATTTGTCCACTAGTAAATTTACACGTAGAGTCTTTTGGTCTATCTGATATGCAAAAAAAAATAGAACTTAAAATAGCAGAATATGGATTAAGCTAACTTCAAGTTCTTAAATACTTACAGCTAAAAATAGGGAGTTACTGAGCATGGTGGCACAGGCCTTTTAATCCCAGCACTCAAGGGAAAAAGAGGCAGGCAGATATCTGTAAGTTCAAGGCTGGCCTGGTCAGTGTTTCAGATCAGCCAGGCCTACACAGTAAGACAGTAAGATCTTGTCCCGCAGGAAAAAAAAAAAAAAAGGAGGGGTCATGAAAATACATTTAAAAAAAATTCTTTGAAAGTTAATTCCTAAGCTGGAGAGATGGCTCAACTGTTAAGAGCGCTGGCTACTCTTCCAGAGGTCCTGAATTCAATTCCCTGCCCCCACATGGCGGCTCACAACCATCTATAACTAGTCCTACGGTATCTGATGCCCTCTTTTGGTGTGCAGGGTACATGCAGACAAAACATCCATATACAAAAAGTTAATCCCAAAATAATGTCTAATACTACACAAATTTTAAAATTAGACTTTGTAGCAAAATTCATCCTTCATTTTAAAAATACAAAGAATACTGAATTTTCTTTAGAAATGACCTCCCAAACATTTTATTAATTACACTCCTTTTGGGGGTCTTGGTTTATTTTTCTTTTGAGACAAGGTTTCACTCTGCAGTCCAGGCTGGCCTTGAATTTATGATCCTCTTAGCCAGGCCTTTTGAGTGCTGGGATTGAAGACTTGCCCACCAAGCACAGCTCTAAGCTCACCCTCACATAGCAAATTCTAGTATATAATAATGTGCAAAGGCAGGCACTAAACTCTTGGCTGCAGGGAGAAGAGCACCTTGAATAATCGATTACCTCCCTGGACTCCGCCATTCAACGCATTCCAACACTCTCTCACACCTGTGAGAGGGCACCTACCAGCCAGTGCTTCCCAAAGCGATAGAAATGGAGCTGAGGAGGAGGTTGCACTTGGACTCACTGAGCACCGCATCGCTGTGTGCAGCAGGAGCAATCACCACAAACTCGCGCAGGCCATACCTTTAAGAGAGAATCACCCCAGGAAAAAATGAGAAGTTTCCCTGTGGGAAATCTAAGCCAAATTTGTACTGTCAGACTTTTTTATTTTCTCCTATTCCCACCCCACATGGCAACTGGATAGATATACATTTGAATCCTTCTCTAAAAAACAAAAAACAAAACAAACAACCAAAAACCCTCAGTGAGTGCATGGTCATGCCTGTGCCACAGTGCACATGTGAAGGCCAAAGGACAACTTTCAAGTCAGTTCTCTTTGAGTGGATTCCAGGGATTGTGTTTCGGTTGTCAGGCTTATGCCCGAAGCATTTTAACCAGCTAAGCCATCTTGCCATGACCGCCACCTGAATCTCTTTTTCATTTTTCTCCCTGGGGTCAAAAGCAGGCTCTCATGCTTGCTGGGTAACTGCTCTACCACTGAGCTAACCCAGGCCCTGAGTTTTCTTTAAGAAGTACTTCCATCTTTTTCAGCCCACCTATTCACTAGAAATGAAGTCATTTTTTGAAATTACAGTAACCATTAAATAACAATTCAGTTTACAAGGCCGGTAAGAAGGCTCTTGTCACACATGCCTGGCAATCCAAGTCCAATCCCCAGAACCCCCATAAAAATAAAGAAGAAAAAACAGAGCTGTCCTCTGACAAGCCCAGGTCCTCTGGAAAAGCAGCCAGTTCTCTTAACAGCTGAGCTACTGTTCCAGCCCCTGCTGGCTACCTTTTAAAAAACAGTAATAATTTAAGCCCAAGCTGATAGTTGTTTCTGCCTAACAACTCATCTCAATACTCCTAAGTGCATTTACTTTAATAATTTTTAAATAAAGAAAATAATTTACTCATACTCACTTGCCTACTTTACATTAGTCGCTGCATGAGTAGTCATAAATCCTAGTTTTAATTTATTTTCTCAAGTAACCCCTTGTAGTGCAGTATATAAAAACCCTCCTTTACTTTCATCACCAGATTGGGACTGCTGAGACACAGACTGTCTTGTAAGCCTAGCTAATAAATCCTCTCATTAAACAAACAAACAAACAAACAAACCTCTCCTTAAAGTCTAACTCATACTGTTCACTGTTTAGATGCTGCTATGACTCTGAAATAGTTTGAAGGATTCATAAGCAAAATTTATTTCACTCCTCAGCTTACTTCCACCCTCTGACATGGAAAATCAAGATTCATCATGTAGAGGCAGCAGCAGATAACTGAAAGGCCCAGGATGTGAATAAATTATCCTTGGAAGAAAACAAGTTTCTTGGTGTTCTTCCAGAAATGTTCTGTCTATTCCTGACTGTCATGGACCAAACTCTACTGACCAGTTCTGCTCCCAGGTTGCCGTTGCTGAAATAACTTAATGGTCGAATCCTACAAATGATCTGTACAGTACATTCCTCGAAGTTACATTCCTGAACAACGAGAACATCTGCCTTCCTGAAACTGTTGCCAAATAACCCTTTCGATTTAATAAGCTGTTGCTGCGTTAAAAAGGGCCTTTTATTTTTCTGCAATATCTTCTACCTCCTATGCTTTGTGTGAAATGCTACACACACAGAGAGAGACCGGAGACAGAGACAGAGACACAAAGAGAGAAGCATCACTAAATTTCCAAATTCAATCTTTTCTTAAAGAGTTAGCTTAAATACCAACTGATGACCTCCATTAAACATACACCATTCTCTGAATTTTAACACCTTTTTCCTATCATGATGATCTGTATGCTGTCAAAATCATTCATTTATTTAAATTTCCTTACAAGCTCTACTTGAGACCTGAAACTATTCCTTTTACCAAGTCAACAAAAAAAAAAAAGAAAGAAAGAAAGAAAGAAAAAAGAAAAAAGGGGGGAAAAGTGTGCAAAAAAGCTATCAATAACAAAAAGTAAATGGCTAGGTTTTTCTAAGTTTTTCCTTTCTTTGACAGGGTCTTCCTGTATATCACTGGCTGACCTAGAACTCACAAAGTTCTGCCTGTCTCTGCCTCCTCAGTACACACCACCCCGGCCAGCTAATCAACTAGATTTTTAAATGAACAAAGGATTCGGGCAGCTATCATCTCCCAAAAGGTCACACAAATGCTTAAAAAAGAAACTGCAAGAAAAGATGAGGAACATCAGGAGTTACCAGGAGGAAATGAATCAGGGTCTTCACGAGACACTACTTCACAATCGTTAGGACACTATTATAAAAATGAGAGGTCCAAAGAAACTGGAGATCTGGTTTACCAGTGGGAACAAAATGCAGTAACGCTGTGTGGTGGGAGACACACTCAGAGACAAGAGGATTTCTAAGTTCATGTCCAGTCTGGTCTATATAGCAAGTTCTAGGCCAGCCAACACTACACAGTAAAGCCTCACCCTAAAAATAATAAAATTTTTAAAATTAAAAATGAACTAACATTCACCATAGCAATCCCACTTCTGGGTATAGACCAAAAAAACAAAAACAAAACAAACAAACAAAAAAAAAAGAAGGCAGGCACTCCTGTTCATAGCATCCAAACAAAGAAACAAGCCAAATGCCCATAAACACACAAAATGTGGTACATCATACAATGAAATAATTACCCTTAAAACAGGATAAATGCACAGAAATGAAAACATAGGCCTACTAGTAAGTCACAAAAGAATAAATACGCCACTTTTATGAAGTACTGAAAGAATTCAAATTCATACAGATGGGAGATAAACACTGGTTTACCAGAGCTTATAGGAGAGCCAGTTGACTCCTGGCTACGGTGGGCATTTCATCTTCAAACGAAACAGCTTGGCTTCCTCCTATGGGTCCTTCAGGATTAGGGTGCATTATCAGCTCTAACAAGAAACATTTTCCTGACTTGATCTGTGTGGATTAGGGGAACAGAGCCTCCATCAAATCTGTTATGTACTCTATGAGCATTTATCACACAGTGTGGCCACTGTCTACTTCCTGACTAAAGCTATCGCTACTGACGTAGGGAACTAGTTTTTGGTATGTCTGTGTCTGACTCACAGTAAGTGTTTTAACACAATGTTTTTAAATAAAAGAAAATATAGGCATATTTAATAGGTTTAATTTTCAAATACTTGGCTGCTATTTTTCTAATTTTTAGGAAAGATGAAAGAAAAACCTCCCAGTAACTCCCAGCAATATAGCAAACATTTTATAGCAGGGTCTCCCCTGCTTCCTCCACAGAAATGTAACGATTACAGGCCTGTAATGCCACATCTGGCTTATGAGCTCCTATGGATCATCTGAGAATCTCATGCACGCTAAGCAAGCACTCCACCCATTGAGTTATGTTCCCTAGAGAGTACACTTAAATGTTTCCCTCCAACATAACATCCAGAGACTCTGAATAACTGAGAAAGATTGGAGAAATCTTTCAAATGTAAAGTGCCTCTTATACTCTTGTATCACATTTACAAATATTTAGACACGCAGGTTTTGATTTTATCACGTAACTGAAGTCAGCATTTTATTTAAACTTACAATAATATACACTAAATCTATGATATTCAAGTGTTCTCTGTTGCTCATCAGAACTGCAAGTAGGTATCACTCTGGATTATGAAGTGCAATGTGCAAGAGTTCCCAGCAAGCTCCAGACAGTAGCCCTGAGAGATGCCTATGGAGTTGGCTCTCGCTTAGCATCTGGGAATCTGGACTTGGGAAGGGTTCTCATCATTCCCAAGTTGACAAATGCTTACTCGGTGTATTTACAATGCTTGTACAAATACTACGGTTTATGTTCTACACCTGTTGTCCTTTTGGGAGTCTGAATTTTGGTATATACTATCCAGACAGAAGATGCCTACTAACCAAATCCTTTAAAGCTTTGAGCAGTGAGCCTCTAACAAGCCTTCCTGAGAGAGCACGTTTCATACACCATCATAATTTGTTGCTGAGGGAAATGAGTATAACTTATAGGGCCTCATTAGAGAAAGTTCTTCCAACCCTGATGTCTGCAGCTTTTAATCCCTCTCCTCTCCCTCTGCTGACTGTGCGTGGCACCTGTTGCTATAAGTCATAATACCTCCAGTTTCTGGTCCTTTCTTTCAGTCTCCTAGCCCATCACTAAATGTAGAGTTGGTCTTGTAGTCACCTGAAAACACACATACTAGCTAGGTATAATGGTACAAACCTTTAATCCACTTCTTGAGAGACAGAGGCAGGCAAATCTCTGCGAGTTTGAGGCCAGGCTGGTCTACACTGAGTTCCAGGACAGCCAAGACTATGTAGAGAGACCCGATCTCAAAATAAACAAACAATAACAAAACACACGTGCACAAACACATGTGTGCACAAAAGTCCACACACACACACACACACAAACATCTGAATAAAAAAAGATACATACCATCTTACCAGGCAATGTGCTCTTGGAGGAAAGTCATTATTCATACATAGCAAATCTTGCATTGATTGTGGAAGAGCATCTACAAAACATTTGATAGTAAAAACATATCCATTTAAACTTCAAACTGTACAGTGATTTTAGACTGTAGACTAGCAATTGCTAAAGTTTAGATTCCTGGGAAATCCTTGTCACCTTTTTACAGGTGGCCTTTCTATTACCTAGACATCTTTGAGATCATTTATAAACCTTTCTCTACTCAGATGCATACCTAACCCATGCATCTTTAGCACTTACACTCTGGTCCACAATCGGGCACTGACACAAATCATCATTATATGCATTCAAAAATAGTTAATAAATTTAAGATGCTAAAATAATATCTGCTTATAAAATACATCCTTGTCAGATATAATTTCTTAGCAAAATTTATTACATACTTTACTAGATTATAAAACAAATGGAAAAGCATCAATAATTTGAAACCTTGATTAACCAAAAATAATAAAGAACTCCAAAACAATGAAAGTCAGCCCTCACTGCTGGTAGCACAGCCTTAAGAGTGTATCTAAGTTATCTCAGTTTTTCTTTTAACTCCCTCCTTTAGTCACAGCTTTGTTCACAACCAAATGAAAGGAAACTTCCCAGAACACCCAGCAGAAGCAGCAACGCCTTCACCACTTTCACCTTCTCTTACACCAATCCTCTTCATCTGTTTGTTTCAGAAACACTGATCTGAAACATCCTCACCGAAGCGGCCTATCTCAAATATAAGGTCTTTCTAAAAATCAGTAACGCTTGTTTATTTTTAACAGTTTCCTTTATTTATACAAGACTGAACTCAGATAGCCTTGATTATCATCCCTTTTACAAAATGCATAATTTTCTTCCTCTCCTTTCTCCCAAAACAGACACTCACCTTCTGTTTGGTTTATGTTGCTACATAATTATCTTACATGTATGTGTCTATCTGGTCAATGTTTTCGCTCTACTTTCTCAGCCTAAATGCAGGAGTTACATAGTTTTCTCTGTAGGATATGCATGTAACAGAAAATGTATCATGCCATCCCTACCTAGGAAAAGCAGACACTTCATGCCCATGCTTATAAATAATACCTGCTTTGACCAAAAGAATGTAACGCATTGTATCTACTTATTTTCAGAAAGACTCTGACCAGTATAGTGCTTCCATCTTGTCTATAACTTTGCTTTCTGGAGTCTCCTACCAAATACGCTCCAGTAGTGTTTAATGACAAACCTCAAAAGTAACCAGGTTTAGTAACTTTTATTCACGGCAGACCCCTACAACGACTCTACTCTGCCCACTGCTGCGGGCAGTCTCTTAGAGTGGCCGCTTACAAATTACACTTTCTCACACGTTTACATTCGTAGAGCATTCGGTAACAGCACTTCCGGCACTATTTATGGCTTTAGGCACGCTAGGATGGATCCCCAAGACAAAAGGCACAACTACTGACGACTCTGTTTCATTAGCAGCTCACATCCGTGTTTATTCAACACTCTGCTCACTGTTACACACGAGTGCATTTCAGCACATGTAGATTACATGATCTACTAACAAATCATCAGCTCCACTTACTAAATGCCTAGTGGAGATCAGACACTGGGACAAGGACTTAGGTACTGTATCTCATTAAATTTCACAGTAACCCCTCGGGTACCTTGTATTACTTTACAGATGTGATAACACAAGTTTAGAGGGGTAAAGTAACTAGCCAGTCCAAACAGAATGTTAATGCACTTCCCACAAGTAAATCAGCCCACAAATCCCCTTTACTTGCACTCCTTCAAAGGCCAAATTACTTGCTTCAGGCTCCAAATAGCCTTACCTGATCTCTTTCTCCTGATTATGTCAGCCCCCACCAAAATTCAGTGGAATTTCATCTGTCCTTAAGATCTCACTTATCACTTCCTACCTCCTTTTACAGTTACTTCAACACCTTATCTTCCCTAATGAAATGCACCTGCCATCTAAGATCTTATTCAAAAAGACTCAGCAGAGTGCTTGGCGCGTTCGTCGCTCAGGAAGCATGTGCTGACGCAATTCTCCAGGGACTGCCACTGGGGCTTTTCCTCTGCTCCAGAAGCAGTACTAGCGCAGAATGTATTTCAGACGAGGGGGAAAAAAACAGTTCCTACGGATATTACTGAATTATGAGCATTAAATTAATAACTAAAAATTATAGACTCATAAAATATTGTACAAGTATGACAAGAAAAGAAACCCATACCCTCCGATTCTTCATCCTTCCCTTCTTTATCAGTAGACTCCTGTACAAGATAGTGATGAGTGACTGAAAACTTGAAGCCAGCAAAGGAAATTTCATCGGATCTCTCTTCCCATGTGCCAGAAGTAAAGACACCCTGCATTTAACAACAGAATGGGAAAACAGCCAACTTATCAGTCATTACAGAATTCACTATACACCGTGATTCCCTCCTTTTCCAACCATTACTCAGAGAGTTGCAATCTACAGTTATCTTCTACACAATAAAGGCCAAAAAAAAAAGTAGAAATGATTTATCACAGTGGCTACTGAAAAAGCGCCTTGGAGCCAGCAAGAAGGTCTGAAAACCTGAGTTGGACTCCTGGAAACCACATGGGAAGAGAGAACTGATCCCTATGAGCTGTCCTCTAACTTCCTCATCAGTACCAGAACATGAGCGCACACACACACATACACAGAGACACATAAATAAGTAAATAAATGTGATTTTTAAAAACCCAAATATTAACTACCAAGTGACTTACAAAAATCCTGACAGCCAAGACTACACAGAGAAACCTTGTCTCAAAAAAACAAAAACAAAACAAAAGAGTAATTACTTTGCCAACCTTCCAAAATGATCATAATTTTAAATTATTTTTATAGGACATATTTCTATTGCATTTATTGTAAAAAAAAAAAAAATGTGATCTACATCAATCCAAGAAGGAAAACATAAGACATCATTTAATAAAACTGCACATAAATTTTTTCATTATTTAAAAAATATTAGTTTCTGTCATCAAACCCACATATAAATTGCATGTTTATGTCAATAAATATGTAAGATTTATGCTGCTTACAGTAAGTTGTAGAGTAATTTCATTGCATAAAATATTGCCTAAATTAAGTGAATAAATAGGTTGGGCTAAGATATTTCTTAACAATTAAGAAAGATCTTTCGGGAGGAGGGTAAAGAGGATTGCAGGATACAAGTGATCTAACTGGGTAAAGGGGAAGCTCTCTAGGGAAAGGGAAGGGCGGTAACTAGGGAAGGAGGAGGAGTAAAATAACAAGATGTCTTTAAAAAGTCACAAGGAATCGTACCATTAACTTTTCACACACACACAACTTTATAGTACAAATCAATTAGTGTATAAATAAGCATGAGTCTTTAATGAGTCTTCCTCATGTGGGCTGACGGTGCTCCCTCAAAGAGCCAGAGACCACCTAACAAAACCTAATAGCAGACATGAGAAGCACTTCTTTGCGCAGTTGGCCACTGCTGCTGACTGTGGCTGCCTTCCAGAGGCAGAAGGCAAATAACTACTGCTGAAGACCCCATGCACTTCAGAGACAGAGCCCAGAGGCCCCTGGAGTTGCAACTGACCTGCATGGCCCCTCTCTGAGTACTAGCTTTCATGATACCAGAAGGTGTCATGCAAGCTTCCAAAGGAGGGAGGCAACTAACAGTCCTACCCAGCTCTGATGCCTATGAACCACAATGACCAGCATGGCACAATAACCCTACAGGTACAATGATAGCACACATACCTGGGTGGTAATAAAGGCTCTGTAATGGGTTTAAGACCCCCTTAACAAGAGAGAGACCATGTCTGGTACTAGAAACCTAGCTAAGTACTCAGTGAAGTCATGGTTACTGCAGGAGAATTTACAGCCACTACTTTACTAAACCAGCCTAATCCCTAACAACATCTATAAATATCTGTCCTTCTACCCATGGATATGGGTATGTCTCTTTGCAACAATGGAGAACATTAAAAAAAAAAACCATAGGCAGCCACACTGTGGAGCCCAGTCCCAATGGATACATCTACAAACACCACTGCACCTATGATTCAGGAAAGACTGTGAAGAAAAGGCAGAAAGATTGTAAGAGCCAAAGGATATGGGAGTTTCTTTTAAGATTGTGTTTCCTAGTATCAGCAGCTACACTCAAAAACTTTCACCAAAATAACTGCCCAAATGCGAACTGAGCAAGAATAACACCAATTAACATGCCAGACTGGACAGAGCAAAGCCCATGAGGCCTCAACCCTACTATAGGCAACTGAAAAAAGCAGGAACTTAGAGAGGTAGCCTTTCCCAGGAGAGAGCACACCGCCGGTTGCTCAGTGCCAATCAGTCAGCCCTGAGAACATGCACACAGATCGACTACAGGTTATATTTAGAAATAAGTATGTATGTGTGCACATATGCATGTGTATATATGTATATAGACATATTCGTGTATCTATGAACTACATGTATATATACATATATAGGCACACATATATATATGCTTATACATAAATATATATGCATGCAAAATGGCAAAAACAATTTTAAAAAAGGCCATGAATTTGAAGGAGGGCAAGGAAGTATGTGGGGGGGGGGGTTTGGAGTGAGAAATGTAATTAAATTCTCAAAAAAGAAAAAAAATCTTTGTACAGTTCTATTGTTAGCAGCATACGTCTCAGCCAAGATTAAGTTTCAACATTTATATTGACAACTTTAAAACTTTCATGCTGAAAATTTTACTAGTTATAATTGGTAAGCAAATCTTTAAAAATACACAGTACTGTGAAACATCTAAAAATGTCCACAGATGGGCTGGAGAGATGGCTCAGAGGTTAAGAGCACTGGATGCTCTTCCAAAGGTCCTGAGTTCAATTCCCAGCAACCACATGGTGGCTCACAACCACCATCTATAGTGAGATCTGGTGCCCTGTTGTAGCACGTAGGCACACATGCAGACAGAATACTGTATAAATAAATAAAAAAATAAAAAAAAGATGTCCACAGATAACCTTCATCCATCTTAAACAATAAGCTTTTCAGGCGTGGATCCATTATATAACACTGCTCCTTAGGTGCTATGTGTTTCATAGCTTAGGTGCTCCAAGGAACAATGGATCATTTTTATTACCAAAAATGTGTTAAGTTGCTCTACATATTTATATCCTACTTGTTTGTAGGATTTTTACTTATGTGCCATTTTCTGCTGTCTGACATGTAAAGAGTGGCAGAGCGCAACATCATAAACAGATTAGCAATGAAACCAGAACTCTAGCGTAAGCAGCCCACAGGTAACACTATTACTAAAGAGCTCTCTTGCTGTTTACACAACAAAAATAAAAAGGTCAACCATTACCAGATATAACAAAAATCTTTTCCAACTTCAAATTTAAAAGTAGGAAATACAATACCACTTATTTCCCTCTATGATACCCAGACACAGTCAACACTATGATTTTAATAGTCCTATTCCCCCCAAATTGTGTAAACATTTCAACACTACTTTTATTTTTCACTTCATTTTAGAGACATTGAATTTTCAGTGACTAATCCTCATCTAATTTCTTAAAAACTTAAAAAAAAAAACTCTATTCTATACTTCAATGATTCATAAAGCACCCAAATGTTCAGAGTGAATGCAAATAAAGGAATCCTATTTATAGCTTGTATCTGTCCCAAATTTAACTTATGGAAAACTAGAGAAAAACTATTACTAATTTAACCCTGGCCATATGAACTCCTAAGTGTGGAAGTCACTGTCATCCCGGTCTTCTAAGTGAGAATGGAAAATCCAAACTCATTTCAGTACTGCAAGAGTCATCAGTCTTCTATTATACATTCTAAAGTTAATGATTCTTCTTCTATGAATTTTTCAGAAGGATAAGAGTTGGTCTATTACAACATTATGACATATCTAAATTTAACTTTCATAAAAAGCACTTTCAATTTTTGCCAGCTACATAGAATCTAAAATTCCAAAGCTAAAAGAATTTCAAAGGCCATTTCTTTAATTTTCACCAAACTTAAAAATGATATGTTCATCTGTCTTATAAAGACCAAAACATTAAAATTCAAAACACTCCCTTAGAAATATACTTTAATTCTTCTAAAGTGATATTTTTACTTAAATTTCATCATAGGAAAACTCACCAAGTAAAACAGTTAAACAATGTGCATTTGAAAGGTGAGACCTAGCTTTAACCCTACTTTGATCAATTGCTGGCAAAATAACTGAGCAAATTACATGAACTCCAGACCTCATTCCACACTCATTGACTAGGAAATATCTCATCACTGATGTTTATTAAAGAATTAAGTCAACCTGCACAGCTCCAATAATCATGTAGGCTTCTACAGTATATGCTCTATAATTGCTATCCCCTCTTCAATCATTTTCCAGGTTCTACAATGGTCAAGCAGCTCAACCACAAAAACATACAAAACAAACAAACAAACAAAACCCACCACCTCCTTCAGATAAACTGAATCTAGCTGGAGAAGTTTTTACATTTTACTTTCTTGCTGGCTTGCATGTGTGCATGCGTGTGTGCATGTGTACAGGCACATACATGTGCCCACAGAGGACAGGCAGAGAGGTAGAGGATGCTGGATTCCCTGGAGCTGTAGTTCCAGATGCTTAGGAGCTGCCCAGTGTGGGTGTTAGGAAGCAAACTCAGGCCCTCTGGAAAAGCAGGGAGTGTTCCTAATCACTCTCCAGAACGCCAAAGGATATCTTAATGCTCTCTAGAGTAAACTGGAGAGGAATTCACCTATGACAGGAAATTCATCCCATGAAATCTACATGTTCAATCTTTTTTGTCTTGGGCAATGGTTCTAGGACCTGTTTATAATCTTTAAGAAATTACTGATGGTTCCGTAATTTAACTTCAATGTAAAAGTAACCTTTATTCACCTGAGGTTGTCTCCGAGGCTTACAGCCTCTACTGCTAACCTAGACCTAGTCCTGGAAGCCTCTAGCCTCCCTACAATCTTATCCAGGCCTAGAATGTTTTCAACCTCTGAGACTTACTGAATAAGCTCGTCCTTTCTAGTGCTTTCTAAGCTCTAGCTGGCTGATTTAACTCAGCTGTTCTGCCTCAAACTCCTCTTGAGATGACCGATTCAAACTGGCTTCTGACTGAACTGCTCTGCCTCAAGCTAACTCTAGCAATCTGTTCTAATCTTCTGGCTCCTTCTCATTCTCTGGCTTGTCTGTCTTCACCTGTGTCTAGCTTATTCTCTCTTCAACCTGTCTCTGTACAACTGTCCCAGTAAAACTGCCTCCTCCCTCTCTCCCTCTGCTCCATGATAGGCCCCCTACAACACAATCCACCTGGATTGTGGTAATGCTAATGTGGTAATGCAGGAAAAACCTGCCCCATTGTCTCTTCTGCTGACTGCTGTGTTCTACCTCACCAGCATTGTCACTAAGCTGACCAACACCACCCAAAGATGACCTTCGCTTAAAAGGAAGCAGCTGGTTGTATAGCTTATTGGTAAAGCATGTACTTAGACCATTCCCTAAGGCCCTGGACTCAATCTCCAACAACAAATAAATAGGAAACAATTACATCACTTACTGTGAAAATAACTTCTATATCAATATAAATTTCTAATGCTTTCCAGAAAAATAAAAATACAACACTATTTCACATTTTTCTAAGTTTTTTTAAACTTTTTATTCTCTATGAGTTTCACATCATGCATTCCAGTCCTGCTCATCTCCTCATCCCCTCATCTCCACCCTTTGCCCTTGCAACCTCCCCCCAAACATAAGAAACAGACAAACAAACAAACAATAAAAACAAACAAAGCACAGACAACATCTCATCGTGGAAGCTGTAGTGTGTCCCACAGTACATCACTCTGTCCACACATCTTCACTTTTTGCAAGTTTTTTAATGTATAGAGTTTGGGGAGTTTTGTTTGGTTTTTTGGGACAGGGTCTTTCTGTGTAGCCCTAGCTGTCCTAGAACTCACACTGTAGACAAGACTGTTCTCAAACTCACAGAGATCAGCCTGCCTCTTCCTCCGAGCGCTGGGATTAAAGGTGTGTGCCACCACCTGGCTTAATTTTTTTAAACATTTTTTAAAGTACGATCTTATTGCATAGTCCTGTATTTAATATAGATTTTTCTGCTGAAACAGGGTCTTTATGTTTTCTAGATTGACCTTGAATTTGATGAACACAAGCAATTCTTCAGCCTCTGCTTTCAGGCTAAGGATAATCAAGCAAGAGCTGGGAGATAGTCTGAGCTACAAAGCAAAACCTGCTTTTGGAGGGGGGAGAGGAGACTATTTTAAAAAATCTAATAAGTAGTCAAGGAAGTAAACAGAGTACAAATGAACAAGAAATAGCAAAAGATTAATTGCTGAAACTGAGTAACAGGTACATGGGAGTTGATTACAGTATCTTAGAAATTTTACATTTGTAAATGTCTGTGTTTAAGACATATTTTTACTTTTAATTATGCATGTATGTATGGGACAGGTATGTGAACATGTGAGTAAAGGCGCCCACAGAATACAGAATATGACGTCATATCCCCTGGAGCTGGAAACACACAATTATGAGTTGCCAGTCATGAATGTGGGACTCAAACTCAGGTACCTAACCCCTGAGCCATCTCTCCAAGCTCATAATTAAGTTTTAAAATGGTGATTTATCTCAAATTCCCTCTCAGTAGAAGAGAACTGGTAATCACTGTCCTTTACATGTAAGACAATAGGCATTACCTAAATTTTATTTTTTGTTTTTTTGTTTGTTTGTTTATTTCTGTTTTTCAAGATAGGGATTCTTTTTTGTTTTTTCTCTTTTTGGGTTTCTTTTCTTTTTCATTTTTTTGAGAAAGGGTTTCTATGTGTGTAGTTTTGGCTGTCCTGGAACTCACTTTGTAAACCAGGCTGGCCTCAAACTCACAGAGATCTGTCTGCCTCTGCCTCTCAACTGCTGGAATTAAAGGCGTGTGACACCACTTTTCTTTCTACACCAAATAAACCCTGTCACTTAGACTTCCTTTAATCCTACCAATTGAGCTCATCTTAAAATGTGCTGCTTTCTCCACCTGTCCACCCACTAAGAAAGAAATGGGCTCAAGCTCATTTCCTCAGCCTCAACTAGATACCTGGCGTACAAGGCCACTGTGAACATGCCCCACTCACATTCTAATCTCCTACCTTAATATTACTCCCTCATTACTTTTCTCTCACTTTTTACCTTGATGGCAGCGTAGATCTCACTCCGCTCACTATTACCTGGTACACACCAAGTACTTAGGTAACAAATATCAATCAAAGGATTCAAGAATATAGTATCCAGAAAGGAGAACCTCCCCTATCAGTGGACTTGGGGAGTGGCATGCATGCAGAAAGGGGAGGGAGGGTGGGATCGGGAGGGGAGGAGGGAGGGGCTTATGGGGGGATACAAAATGAATAAAGTGTAATTAATAAAAAATTAAAAAAAAAGATCTGAACCCAAAAAAAAAAAAAAAATATATATATATATATATATAGTATCACATCTTAAAAATAGCAGGACTTTTTAAAAACGCAAATCTTTTTGCCTTTCAGATAAATCCAGCTCACTGTGCCTTTAATCAGTCTTGTTGGAATCTATGCAAATGTTGCTATGTATGTGTTTCAAGCACATCAGGAAAATGTTTTTGAGAACTTCACTTTTTTCTTTATTCAAAGTTTAAATGAAAATATTTTAATATAGAACACCGATTTATGTTGTATATTCCAACATATCTTTAAATGCTGCAATTTCTGTATGTAGCTGCTTTTTT
>NW_026585504.1:66238334-66363273 GCF_907164565.1 Psammomys obesus | reverse complement strand
GTGTGTGTGTGTGTGTGTGTGTGTAACTCAGAGGACAACCTTTAGTGTTAGTCCTCAGAAACACTATCCACTTTTTTTCCTGAGACAGGGTCTCTCACTGATTGGCCTGGAACTAACCAATTAGGTTAGACTGGCATGGGTAGATAACATTTCCACCAGAAGATGTAGGTTAGTAAACTAAAACCTCCGTGCCAGGCATGGGAGAGTTCCCTATGACTTATTGGTCAGGAAGACCTCAGTCTCCCCACAGAACAACACAAGCTATTACAACTGCTCTTTGTGGCCACCATAGCTAAACAGACCCTATTGCTGGAGACACAACATAAAGAAATCGAGCTGGCACTGACGTGAAAATCTCCTTCCTGATGGCTAGTTTATGTAGTGCTAGAAGTGCTCTGACAGCCACCTGGGGAGAATCGGCATCAGTGGCCTTACCCAGCACTGGACCTTGCACACGGTAGCACGGACCTGCTGGTAAGCTGTGCCCATGAGTGAGATAGTGGCATGGAAGTTTGGGTGCACGCCTTTAATCGCAGCACTCAGAAGGCAGAGGCAGGTGATCTCTATGAGTCTGAGGCCAGCCTGGTCTAGAGAGCGAGTTTCAGGACAGGTAGGGCCACATAGAGAAACCCTGTCTCCAAAAACCTGAAGAAAAAAAAAGTCTGGGGGCTAACCAGTCACTTTCTTATTGGCTCAGAAATGTGCTCCAAAAGAGGAAATTTGTACAGCGGCAGGGTCCTCCTAGCTCTGGCTCTCCAGCACTAGGATTACAAGACTACTATGTCATGCCGAACTCTTTTACATGGCTTCCAAACTCGTCCTCCAATTTATAAGGCAAGCGTTCTACTGCCTGAGCTGTGGCACCAGCCCTGCTGTTGGCTTGTCTTTGTACTTGTCTTTGTCTGGTTTGGGTTTTGTTTTCAGACAAGGCCCTGTTCTCTAACACAGGTTGGCTTGGAACTCACAGTGTAGTCCAGGCTATTCTCATAATCATGGAATCCCCTGCCTCAGCCTCAGGAGTACTTGGATTACAGATATGATGCACCACACCCAGCTTAAATCCACCATTTATTAAAAATGAGATTCCCAGGTGAGGAACCTCAGAGAATGTGAGGCAAGGTAATTCTGTATCCAGTCACTTACCATCATTCAGTTTTCTCTTCACCCAATAAACATTTGTTTAGAAACAACTACTCCTGGGGATATTGCCACTTGATGGAGTGCTTGCCTTCATGTACAAAGCCCTGAGTTTAATCTCTAGTACTGCTAGACAGGCCACTGTGGCGCACACCTGTAATCCCAACATTGGGAGATGAAAGCAGGAGGACCAAAAGTTTTAAAGTCTTCCTCCACTATATGAGTTTGAGGCCAGCCTGGCTACATAGGATCCTGTTTGAAATAAACAATTAAAGCAGCTACTGTGTGCTCCTCTTTTATAGTTCACCAGGCTGATGGAGCCTTTAGACCACAATGAGTTCTCTCTCCATTCACGGAGATGCCCTGTTTATCTTGCTTTCTTTCAGCTTCTTTCCAAGTAGAAGAGGATTAGGACAAATCTATGAGTTCAAGATTTGTCCAGCCTGGTTTACAAAGTGAGTCCAGAACAGTCAAGGCTACTTAGTTCACAGAGAAACCCTGACTCAAAAACACAGAGAGAGAGAGAGAGGGAGAGAGAGAGAAAGAGAGCCCACACACCCTTCAGTAGATATAGGAGAGACTAGCAATACTAGCAGTTCCAAATGCCAGCTACCCTTCTGTTCTGGTATGCTCCTTCCGCTCATGTTTCTGTTTTCATGGTCTCTCTCAATGCTGGGTTAGTTGTACTCTATGAGTTAGGCAAAAATGCAGCCAATTTGCTGAAGTCTTTGTGTTAGAATACTACGAACCTTTTTACACAAGAAATGCAGCACCCAGGAGCAGAATCAGGTGGATCTCTGAGTTTGAGGCCAGCCTGGTCTACAGGGCAGCCAGAACTACGAAGTGAAACCCTGTCTCAAATAATGAAATGAAGAAGAGAAGGAAGAGAAAGAAGAGGAGGAGGGAGAAGAAATGTGTTCTAATGAAAGGATTTCTCAAATGTAGGTCAATGAGTACCACCAGTCTAGGAGCAATTTATTGGACTGGGTTCTTATGCCGGGTAGTCCCTAGGAAGCCAGGCCGGACCACCCACCTTCAGCAGACAAGTAACAGGGACAAGCAGAGAAAGGAGATCAATTCAACGTTGCCATGCCAGGAAGAGTAACAGCGTCGTCTAGTGAACCCTCACCCAAACCACCGTTGAGATGCTGACGTGAAGTTGAGCTTTACGGGAAGGGCAAGAGGAAGGCAGCTAAGCAGTCCTGGCCAAGCCGCCATCCTCCCGGACTGAACCACCACTGCCATGGCCATGGATGTGCACAGGGGCCCAGATTTCCCAACCACCTCCAACAGCAGCTTAGAGGCATGTATGCTTGCCTTCCTTCCTCCGTGAGCCTGTCCTGCTTTAACAAGCCAAACACACAGCGGCTGGTTGCCTGGGTGACAGCCTGTATAAACTAAGCAAGTCTCCTTGCGCTGAGCCAAAGGGTTTGTGTACCCAGAACCAGTTTTAAATACTTTTTTTTTTAAATAAAGTATTTGGACAGTGTAACGCTGGAACAGAATCAAACTAGAGGTTCTAAATCTATGCTGCTTTTAAACAGAAACCTCGCTGGAGTGAGGGTTGAGAGCTGGTCTGGAAATCAGAGCCATGAAGAAGTAGGATGATTTGGGCTGCTATTCATCTGGGTCCTTCTTCAACTGTGCCCCAGCGCCCTCAACAAAACACACTCTAGGTAAGCTACTTTTCACCCTGTTTTAGATAATACCGCATGTTGCAACTTTTTGTTTTCCTCCGGAATACCTCCCCAGGGGAGGAACACGGGGGAAACTGAGGAAGAAATTGTGCCCCAAGCTTGAGTAATTATATCTTTAAAGTTGTAACAAGCTACTTTTAACTTTATAAATAATTCCTTCAAATACTTTATAGAAATACCTCCAGAGCATAGTGAAAACTATACTGATGTGCAAGATATACTAACATAAAAAATACTCTCTTCCATTGAATTCCATGCAGAGATGATCTTGTACTTTAATCACCTAAGTATTTGTAAAGTTTGTGTAACTACTCAATATTGTATGTACATATTTTGGGGCACATTTTATTAACTTAAAATCAAGTTTTGGTTGCTTTAAGCCTCTTCTATGTAATATTCCAAGCCATATGTAAAATAACAATCGGTTTTATTGGTTAGATGCCCAGGCTCTCATAAGCAACCTAACAGAACTCATTGGGCCACACAATAATGACAACAAAAAGCATGAAAACAGGAAGGAGACCAGGGAAGAGGAAGGGACTCGATGGGCATGGGAGGGAGACAAGAGGGTGATGGGGGAGGGGGTAAATATGGTCAAAACAAAGTATGTACACACATGAAAATGTCATCATGAAGTACTGTGCTGTGCATGGTTAGTTATAAATGCTTCGACTTTACAGGTAGATAATACAGTTAAGAACAAAGAGGACTATTACCCAACAGAAGAAAAACCTTCCGCTTTAACCTTATAGAAGGAAACACTATTGTTTAAAAATCATTGCTCAAAAAATACTTCTAAATGAGAAGTTGAGAAAAGTTTTCTCCATGAGAAACTTAAAACTGAAATGTTCAGGCTGAAAGTCAGAGGAGAAAATGGTGCTCAGCCATAAGAAGCCATGTGACAATGTGAGACTCAAGTCACATTGTATAGAAACATCACAAGTATAGCAACATCACAGAGTGCCTTGACTACCATTGTCTCTCTTTAGAGCTCCTTCACTGTGACCTAGGTCACCAAATAGTGATCGCATTTGCCAGTCTTCCAGTGACTGGATGACTTTGAGGTTGCAGTTTAGCTAAATTCACATTTTTGTTTATTTATTTTTATATCAGCAAATAGATAGCTATTTGTCAACGCCCTCTTTTTGAGCATTACACAAGAGCCAGGCGTGGTCCACAATGCCGCATCTGCACCCAGGAGTCTGAGGCAGGAGCATGGAGCGTTTGAAGCCTGCCTGGGACCTAGGCCAACCTGAACTGCAAAGCCAAACCCTACCTGAGAAACAAACACACAATCAAAAAGGTTACGTGAAAAAGTTAAAGCACAACAGACTCTAAACATTCATTGCTAGGTAACAACCTTGGGGAAAAAAAAAAGAGTTGGATGTTTGAGGTTTTGTTTTTCCTTTATGAATAATCTGACGATATAAATATCTATTTCTTGCCTGCTTGTTATTTGAACACATGGTTTTTTTTTTTTTTTTTTTTAGCTTTCTTGAAGGACAAGCTGTAATTATCCTGTTTATGAAAGCAATTATCCTCTGTAATTATCCTCTGTTTCTTAGCCTTGAAGTGTGATATTGCATTTTGAGAAACAACTTGCGAGGATAAATCCAAGTTGCAGAGTGATTTGCTAGGAAGTGTATGTACTCGCTTGAAATGTCCCTGTGGCCCAAATTGGAACATATGGTCTGTCCCTTCTACCTTTACTTAAGGTACAAGCTTGACACTTATTGAATGCTAACGATTAGTGTGATGACTCAGTGAACACAATGAGCCAAATCTCTTTGTCGATGAGCTCCAAGAAGACAGCTGGCAATGGTGGTGGCGATGCTCGCGAGGTCCTTCTGGAGAATGTCTGACACGCTTTAGTGAAATTGAGTATCTTTGACACATTAGGTGCAGAAAGGCTTTTGGGATATGCAGGACAAGTCTCCGTTAGGAATATGATCACAGTGATATTTGTGGAGTGGGATGTTGGAGGCAACTGAGGCCACTGAGAGAAGAAAGAATAAGACATAGTAAATATGCAACAAGTAACCTGAGGTGCACACATATGTGGGTGTGCAAGGCGGAGGGAAAATAAGCACCAATTTATGCATTGCCGTAGCATTTATGTAAATTTAGTCCTTAATTTTTTTTT
The DNA here is from genome assembly GCF_907164565.1 of Psammomys obesus. Lineage (NCBI taxonomy): Eukaryota > Metazoa > Chordata > Mammalia > Rodentia > Muridae > Psammomys > Psammomys obesus. The sequence goes on along the minus strand of NW_026585504.1, from coordinate 66,358,296 downwards.
TTTTTTTTTTTTTTGGTTTGGTTTTTCAAGACAGAGTTTCTCTGTGCAGCCCTGGTTGTCCTGGAACTCACTCTGTAGACCAGGCTGACCTCAAACTCAGAGATCCACCTGCCTCTGCCTCCTGAGTGCTGGGATTAAAGACCACCACTGCCTGGCCTTTTATTTGTATTTTTAAAGATTTCTTCATGTATGTATTTTTTGTACATGGGTATTTTGTCATTGGATCCCATGGCACTACAGTTACAGACAGTCGTGAGCTGTCATGTGGGTGCTGGGAATTTAACTCAAGACCTCTGGTAGAGCAGCTAGTGTGTTTATCCACCGAGACATCTCTCCAGCCCCAATATTTTTACTTTTTATTCCATCTTCACTTAGTGTGTTTATGTCTGTATGCTTCTGTGTGTATGTCTGTGTCTTTGCATGTGTGTGTAGATGTGTGGAAGTCCGTTCTCTCTTTCTGCCATCTGGGTCCTGGGAATCAAACCTGAACTTTTTTCTTATGAATTCTAGAGAATTTAATTCAGGTCCTCATGCTTACAGAGCAAGTGATCTTACTAACTGAGCCATCTACCCAGACCCTGTTTACTATGTTTTTATATCTCTGTGTGTGAGGTGTATGCGTGTGTATATGTGTGTGCACGTGTGTGAATACATGGTACATGGGTATGTTAATATGGAGAACTAAAGTTGACAATGGGCATCTTACTTACTCACTCCCCACTTTATTTATTGAGGTAGGGTCTCTCTCCAAGTCTGGCTACTATCACTAGCCAGCGTATTATGGAATCCTCCATCTTACTCCTGAGTGCTGGCATTACAGGTGGCTGCCAGCCTGCTCAGCTGAGTGATGGGGTTACAAGTGGCTGCCAAGCCTGCTTAGCTTTTACGTGGGCTCTAAAAGTTTGAACACACACTGAATGGCATGTCCACCAAGCTAGCCCCTCATCACATCCTGTTTTTCCATCTAAAAGAACATTGAAAGGAGATCATTTACATTGGAGCTACCTATTGATTTGCTGGCCTTTGCATCATTAAATCATTTTTTTTTTCTCTTTAAGAAAAGTATATGGAACCAGGAAGATGAACAAAAACAAACTGATTCATGATTTCCTTGAAGTGGTTTCCAGGGGTGATGTGGAATGCATTTGTGACCATATACCTGAAATCCATTCGGTCCTTGGAAACCTTGACTTTCAGCACCCACAGACAGGAAACACACCTCTCATCACTGCAGCGGAAGAAAATCTATCCAAGGTACAGTGCGGAGGGAGAAAAGAGAGTCTGGCAGGAAGCAAGGAGGACTCATCTTTGGTTTCCCGAAGCTTGGGAGCCTCCTGTTCCTCTACCAATGACCTCTTGTTTCCAGTCTTTGCAAAGCCCTCAGCGGTCAAGATCATCAGGACAGCACTGTCTAGCTCAGCTTTGCGCTGCTTTCTGAGAGAACTGGGGGCTTGCAGCCTTTATTCTATTTTATTTTTTAAGTTTTCAAATCTTATTTCGAGAATGCAGACAAAAACAAACCCACCACATAACTCTCATACAGGCATACCCAAAGGCCTATCTCCTGGGTGATCCTAGGTTCTGTTAAATTGATAATCAACATGTCCAAGGCTGACCTGGAGCTGGCTATCTAGCCAAGGGCGGTCTTGAACTTATGATCCTCCACCTCCCCAGTACTGGGGCTCCAAGCGTGGGTCCCCCCACCCAGTCTGTGCAGTACCAGGGACAAATTCTGGGACGTCCTGCACATCAAGCAAGCACTCCACCTTCTGGCTGCATCCTCAGCCCTTGTAACAACTGCTTCTCAAGTCCTCCTGGACCTTGAAAGGCCGCTCAGTGGTCTTCTTCATTCACACTCCTCTGTGACTAGTTTGCTGGCCTCTGTCATTACAGTCACCACACTGTTTCTGTCACCTCTGTCTCTGTGTTCCCCCCACACTGTGAATAGCTTAAAGTCTGGGAGGTTACCTGGTTCACTGTGTAGAGCTCAGACCAAAGATGAGTCACGGCACACATACCAGACACCTATTCCATGCTTGTTGAAAAAACCATCACTTCAGCATTTGAATAGAGCTCGTGTACCCTCCAGAAATACATACAAGAAATATTTGCAACATTAAAAACTCTGTAAGCCAGACCTGTATTGGAGTACATTGCACTTGCTGAGCAAGCACAAGACCCTGAGCCCAGTACTTGCTGCTGTACAGCTAGCTAGTAGAACTGTAGAAAAATGGTAAACTATTTTCAGGGGTGGGGGTGGTAAGATAAGTAGGTAGATGATAGGTAGATAGATGATAGATTGATTGCTAGAGATAAGAAGATGACAGACCACCAGGGAGACAGCGAGATAGCGATGATAGACATGCAGATGATGGGTGGCTGACGGTAGAACAATGATAAACAGATGATAGATAATGAGTTTCATTTTCTAAATTATAAACTACTGCAAAACTTCATTGCTGGAATGTTGAGAGCTATGGCTATGGCTCCGCTGTTAGAGAGTTTGATGAAGACCTGGGTTTGAGTCCCAACACACCAACCAGGTGTCATGGCACACACTTATAATTCCAGCCCTTAGGAGGTAAGAAGTTCAGATTTCCCAAGGACATCCTGGACTACATAAGATCCAATTTAAAAAAAAAAAAAAAAAAAAAAAAAAAGCATTTCAATGTTTATGTAGCCTTAGAAGAAAATATTTATGTATCTCTAAAAATAATTCCTAGAAATCACCCATATCACAGAGTTGTTGTCGTCATTGTTGTTGGGTTTTTAATGGGAGGAGGGGCAAGTGCCACTATGTAGTCCTGGCTGGCCTCAAACAAAGATCTGCCTCCTCTACCTCCCAATTGTTAGGATTAAAGGTGCGTGCCATCACAGAGATCCGGTTTCAACATTTAAAAAGGTAAATAATAGTTACCTGCATTCAAATTGTTTGCTGTGGTAGTGCAGGGGACCACCTCACAGACGCTAGGCATGAGCTCCAACCACTGAGCTATTTGTCCAGCCTGCAACCCTCCATCTTTATTCCACTTTTATCTGCCTTTCCCTTATCATGAATGAGAGCCATATCTACATTTAGTCTTCTATCCATCCCTGAAGGTTCAACTGCCGCTCAAAATAATGACAAAATCTAGGGATGGAGCTTGTGAGATGGCTCAGCACTGAAGAGCACTTGCTGCTCAAACATGGAGACCAGGGTTGTCCTCCCAGCATCCACATTGGGTTGCCCAAAAAACAACCAAGGGATCTGATGCCCTTTTGGCCTGCATGCTCACTTACATATAGTCACACACACATTAATTAAATTAAAAATAACCTTGTAAGCCAGACATGGTGACATATTTCTTGAATCTTAGCAATCAGAAAGCAGAGGCATGCAGATCTCTTTGAGCTTGAGGCCAGCCTGATCTAGATAGCAAGTTCCAGGCCAATCAGGGTAACATAGTGAGACTCTGTTTCAAAGAAACAAAACAAAACAGCAACAAACAACAACAATAACAAAAAACACCCGGGGGGGGCGGGGCAATGCACATCTTTCATCCCAGCACTTGTGAGGCAGAGGCAAGTGAATCTCTGAGTTCGAGACCAGCCTGGTCTATAGAGCAGTTCCAGGACAGCCAGCTACACAGAGACGCCCTGTCTCAATAAAATAAAAAAAATCAGTCAAACAAACAAAATTTAATTGGGGATGGGGTGAGAAATTTGCTCAACATATGTAATTATGAACATTTTAAAAATAAAAATAAACACAGTTTTTGGCTCTTAAGGACATTATTGTTTTGCAGGTGGTTGAGATTCTTCTGGAGATGGGAGCGGATGTCACCCTTTGCAATTACAGCAATCAAACTGCATTGCATGTGGCTAATGGTGACGTCCAGAGACAGCTCTTGGCAGGCAAGGGGATTCAGGCTCCCCAGCTGCAGCTCCTGCGGAGTTCGTGGCAAGGTGATCTGGAAGGGCTTCAACACCTGCTGGTTAGTTACGACAACGTTCACTTTGGACAGAGGTGGACAGATGTGCAGAAGACAGTCTAGGCCTTCATATGCCCAGTACAGGACTCCTCCCTAAAAATGCTGTTTACTTACCTTTAAACTTTTAAATTTAGTTTTTAGTTATGAACGTGCAGAGGCACATGTATGCATGCATGTGTGGATACAGGTGTGTGAGTGCTCAAAGAGGCCACAGAGGTTGTCAGATGCTTTGGAGCTGGACTTGGAGGCAGCTGTGAGACGGTGGGTGTTGTAGCTGAACTCAGTCCTCATAGTAGAGTAGCAAGCACTCCACTGCTGAGCCCACTCTTCAGCCCCCAAGAGTCCTTCCAAAGAAAAGGGTCATTTTCAAATGCAATCCCAGAACGTTTCAGGCAGGAGAGATAAGAAAGACACAGGGCCAGACAGGACTCAAGTAGAAAACAAGATTCTAAAAGAACAGAACAGCAGCCTATTTCCATCCCCCTCCAGCTAGAGCCAGCAGTGAGGCTGCTCCCCCGGGAAATGATGAGCCCCAGGAAGACCCAGAGGACCACTGTCAGCTTGCTCAGAGCAGTTCCCTGGATATCACTGCCGTTTGCACAGTTGCTGCTTAGATCCCTTTGGGCCAGCAGCAATTATTCTCTTTATCCTGAAAAGGGAAACAGAGCTTACACATTGCACAATATTTAGCTGTACCCAAAGAACTTCGGGATGTATTTGTGTGTGTTAACCTGCACATATCTGCAGATGAGTGTGAAGGTCAGAGGTATCGTCTTCTAGTGCCACCCACCTTGTTTCTCATCGACCTGGATCTCACCAAGTAAGACAAGCTGCCTGGCCAGGGCTTCTCTTGTCGTCACCTCCCCAACACTCAGGTTGCAAGTGTATGTCACCATGCTGTTCTGTAACTCATTCCCAGGAGATGTGAACCAATGTCTATTCACCCCAGACAGGAAACCAAGAAAGAGCCAAGTATAGATACCACCAAATAGACAAAGACAGGAGAGAGAAGACATGGGAGAAGGGGGACAGAAGATGCCTGTGCATGGAGAGGAGACGGATGTGGCCCACAGCAAATGGCAGTTTATAAAGGCAAAAAGAAACCCTGTGTAGGGTGATATGTTTAATTTTGATTTGGCATGTTAAGTAGGTAAGCCAAATCGGGCTTTTGATTGCTGGACTTTAATACTTTGAAAGCTGGACCCTAGTTGTCAGTCAGGAGGAGAAAGTGACCAAATAAGGTACTAGATCTCGGTGGCTAGCTTTAGGAATCTAACCGAATGGTTTTAGCATGGCAGAGGGAAGGGGGAGAAGGGCAGGGCTTGCCAGAGCCATGCTCGCCATGCTTGTGCCACCCAGAGTCCCTTCGGTGACAGCTCGTGAGGGCTAGAGCCCTCATTGCGCAGCTCAGCAGGTTGGAGAGAAAGTCCACTGCATTTAGCTCAGTCGGTCTGCACCTCTTTGAGCTAGCTTGGCTGCTCTCTGTTTCTTCCAGGCAGTTCAGCTGGACTCTGTATCTTCCGTGCTGCAGACCTGAGAGTGAGTCTCGCTAGTCCTTATGGGAGTAAATCTGTTCCGTTTCAGGGAGTTCCTTGGGCTATTTTGAGTTGTTCACTTACTGTCTTTTGGTTGGTTGTTATTTTGTTTTTAGAGACAGGGTTTAGCCATAGCTGATCTGGAACTCACTGTGTAAACCGAGCTGGCCTTGTGCCACCACTGCCTGGCTCTTTTTGTTTGTTTTGTTTTGTTTTTTGATGTTGTTGTTTTTGAGAAAGAATCTCACTCTGTCTCCCTGCTTCGTGATAATGAGCCTCTCTGAAAGACAGAATGTTTGACCTCCCTTTAGAATAGCCTGTTGTTTTACCTCCCTTTAACATCCTGTTTAGGGATGGGCTCAGCAGTGGAGTGCTTGCTACTCTACTATGAGGACTGAGTTCAGCTACAACACCCACCGTCTCACAGCTGCCTCCAAGTCCAGCTCCAACAGGATGGGCTCCCCTCCAAAATGGAAACCACTATGCAGCACATGCCTGAATTTTTATTTGAGCTCTGGGCATCAGATTTGGGTTCTCATATTTGCACGGCAAATACTTTACCAACTGTTTCCCCACCCTGAAAATACATATTAAATTTTATTTCTGTTTTTAATTGTGTAACTATGTGGGTGTTTGAGTGTGCATTTGGGCACATGAGTCCAGTGGCGTTAGAGTCCAGCAGGATACTGGATCTTTGGACCTGGAGTTACAGGTGATGGTGAGCAACCTGGCATGGACGCTGGGAACAGAACTCAGGTCCTCTGCAAGAGCAGTACAGGCTGTTCATTATGAAGCCATCTCCCTAGCTCCAAGAATATATTTTTTAAAATATTGTCTTTGGGGGTTATCGAGCCTCTTATTTAGATGCTTCACCCCAAAGCAGCTTACAAATTTGTACACATAGCCAAGGACGTTAGTTATTAGCAATTTCTCACTTGTGGCATTGACCCTTAGTGCTACTATGAGACCTGTGTGATTTTCCAACTGAAAGAAAATCAGTATTGTTGCTAGGACACAGGATTTTTTTTTTTTTTTCCTAATCCCTTATGGTAAAGACACAAACAGACCAAGAAATGAAAGCTATTGTAACCAGGTGAAGTTCAAGGACAATTGTAACAAAACCAAAGGTCATTTTCCATTCTTTTGTTGTACTCAATAACAATCTAAAAACACCATCTTTCCTGAGTTGAGGCTGAGAAATTTTTCCAAAGGCAATCCATTTTTACTTAGTGGTAGTCTTGTCGTTTATGATTGTAACCCAACCTCTGTTTTTATAACCGCATTATTTTTTAACCCCTGGAATACAAACCCAAGCTTAATCAACAAATGCTAAATTGATGTGCTGTTGCGCTACGACTCTCGCCCCAAACTCTCATACTGGCTCTAGATAACAGTAAGCATTGATGTACGAGGTAGCTTCTTTTCAGAGACCGAGGGAGGAAAATTAGCTAATTCCCACAGCGCACAGCTGAGGTAATATCATTATCTCCATTTTCCCAGAGAGGAGCTGAGGTAAAGACTATATTGCCATGGCAGAAAGAGAAACAGACGAAAATTAGCAAGTTGCTTTTGGCCTTCCAACAGCGTTTCAATTCTGACCGACTGAATTACATTTTTACTTTCCTTCCTTCCTTCCTTCCTTTTTTTCTTTCCAGATGTTCATTCTTGGGTGTTTTCATTAACCACTGCCCATATTGCTGTCTGCTGAGACAAGGTTTCTCACTGAACCTGGAGCTCACCAGGCGGGTTAGACAAGTTGGCCAAAGCTCCAGGCAGCCTTCCAGCTTTGCTTCCCACTGCTGGGATTACAGGCATCCACCAGCATGCTGGGCTTTCTCTGAGGATGCTGGAGATCCGAACTCAGGTCCTCACATACGCAAAGCAAGCATTTTTCCAGCGAACCATTTACTTCTACTGAAGTAGCTAATCATATCCATATATCCCTTCTGCTTGGACTACATAAATGTGGTTAGATGACATGTCTTCCCCTTGTGAATCATTCGTTCAGCAGCGTTCAGGGAGCACCTGGCCTGTGTGAGTCATGCCACTAGTAACTTTCATACTGTCTCAGCAGTGACACCAGCAACCCTATAGGGGAACGCAGGGGTGCCACCTGCACGGTGCAGCTCAAAAGGTCAGTCAACAAAAGTTGCTAGGGCCAGCAGAGGGCTCAGTGGGTAAAAGATCTTGCTGTATAAGCCTGACACCCTCATTTCTATGTTCAAAACTGAAAGGATTGGACTAATTTTGTAACCTATATGTCTTCTAAAGCCTATAGTTTTGAGTTTTAGGTCCAAGTTAAGCTAAAGTCTCTTAGTACCTTTCCAAAGAACAGAGGAATGTGACCCTATCTGTGAGGACAGATATAAAAAAGCAAGCAAGCAATGACCTTCACTCAGCAAAAAGAATGACCAGACCCTTTTTTCGAGATAGTGTTTCTTAGCAACCAACCCAGATGGCCTCAATCTTTCTTCTGAGTAGACCCTGACCTCCGGCCAAAAGCCTGCAGCCCTAATCTTCAAGGATGAGCTAACCACCCCCACCTTTAATTGCAGCTGCATCCACACTTGGCAGGACTGGCCAAGCTTGAGCACCTAAGACTAACCAATTATCTTACTTTATAGCTTCCTCATCCAATCCTGAATTGCCAAGACTGCAACTTCAAAATTCCCACTCCTTGTCTTTAAAAAACCCAAGGCCTTTGTCTCTGGGTGCCACTCTTTGCTGACCGGCAGGGGTGACCCCATTGCACAATGGTTAAAATAAATCTCTTTCGATTTTGCAGCGATGAGATCTGGTCTCCTGAATTCTCTTCATCCTTTCTGAAAATTAGGCTCATGCTGGGCCTGACAAGACTCACAGTGGAAGTAAAAAAACAACTTAATTTATCCTCTGATCGTACATGTACACCTGTATTCACACAAACACATACACACACTCTGTCTCTCTCTCTCATCATACGTATATACATACACAATATTTTTTTAAGATATGCTACCAGATTCTGCAAATGAAAATACAGGGTAGTCAGTTATGTTTGCTACATCATCTGCAGAGGTGAGCACATTAACTTCTATGTTTCAGATAAACAAATTCTTTGGTTGTTGTTTGGTTTTCCAAGACAGGGTTTCTCTGTGTAGCCCTGGCTGTCCTGGACTTCCTTTATAGGCCAGGCTGGCCTCAAACTCACAGCGATCCTGCTACTGCCTGTCCGAGTGCTGGGATTGCAGGCGTGCACCACTGCGCGTGGCTAAACAAATTATTGTTTTATTGTGGTTATATACCAAGTGCAAATGCTAAGCTGTGCATCCTTTACCTTTTCATCCTTTATTTCATCGGGTTATTTTTTTCTCTGTGTGTTTGTATCTGCATATCTTCATGTGCACATATTGGCACATGTGGGTAAGGCCAGGGGTAACATAAGGAGGTTTCCTCAATAGCTCCTCTCTCTCTCCCTCCTCTCTCTCTCATTCAAGACAGTCTCTCACTTGGCCAGAGCTCAGCAAGTAGGCTAGTCTGGCTGATTGCGGGGGCCCAGGGATCCAGCTGTCACAGCTGCCCTAACCCTGGCCCCACGAGGGCACACTGCCCCCGCCCCAGCTTTTTTATGCGGAGTTAGGTTATTGTGCGCAAGAGCTCATACTTCTTCAGCAAGCACTGTACTGACTGGGCTGTGTCTGCAGCCCTGTCAAGGTGATGCTCTTCGTCAACCATTTAACAGAGCATCTCTGGAACCTCCTACACGCTTGTTAGGCAGCCAGCTCTGGGGACCAACACTGCAGTGCAGGGCTGCCTCTTTCAGGCTTGCGGCCTTTGCTCGCCCAGCTCCTTGGCACAGGCACTGAGAAACACCATACTGAGGAGCTGGAGCTGTGGCTCCAGCATGCCTATCATGAATGGTGCCCAGGGCCCAATCTCCAGCACTGCGTAAACCAGGTATGTGGTGTAATCCCAGAGTTGGAGGCAGGAGGATCAAAAGTTCAAGGTCATCCTTAACTACATAGAGAGTTCAAGGTCAGTTTGGACCTATTTGAGACCTTGTTTAAAACAAACAAAGCAAAGCAAAAGGACCTCTCTGTGAACATTCTCTGTCACCTTCAGAGCGACCATGAATGTCCTGCCAAAGCTCTCAATAACATCAACAAAGCTTAGGAGAGGCACAGTCCAGGGCTTTAGCAGGTGCTGCTCAAGTCATCCTCCCATTCCTGACTGTGATGGTAAAGCATGGCCACACTGGCAAAACTGAACTCACCAGTGATCAGAGAACTGGGAAAGCCACAGTGAACCTCACAGGCAGGTGAACAGATGTGAAGGCTCCAGATGCGAAGCTCAAGGCCCCAGAAAACAGCAGGCTAATCTGCTCCCATCCCAGCCGTCTGTCTCCTTGTACTGACAGTCTCAGCTGGCAGCACGGACCATGAAGTAGCAAGACAAAAACACACAGGAGGGAAAACCCTGACATTCCAAGTAAAATATAAGTAAAACACCTCCATACTGGGGGAAAAGAAGATATTGACATTAAGACTGAGATATAGCTCAGTGAAAAATCCCCACTCCAGGAGAAAAAAAAAAAGGTAAAATGAGAAATTGGCCAAGTAATGAAAATGCAGATTGGTTTAAGTAGCCATATGTAAAAACACAGCAGAAACCGAAACTCTTGTTGTTAAAGGCATGTGAAGAGTTCCTGGATATAAACTTCCCCAACCTGCATGGCCTGACCCCTCTGATGCTGGCTGTGAGAGATGTGGACCTGTTTGAGAGTCTGGATGTGTCAGCAGTCTACAGACCTGCGGAAGTTCTAGCCGAGCTCCTCAGGCACCACGCGTGAGTAGGGGTGGCCAGTCACCAGCTGGAAGGCAGCGACTCTTTTGCTGATGTTACTAGATGATTGATTTTTTATCGTTATAAAAGGCCCTTCATTGTAGTTTTGAGGAATGGACCGTCATTTAAATTGAACACTACTCGTAAGCTATCTGGCTTTTTATTGGTTTAAATAATTGCTGGGACTGTAGCTCAGTTGGTAGGTAGGGACGTGTTCAGTCTCCAGCATATCAGCCACATATGTTGTTTGTATCTGCTGCTTCAGCATGTGAGAAATGAAGGCAGGATCAGAAGTTCAAGGTCATTCTCAGCTACGTAGATGAGTTTGAGGCCAGCCTGGAGATCTGAGCTGCCATACCGGCCTCACTTGGCATTAGGGATGGGACATAGGCTTTGTGCATACTAGACAGCATTCAACCAATTAGGGTACATCATTAGCCCTCTTGCTTAAAGTTTTGAGAATTGGTCACTCTCTGTCTGGTGTGTTTTGAAATAATTATTATATAGCAAACTTGAGCTTTCTGTTTATTTGATGTCAGTGCTCTTCTGTCTTAACAGCTCTGGCCTAATAACCTTTAGTGCTTCTGCTTTCTTCCCAGAGACCCCAAGCTCTGTGACTTCCGTGGAAAGTCAGCAATACAGTACGCGTCACGAATTCAGAGCCAGAGGAAGCAGCAGTTACTGGACATCCTGATGAGTTCGATGCCCAAACCAGGTCAATATTTCTTTCTGGGCACACGTTCCCCAGTGTGAAAGTCCTGTTTGAAGTCTTTCTGTTGTACATTTGTTGAGTAGCTCCACTTGTTTCTCACCTGTGTATCCCTGGCTAGTCTGGCGCTCAGTATGTGGGCTGGCCCTGAACTCACAGAGCTCTGCCTGCCTCTGCCTCCCACGCGTGCCATTGCGCTCCATTTCACTGACATACGTCACATCAGTGACGCTCTATTGAGCGGTGGTTCTCTACAGCACGGGACTACATGCTCGCAAAATGCAAAGAAATCGTGCACCATCCTCAGGTAGTGTGTGTGTGTGTCTGCATCTGTGTTTCTGTATGTAGGCCAGAGGTCAGTCTCTGACATTTTCCCACAATACTATACATCTTGCTTTTTTGGTTTTGTTTTAAGTAATTAATTTATTAATTTGTGTGTATGAGTGTGTGTTTGCTTGCTGTGTGCACACTGCATACCTGCACTGCTCCTGGGGGCCAGAAGAGGGCATCAGAGCCCCTGAAGTCACAAGAGATTGTGAGCTGCTGTAGACGCTAGAAAACAAAGCTGGTCCTCTGCAATAGCAGCCAATGCTCGTAACCAGCCAGCCACCTCTCCAGCCCCAAACCTTGCCTTTGGAAACTAGGATCTCTCACTTTTCCCCTAGAATTTGCTTACTCAGCTAGCCTGACTGGCTAGTTAGTCCCAGCAATCCACCTGTCTCCACCTTGCTAGCACAGGAACTACAAATTCACATCACCATATGGCTGACTCCTTTTCCTATTCTGAGATCTATTTGCTTTAATTTTAAGTGTATGGGTGTTTTGCCTGAATGCCTGCTTACCATATGTGTGCCTAGAACCAACAGAGGCAAAAAGAGGGCACCAGGCCTCCTGGAACCGAAGTTACAGACAGCTGTTAGCTTCCGTGTGGGTGCTGGGAGTCAAACCCCATCCTCTAGAAGAGTGATCAGTGCTCTTAACTGCTGGGCCAGCTCTCCAGCCCCTCTTTTAATTTGGGGTTTTCGAGCGGAACTCAGCTCCTTATGTTTGCAGGAAAGCACTTTGTCAACTGAGTTATCTCCTAAGGCCTCCTTCAAAGTATTTAAGTGACTGAATGCCCACATCACTTTCCACTTCGATTGTCTTTCTGTTATATCATGGGGAGATCATCCTGAACCCATGAGACTCTTCCAGGGCAATTCAACAGAGGGAAAACAAAGCCAGTTATCAGCCAGCACAATCTTCAGCATTCTAGGAAAACCTATTTGGGAGATTTTCACACATTCACTCCCCAACAGAAGTCCACTCAAGGGTTTGTGTTTAATGAAAAGGGAAGGGCAAGCATCTCTCCTCTTTATGTAGCACCTGGAAGACAAGGGCTCCACAATCCTGAGACACCTGTTGATGGCTGAGAGTAAAAAGTTCTCCGTGTTCCGGCACCTCACGGAGGGTGTGGCTGTGAGAATAAGGTCATTAAGAATGAGTTGCTATAATTATGTTGAGCCAAAATGTGGCTCTTGGTAACTTTTTTTTTTGCATGCATGTGTGTGAAGTAGGTATGCAGTGTGTGTGTGTGTGTGTGTGTGTGTGTGTGTGTGTGTGCCAGAGGTTAACATCGGCTATCTTCCTCCACATTACATTCCATTTTATTTACTGAGCCAGGTTCAGTCACTAAGCCCGGAGCACGCTGGTCCTACTAGCTAGACCTGCCCTGCTCATCCCCTGGTTTTGCCTCCTTGGTGCTTAAATCACAAGCAGTCACCACAGCTGCCTGGCTTTTATGTGGACTCTGGGGTTCCAAACTGTGGTCTTCATGCTTGCCTTGTCTCCTGAGCCATCTCCCCAGCCTAGCTCACATTTTTTTTTTCCTATGACAATTATTACCAACATGGAGCTGATTTTTAAAACCTAGAGACAGATCTTCCCTTGAGACTGCTGAATATTTTTGTTTGTTTTTGAGACAGGGTTTCTCTGTGTGGCCTTGGCTGTCCTGGACTCATTTGGTAGACCAGGCTGGCCTTGAACTCACAGAGATCTGCCTCCCTCTGTCTCCTGAATGCTGGGATCACAGGTATGCACCACCATGCCCTGCTGTGACTGCTGAATCTTACCAAAGAGCAATGTTGTTTCTTTTTGACAGAAAGACACACTGAGTCACTGCTTGATATTTGCCATGAGACAATCTCTAGCCCAATGGACTTGACGGTTTCCAAAACTGAAAGCATCATCCTGCAGAGCATCAGCAGCAGTGAGGTAAGAGGATCCACATAATAAAATGGGCTAAAGAGAAATAGTTAAGGGGCTGGAGAGATGGCTCAGAGGTTAAGACCATGGGCTGCTCTTCCAGAGGTCCTGAGTTCAATTCCTGCCCCCACATGGTGGCTCACAACCATCTGTAATATGATCTAGTGCCCTCTTGTGGCGCACAGGTGCGGGAGTGCTCTGATCCACGTCTCCACATTTGGTACATTGGTGCTACAAATGTGTGCCACAACACGGTGCTTTTTAACGCGGCTCGTGGGCACTGGATTCAGGTGCGCGCGCTTGCAGCTAGGCTTGTCCTGAGCGTCTCCCTAGAGCCCTCTGAGCTCTTGTTCTGTGCTCTCACAGGACTTTGACCTTGAAGATGATTTTAGCCCATCCGAGTTACCTGGGGAAGGAGGAGCTCCGAGGAGTGAAGACTGGCCTCGGAGGACAGAAGGTACCACTTCCGGTTCACGGCCTGTCCCTAAAGATAGCGCTGACGGTTTGGGGTTCTCTCAGAATTTCAGACGTCTGGGGTACAACTCTGAAAACAGCAGACAGAAGAAAACAATGGCTGGGACTGGAGGAACAGCTCACGGGGAAAGTGCCTGATTTACCAACATAAGGCCCTGAGTTTGATCTTCAGAGCCCATATCAAAAGTGCTGGGTTAGTGGTGTGCGCTAGCCTGCCTGTGAGGTTCAGGCCAGTGACAGACCTTTTCCCTTCAAAAAACAAAAGACACACGAAAATAATCAGGGTGAGGGTGGCTGGAGAGACGGCTGGGGTCAAGAGCACTGTCTGCTCTTCCAGAGGACCCAGGTTCAATTCCCAGCACCCACATGGCAGCTCACAACTGTCTATAACTCCTGTCCAGGGAATCCAACACCCTCATACATGCAGGCAAAACACCAATGTACATAAAATACAAATAAATAAATTTTTGAAAAAAATCAAGATGGACAGTGCCTGAGGAACGACAGTCTAGTTTCATGTGTGTGTTCATGTATGAACACACACATCCAGAGAGAGAGAGGCTCTGAAAGGCAGGTGCCATCATTTCCACTAGCACAGGGACTTCTTGTCTCCAAACAGGACACTGATCTGTCAAAGACTCTCCCTTCCATAGGAAAGATTCTTTACATTTTAGGTTATATTTTGCTTATTTTTTTTTGTGCATGTATGTGTGTGCATGGACACACACACCTCAGCCCGTACGTGAAAGTCAAAGGACAACCTGCCAGTCAGTCCATCGCTTCTGCCCTGTGGGTCCTGAGCACTAAGCTCATCGGCATGGTGCCACACTCCTTCCCAACAAGCCATTGTCCCCTGACTCTGGAAATTGCCATAAGACCAACCCTGTGATATTGTGACATGACATTTTCATCCCCAAAGTTCACACTCAAGAACAGTGCATTCCACTTACACATACACACACATTCATGATATTTTAACGACTATGTAATTTCACGTTGGGCCACATTCCCAGCTATCCCTAGCTGCGTGGGCTGTGGGGGCCGTACTTAATATAGCATGTAAATGGTGAGAAAATGGCTAAGCCCTATCTGCTAGGTAACATTTTTTCTATAAGCATTAAGAATAGACTTGTTGCCCAGCGGTGGTGCACGGCTGTCGTACCAGCACTCAGGGAGGCAGAGGCAGGCATTTCTCTGTGAGTTTGAGGCCAGCCTGGTCTACAAAGCAAGTCCAGGACAGCCAAGGCTACACAGAGAAACTCTGTGTCGAAAAACTTAACAAACAAACAAAAAGATACGCTTGTCTAAGTAGGCTCAAGTGTTCTCCTCATCCACTGGAGGCTCCTTGCTTGCTTTCTTCCTGCCCTGACTTTCTACAGGTGTTGAGATTATTGTGACGTTTCCGACAGATCCTCCGAACGAAGCAAGCCAAGAAGATTTGAAAGGAATCAAGTAAGGAATGTGCTCCCAGGTACTGAACTGTAATTTAGGTAGAAAATATGACAGTTGTGTGGCAACAAATCCTATGAGGAGAGGGCCGGCCGACATATGGACACTTCAGGTGCATGAGCCACATGTTGTCGGCGGCAGTGGTGGAGCTCAGCTGGCAAGAACGCGGGCTGTGCAGGCATGAGGGCCAGAGTTCAAATCCCTCACATCTATGGGAAATGGTTGGCATGGTGTGCGTGCCTGTAACCTCCGCACTGTGGGAAAGGGGAGAAAAGAAGGCTGTGGGGACTTGTTGGCTGCCAGCCTAGCTTCAGGTGTAGTGAAAGACCGTGTCTCCAAGAACAAAACAAAGAAGGTCAGAGCAGGACACCCAGTGCCCTCAGCTGGCCTCCACATCAATGCACATAGGCAAATACACCTTCACCAAAGGCGTGACACACACACACACACAGTAGAAACAGGCTGTAGGTCTGGTTTGAATCTAGGGCTATAGCATACCTACAATACTCCAGAAAAATGCTATCCGAAATGTGGTTCTGTAGCCCTGAGACCAGTACAAGGAAATGTTAGTACAGAACATGAGGATGAGCACTGAAAAGTTGTAATTTGATAACACAATCTTACATCCTTTCATCGAATGATGAAAAAGTGAATCCTATTTCCTGCATGTTTTTATTTTTTATTCTTGCATTCTGTACTAGTTTTCATTATAATTGTCAAAAGTATCACTCTGCAATAGATTGGAAGGAGTTTTGTTTTTGTTTTCCAGACAGGGTTTCTCTGTGTAGCCTTGGCTATCCTGGACACACTTTGTAGAAGAGGCTGGCCTCGAACTCACAGAGATATGCCTGCCTCTGCCCCCCCAGAGTTCCAGAATTACAGGCGTGCACTGTCATACCCAGGAGGATCCTTCCTTCAGGTACTGGGATTCAGGAGTCAGAGGTAGGAAGATAGCTACAAGCCTGAGGTCAGCCTGTTTACATACCGAGTTCCAGGCCAGCCAGCACTGTTGGAAAATTTTCTTCCTGGGAAGATGTAAACAGTGCCTCCCCCTCCTTTTAAGGCTCTCACGACAATACAACTCTACCAGAGTTTATGGAGTTTACTTACAGAGTGTGGGGGAGGAGCTCACAAGAGCACGATATCCCAAAGAAGCCACACGGAAAGTCAACTGGTATAGACGCTGGCTTGCCTGCTGGCCTCCCATAGTCAGGCAGATGGAGTCCTTGTCAGCTCACCTTCCCCAGCCCTTATGTTCTTTACACATCTCCTGAGCTCTCATGCGGTGAGGATAGAACTGCGTAGCTGGAATCTCAGCTGAGGCTCCATGACCCTCCTAGTAAACAGGCTAGTGATAGTCTTCCACAAGCAGGCACAGCCAATCTAATGGAAACGCTGGCTGTTTTTCTGGGAAGATAACTGGACAATAGCAAGACTCTGTCTCTCTCAGAGTCACACAATGGAGCAGGGATGCAGCTCAGTTGGCAGAGTGCTTTCCCCCCTCACCCAGAGCCCTGAGCTTGATCCCCCAGCTCTGCATAAACCAGATATGGTGGTGCATGCCTGTAATCCCAACACTTGGAAGGTGGAGGCAGGAGGCCTAGAAGTTCAATGTTGATGTATTATACAAGATCCTGTCTCAAACAGATGCTTGACTCACCTTCTCCAATACCATTATACACGTTAGGGACCAAACTTTTAACTCAGAGGGACCATCTGAGATCTGAACTATACCAACAAATGAGTTTTCCACCTCTGCCCTTTCAGTCAGGTGACTTCAGTGCATCAGGAGGGGGCACAAGTGCATCCTGTCTCTCCACCAAATGAAGCAGAGATGGCGGACCTCACAGTAAAGACGCTGGCCACATGGCCTCCACTTCTGAAGACAGCAGAAAACTCTGAGGAGCTCTGTGGTGGGCACATGGTTCTCTCATCACCCGGACCTTGCTTAGACCCAGGCACCGCAGTCAGGGAGGAGGCCCCTCATGTTCTCAAAGTGCCGCAAAGAAAATCTGATGGTGAGTCAAGCATTTGTTTACATATTTATTTTTGTTTTGTGTTGTTGTTTTCGAGGCTGGATTTCTCTGTGTGTAGTTTTGGCTGTTCTGGACTCACTTTGTAGACCAGGCTGACCTTGAACCCATGGAAACCCACCTGCCTCTGCCTCCCTGAGTGCTGGGATTACAGGCCTGTGCCACCGAGCCCAGCTGGTTATGTATTTACACTTAAAGTTTCCATTCCGCTGTGTATTGTATGGCAAGCACACTCCGCCTCCTGAGACCCTGGACTCCCTCTTCTCGGCGTTTCTCCTTCCTCCTAGCTCCCATTGTTCCCTAAACAACTTCACTGTTCACGCTGCGTTCTCATGTGTGATGTTATATATCTCTATAAAAGCCTAGAAACCACAAACAAGAGGAAACATACTAAGTTGAGCATTTAACTCCACAGTGAGGCTGGAGAGATGACTGTCAGTAAAGGGCTTGCAAGCACAAGGATCTGAGTTCAATTCCCCAGAACCCAGAATCCATGTATATATATATACATATATGTATATATATATATATATATATACACATATATATATACATATATATACATATATATGTATGTATCATATATATATATGATATGGTGACATGTGCTTGTAATGGCAGCCCAGGGGCGGCTGACTCAGGAGGATCCTAACCAACTTGACAAGTTCCAGGATAGTAAAAAGCCTTATTTCAAAAAACAAGGACAATGATGCCTAAATGTTTGTGTGTGTCTTCTGATTATTCCAAACACATCATGGAGCAAAGATGCCTTCACCTGTGCACACACACACGCACACACACACATGCACTAATAATAATGAGAATGATAATGGCAGAAACCTGAACAAATGACTGAAAAAGAGGGAATGCATTCTAAGTGTGTCTAAGGGAAGAGTACTTCATGGACAAGAAAAGAAAAGCTAGTGTAGGAGGTGGCCCATTGCCAGAGTGTTCGCCCAGCACTCATGAAGCTCTGGCTTTGGTTCCCAGTACTGAGCTGGGTCCCAACACTCAAAAGGTGGAGGCAGGGAGATTGGAAGTTCAAGGCCATCCTTAGCCACCTAGGGAGTTCAAGGGCAGTTTACCTGAGACCAGGTCTCAAAGACAAATCAGCGAATAAAGAAACCCACAACAACCCCTTCTCGTGGCTTCGGCCTGAGGTTTTCTGAAATCACTCCGTACCACTATGTATTACTGTACAGAAAAACAACAAACAAACTTTGAAACACTTCCCTCGTATCTTTGCATGAATATTGCTCCTTCCACAAACTCTTCATCCTACTTCTAAGAACACCAATTCTTGTTTGGTTTTGTTTTTTTTCCCCTTATAGAGTTTCCTACCTCTGACATGGGATTCAGTAGCCGAAGAACTGAGGTAAGATGAGTTCCAGCATTCTTGACTTAATTAGAAACAACCAAGGCAGTGGTGGCATATGCCTCAGGAAGAGCTCTGTGGGTTCAAGGCCAGCATGGTCTGCAGAGTGAGTTCCAGAACAACCATGGCTACACAGGGAAATCTTGCCTCACAGAAAACAAAAGCAAAACAAAACAAAGCACCACCAACAATTTCCTGCAAATTACCCAGAATCAAACCCTCAGCAATAATATTGTGGAGAAAGATAAATAACATGACTTTTTATGGAGAAGCCAATTATTCATGGGAAAAATCACTCCTTGCCCTGTGAGTTGCTTCTGTGGGCAGTCTCCTGGCCCCAGGGTAGTGAGATGAACAGCATTCTTAGTTTTTGTTTAGTTTTTCTCCATGTACCTCTTTTTCTTTGTCTGTTTCTTTGTTTATGTATATATTTAAGTTTTGAGGACAGGGCCTCGCTCTGCAGCCCTGGCTGGCCTTTAACTCACATAGACCGGGATCTGCCTGCCTCTGCCTCCTGAGTGCTGGGACTAACGGCGTGGGTCATCACAGTACTCATTTCTTATATTTGTTCAAATCCCAGGTAATTCTTTGCTGTTCAACTCCTACCCCCACGGCAGAGAATTTTCCTGTTCTGTACTTTAAACGCAAAGCTTCTGCAAAGATGCTCGCCATTTTTCAGTTTTCTCAGTGCTCTTGGCCTTCAGTGTCCTAGAGACATAGAAACACTGTGCTCACCTGTGCAGCACGTGGGTGACACCTGTCCACACCTGTGCAGCACACGAGTGACAGCTGTGCACTTGTTTCCCAGGCATCGTCCACCTTGCTTTTTGAGTCTTTCACTGGCCAGTCGCCCTGGGCTAATCGTCCAGCAGACTCCGGGATCTGCTAGTTTCACTTCCCCAATGCTGGGCTTCCAAACTTGCTGCACCACGCCTGGCGCTTAAATGTGCGGGTTGGAGGCCGAACTTGGGTGTTTGCACTTGCAAGGCAAGCCCTTTACGGACTGAGCCACCTCCTCATTCCTCATTTCCCACTTTTGAGAAATGTGAAAAAAATTCAGGTAATAAAACTGAGGGATATATGTATCCCTTAACACCTGAGTTTCTAGTATCTGTATTTTTTTTCCTTCCTACTTGCACTGGCAGGCAACTGCAAAGTCAAATTATAGCTCTGTCATTATGCATAAATCATGTCTATGAATAATCTTATATAATTAGGTGCAGAGTTTGTATACAAGAGAAAAAGGCCACAAGGAGAAAAAAAAAGGCCAGCCACTTAAGGACTTTATAATTTAACGGACGCAAAGTTGATGCCATACTTTGCATTACGCTGCCCCCTAGAGGTTAGTAATAATTAAAACTTGCTGAGTTTGAAACAGTTGGAGGACAAAGGAGAATGAAAAATTGTTGAGGAGTCTGGAGTGATGGCTTAGTGCCTAAGCCTTGTTACCCTGAGGACCTGGGTTCGCTCTTTAGTATACATATGGTAGCCCACAACCATCTGTAGCTCCAGTGCCAGGCAATCCAACAACCAACCGGCTCCACATACATTAAAGAAATCTTTTTAAAAAGCGATTAAGGTTTTTCTTGCTTTCTGCTTGTTTGCTTTGAGATTGTCATGCAGCTCAGACTGGCCTCAAGCTGGCTCTGTAGCTGAGGATGACCTTGAGCTCCTGGTCCTTTGGGCTCCACCTCCAGAGTCCTGGGGACATGGTGTGCGCTACCACATGTTTGTGGGTGGCTGGGACTGAACCCAGGCCCTTCTGCATTCCAGGCACACAGTAGCAAGTGAGCGCTCCAAGTCCTTAGGGCTGCTAAGTTCCCAAGTCCATCCCCAGCTGAGCTCCTCAGTGCCGGAAGGACAATTAAAGTATGACAACATGTTCAAATTGTTCTCAAGAGGGGCTTAAACATCTTGATCGATCCTATGGAAACTAAAAAGGAGAGAGAAAATATTTCTCATCTTAACATGATGGCCCACACTTTAATCCCATCGCTTGGAATGAAGAAGCAGGTGGAGCTCTGAGTTCAAGGCCAGCCTGGTCTACAGAGTGAGTTCCAGGACAGCTCAGGCTGCACAGAGAAACCTTCTCTCAAAAAACCAAAGAAAAGAAAAACCAAACCAAAAGAAAGAATGAAAGAAATACTATATATAACCATGAGTTTTGACATATATAAATTTTAGGTTTTTTATTTCTTAAGCATGTGATGAGCATGGGTGTTTGTCTGAATGCACATGTGTGCCATGAGCATGCTTGTGGCCGTGGAAGCCAGAAGAGGATGTCAGGTCCTTGGGATGACAATTCCAGACTGGGAGCCGCTCTGTGGGCGCTGCAACCACTGAGCATCTCAGCCAATTTTACCTTTAAGAAAGACTTATTCGTTAAATTATTTGTACATGTGAATGTCCGGGTATGTATGCTGTGTGCATGCCAATGCTAAGAAGGCCAGCGGCATCCGGCTCCCTGGAGCTGGGTTTACAGGCAGCTGTGAGCCACCCAGCATGCATGGTGGGAGCCAAACTTAGGTCCTCTGCAAGCCTAATCCGCACTCCTAATTTCTGAGCCACTGCCACAACACCTAATCACGTCTTTTAAAAGTTGCTTAACCTTGGTTCTGAAAAAGCATGAATGGGATTTTAGTTAATCCCTGTTGTTTCTCTGCCCTGCCCCATTTTTGGTGCTGGAAAATCCAACCTAAAGCTTCATGTATGCTAAAGATATATTATACCAAGTTTTGAGATTTATTTAACATACTGATTTCGTGAGAGAAAGAGACTATGTGCATGTAGAAATCAGAGGGAATTTGGGGAAGTCAGCTCTCTCTTTCTACCATGTGGGTCCTGGGGACCAAACTTTGGCTTGGTGGCAGATGCCTTTTCCTACTGAGCCATCTTGCTGGTACTGATTTATGTTTTTATCTTATTTCTATATGTATGTATGTGTGTATATGTGTATGTATGTATGTATGCATTTATTTATTGGCAAGATCTCTTGCCCAGTCTATGACTTACACTTCTCCTGCCTCCACCCCCCTCAGCATTGGGGTTACAGGTGTATACATGGTACCCAGCTTCCCTGATGCTGGAGATCAAAGCAGGGCCTTGTGCATACCAGACAAGCACTGCACTAACTGAGCTTCATCTCCAATCCCCTATTTGGGTTTTAAAAATTGTGATCTTTCAGGCCCGTTGACATACTGAAGTGGCTGAGTGGTAGAGCACTTTCCCAGTATGCACAGGCCCTGGGTTTGAGCTCTGTCTTAGTTAGGGTTTTTATTGCTGTAAAGAGACGCTATGACCCTGCAGCTCTCACAAAGGGAAAGATTTGGTTGGCTGGCTCACGGAGGTTTAGTCTGTTATCATGGCAGGAAATGTGGAGGCACACAGACAGACATGGTTCTGGAGAAAGTGCTTGATCTTCAGGCAGCAGAAGAGGACTGTGAGCAACACTGGGCATAACTTGAGCATATAAGACCTCAGAGCCCGCCCCCCAGTGACACACAGGCCACACCTCCTAATAGTGCCATTCCCTGTGGGGCAAGCATTCAAATGCGAGTCTATTGGGATCCATTTCTATTCACATCACCACAATCCCCAGAAGCGCTCTGCAGGCAGAGGCAGGTGGATCTCTGCAGCAGGTGGACCAGATGCCTGGTCTACAGAGCGATTTCCAGGCCAGCCAAGGCTACACAGAGAAATCCTGTCTTAAAAAACCAAACCAACCAAACAAAAAAAAAAAAAAAAAAAAAAAAAAAAAAGAAAAGAAAGAAAAACAAATGGAAAAACAGTGAATTATGGTGCTTAGATATTCCCTGCATTCATTGTTTTCTCTCTCTTGTAGCTCCCTCTGCCTCCACTCTCAGTCTTGCCCATGAGATCTTGTGTCCTCGATATGGAAAAAAATCACAAGTTCCCAGGACATAGGGAGAGAAAAGTCTCGGGCCCCTCTCTCTCTGCCCATAAGCTCCTGGAGCCTCTTAGCCAATCAGCTGAGTTTAGTTCATCAAAGACCCGTCTAGAAGTCTCAGGGGAAGGACCAGCAGAACAGACCCACAGGCTTTCTGACAGTGCCATTTGGTCTAGAAACATGTGCTCTTTCCGGAAGGCAAACCATCCCAGAAGACAGGGGGGAGTGGCAGAGAGTTGGCCATCCCAGGAAATGGAGGGACGGGACAAAACTGAAACCTCTTGCTTTGAAGAAGGGCCATCCTTGGTTTCCTATGAGAGTGTCAAGGAAGACAATATTTACACAGAGAGAGAAAGGGATAGTGAGCACCATGATAGTGAAATGAGGAAAGGGGGCGAGAACTCCCAATATCTTCCATCAAGAAAAAAAGAGGGTTCAACAGCCAGAGCGTTTGAGCAAGACTCAGAGGTTGAGCACCCCATTCTCAGCAAGCTCCAGGAAGCCTCGAGTTCAGAAATCGCCCCGGTTGAGGAGGAAGAGACCCCAAATGAGAAAGTTCCTGATTCCAGAAGCAATGCTGTATACAAAGCTGGAGCAGTGGAGCCATGCAGGGTGTTGGAGAAGGCCAGTATTCTTAAGAACACGCCCAGCATGAACTCAGGTGGCTCCGCTGAAGAGCTCCTGGAAGCTCACAGTCACAGAGACACAGAACGAAACAGAAAAATATCAGTGGAGGAAACAACCAAACCAGGAATGAATGGGGTGGTGCCGTTTATCCATATCACATTCCCTGGAGAAGGGACAGCCAAGGCACCAACCAGAGCCAAGCCAAACCTCCAAAAGAGAAAGCACCCAGTTCAGAGCAGCAATAGTCTCAACATACTTGCTCAACAACAACACGATCAACTCCACACAAATACTCATAGCACCAAGTTGGATGCAAAGACCAAGGCCAGAAACAGGCCTCCTCCTCATCTCACAGTCTCCACCCAAGCTTCCATTAAACCCAGCATGCATAAAAACAGCATAAAATCTCAAGTTTTCCCTGCTTTGGAACTTGTGGACCCCCGACCACATCTGTCTCCCAAGTTTCAAAGGAGAGCACCTGTGACAGAGAAAAAGAAGTCAACCTATCAGACCCAGAAACCTAAAAAGCAAGCATTTCCTCGAATCGGTAAAAACTCGGGCATCAAAAAGCCAGGTGCTCCCCTCTCAGCTGAAACAACAGACCCAAGACTGCATTTCCTGGATTTGAAGTATAGTGACATGTTTAAGGAAATCAATTCGGCTTCCAATGGACCAGGCATCTACGAGATGTTTGGGACTCCTGTTTATAGTCACATTCGGGAGGCTGAACGGCGGGAACACAGATATAACCGCGAGGCGCGCACAGCTGCATCGGCCCGAGGTGCTGTTAATAAGTGTCAGTCTTCCCAAAGTGACAGAAGCAGCAGTGGCAGAGTGAGACTTCTTCAGAAGCGACCACCCGTCAAACCCCCAAAGCCTTTCCTTGGTCTCAGGCAGAAGCACAGGGGTTTAATGTCTAAAGAAAGGGGTTGCAAGGTGATGGGTAGTCACAGAGAGGATGGTGTTTCAGAACCAGACTGGCAGATGAGAGCTTCAGGAAATGACTGTCTGTCTCCCAAAGATGAAGTCCGACTCACAAACTTGACCCCGATCCCCGAGCACTCCCCTGAACAGAAAGAGCCCCCTCCTGTCTCAGATCTCTCCGTTGTTGAGGAAATCTTCACAGGGGAGTGTGCTGACGAAGCAGGCATCCTTAACAAGGACGGGCTTACCCAGAGCCTTGGAGACCTGACGGAGCCTAAAGGGCTGCCCCGGCAGACCCTGCTCGTCTCCTCAGAAGACAGCTGGGCTGTGTTCAGCGACAAGAGCGCAGGCAGGCGCATGTCACCAGAAAAGGAGGATGGAGAGCCTCTCGACAAAATAAATGCTGACCAAATGTTCATGGAGTTCGACAGCCTCTCAGAGGAGTGGAAAACACCCCTGAGCTTTTCAAATTTCTCTTTCCAGGAGAATCCAGAATGTGCACCTTCCCCTACAGAACAAGACTGGGCACGTTCTTTGGATCAGGACAGCTTAGAAAAGAACTCCGTCACATATCAAACATTTGGAAAGCTTTCTCAAGAAACCCTAGACCCAGGAAAGAATGAAGAATTGACAGATGAGTTACTAGGTTGTCTAGTTGAAGAACTATTAGCCCTTGATGAGAAAGACAGCAGCTCTTGCCAAATAATGACAAATGAGGCAGATGCCGAAAACCTGAATCTTGTCTTCAGTAGGAGAGGTAATACCACCGAAGAATTGGACAGACAGACAACAAATGCCAAAGTACAGGTTGGTCTGATTAGAACCAGAGGTGCATTGGGATGGGAGGGACCTTAGAGACAATCTGGGTTACAAACCCTTATTTTTAATTTCATGGAGATAGAGTGAGAGAGAGAGAGAGAGGGAGGGAGGGAGAGAGAGTCACATGTGACATGCCACATGGGTAGAGGTCAGAGGACACATTTTGGGTATCCTCTCTCCTTCCACCATTTCAGCTCCTGGGATCTTACTTAGATCATCAGGATTGGTGTTCTGGGCTGCATGCAGGTGTTCTGGGCTGCATGCATGCAGGTGTTCCGGGCTGCATGTTTGCAGGTGTTCCGGGCTGAGGTGTTCCGGGCTGCATGTTTGCAGGTGTTCCGGGCTGCGGTGTTCCAGGCTGCATGCAGGTGTTCCGGGCTGCATGCTTGCAGGTGTTCCGGGCTGAATGCATGCAGGTGTTCCGGGCTGCATGCATGCAGGTGTTCCGGGCTGCATGCATGCAGGTGTTCCGGGCTGCATGTTTGCAGGTGTTCCGGGCTGCATGCTTGCAGGTGTTCCGGGCTGCATGCATGCAGGTGTTCCGGGCTGCATGCAGGTGTTCTGGGCTGCATGTTTGCAGGTGTTCCAGGCTGCATGCAGGTGTTCCGGGCTGCATGCATGCAGGTGTTCCGGGCTGCATGTTTGCAGGTGTTCTGGGCTGCATGCTTGCAGGTGTTCCGGGCTGCATGCAGGTGTTCTGGGATGCATGTTTGCAGGTGTTCCGGGCTGCATGCTTGCAGGTGTTCCGGGCTGCATGCAGGTGTTCCAGGCTGCATGCAGGTGTGGTGGCACATTATAATCAGTACTTGGGGCATAAAGGCAGTAGGGTCAGAAGTTTTATGTC
Organism: Psammomys obesus; assembly: GCF_907164565.1. Taxonomy (NCBI): domain Eukaryota; kingdom Metazoa; phylum Chordata; class Mammalia; order Rodentia; family Muridae; genus Psammomys; species Psammomys obesus. Next base: position 66,332,564 of record NW_026585504.1, on the reverse strand, counting down.
ATCCTTGGTTTCATAGTAAGTTAGAGGCCAGCCTGGGCTACCTGATACCTTGTTGCAAAAAAGGAGGAGGAAGTAGAGAGGGAGGAGGAAGAGGAGGCAGATCCCTTGTGTTCTCTATCTCCACAACAAATCAGAGTTTAATGATGATTTTTTTCCTCATTTCCCCAGAGGTATATTAATGGATTGAGGATATATGACAAGGAAGAAAATTGGCTTACCTCAAACGAAAAAAAGGCACTTTCTGACAGGAGTTTAAAACACGAAGAGGCTATATTCTGGACCAAGGGTGAAATCCTTGGGAGAGGAGCCTATGGCACAGTAAGTCAGCCTTGAACCCCGCGATGCTAGAATCCTCAACCTGTCCTGAGCCCTTTCTTCCCTACTGCCTGTACTTAGAACGTTGTCAGCTGGAAGGCACAGGAAAAGCCAAGCTTGTTTCTTGATTTGTGCGTTTGCGGGGGACGATTTGATGTTGCGCACGTAGTGTTAGAGACTTAACCACTTCCTCAGGGTCTCTGTCTCCCAGGGTCCCCTGGCTTCCTGCTCTCAGGCAGTGACCCATTGTACTGAAAGGGGTAGACTAACTTTGTAACCTGTATGTCTTCTAAAGCCTATAGTTTTGAGTTTTAGGTTCAGGTTAAGATAAAGCCTCTTAGTACCTTTCCAGAGAATGGAAAAATGTGACCCTATCTATGAGGACAGATAGAAAAAAAGGCAAGCAAGCAATGACCTTCACTCAGCAAGAAGAAAAACTCCTGTCTTTGAGATAGCATTTCTTAGCAACGAACCCAGACTTCTTCTGAGTAGCTTTTGACCTCCAGCCAAAAGTCCGCAGCCCCTAATCTTCAAGGATGAGCTAAGCACCCCCACCTTCAATTGCAGCTGCATCCACACTTGGCAGGACTGGCCAAGCTTGAGCACCTAAGACTAACCAATTATCTTACTTTATAGCTTCCTCATCCAATCCTAAATTGCCAGAACTGCAACTTCAAATCTCCCGCAATTTTTCTTTTAAAAACCTAAAGGCCTTTGTCTCCCGGTGCCACTCTTTGCTGACCAGCAGGGGTGACCCCATTGCGCAACGGTTAATAAACCTCTTGCTTTTGCAACGAGTCTTGGTCTGGGGGAGTTTCTGGGAAGGGCGAGATCTTGAACTCCTGAGCTGTGAGACCCCAGGTCTTACAGTACTTCCTCCCTCTCATCACTCCAGGCTCATGCTCTGCTCTAGCTACTTTTCTGATCGCTTCCATAACACACCTGACAAAGCACTTACAGAAACAATGGCTTATTCTGGCTCACAGTTTGAGGGCTTAGGACCTTACAGCAGCAGGAGTGTAGGGCAGCCACAGCCAAGAAGCAGGGAGATGGAGGCTATGCTCAGCTCACTTTCCCTGCTTTCACTCAGCCCAGGACCCCAGCTCATGCAACGGCTCCAGCCACATTTACCTCAGTTAATTTGGAAATTCTCTCACAGACATGCCCAGATGCGTGCCTTCTAGATTCTGTCAAGTTGACAGTCCATACTAACCATCATCATGAGCCCGTCGGGAAGGAAATCTTCCCCTCCAGGGGCTCAGCATCGCACTGGAAACGTGGACGCTTACTACACGGCGGTAGGGTGGGGGGAGTGGCAAACTCAAATACTGTTCTTTGTGTCTTGTGAATTGCATAAATGACCCCCTAAAGTTTTGAGGGTCCAAAAAGTATTTGAGTAGACAGGTGAAGAAAAGACTGACCTTGCCTGGGCAGTGGTGGTGCAGGCTTTTAATCCCCACACTCAGGAGGCAGAAGCAGGAGGATCTCTGAGTTCTAGACCAGCCTGGTCTACAGAGCTAGTTCCAGGATAAGGGTTACACACAGAGCAACACTGTTCCAAAAAGACCAGCCTTGAGACAGACCGGAGCCTTTAAGACTTAAGGAGTCTCTAGTTAAGGACGCTTGAAGAAGTCACAAGAAGGTAAGACAAAACACAAACTCCAGAGCACACCACGGGTGATTGGCAGCCCCTGCCTCCTCTTTCTGGAGCGCTTTAGATCTGACTTGGCCCCGTTGCGTTCTTTTGGTGAGGGGTTTTCCCAGATCGGTATCAGAGAAATATGAGGCAAGTGTTGCGTCAGTTTTATAGATAAGAGAAAATAATAAAAGCTCATAAAAGGGGGCGGGCAGGATGGCTCAGTTCAGGAAGTACTTGCATAGGCTGGAGGACCTGAGTGCGACCCTTAGTGCCCTTGTGGAGACTAGGGCTGTAGCGGGCAGCTGTCATCTCAGCCCTACAGCCCTGCTCACCTGGGACCGTGCAGACCAGGTGTGCTCGATCTGAACGAGATCGCCTACTTCTGCCTCCCGTGTGCTCAGAGAAAGGCACGTGCCAAGATGTCCAGCTTTAAAACAAATACCACAATTCATCTAAAAACACGTGGTGGCCGGGGAATGATGAAGCCAGTCCGTGTCGATCTAATGTGACTGAAATTCAACATGTCATCTACTCATCAGGCTTGCTCATCGCCACCGTGGCTCCCTTGAATGCAAGGGTTTGCTTTATTGTGTGTCATTCAGTTGCGGATGGATCGACTTAGAGGAAAAAAGTGTTCAGGAAGTGAAGAAAAGGTGCTTTGAACATGCCATTTCTAGCCTAAGTTTAATAGTATGTATTGGCTTGTTTAGGTATATTGTGGGCTTACTAGCCTAGGGCAGCTAGTAGCTGTGAAGCAGGTGGCCCTGGATACTTCTGATAAATTGGCTACTGAGAAAGAATACCGGAAACTGCAGGAGGAAGTGGATCTGCTGAGGGCGCTGAAGCATGTAAACATCGTGGCTTATCTGGGGACGTGCCTGGAGGAGAACACCCTGAGCATCTTCATGGAGTTTGTCCCCGGGGGCTCCATCTCTAGCATTCTAAACCGCTTCGGGCCACTGCCCGAGACGGTGTTCTGTAAATACACAAGGCAGATTCTGCAGGGCATCGCTTATCTCCACGAGAACTGTGTGGTGCACCGGGATATCAAAGGGAACAACATCATGCTCATGCCAACTGGAATAATAAAGCTGATTGACTTTGGCTGTGCCAAGCGTTTGGCCTGGGCAGGCTTAAACGGTACTCACAGTGACATGCTGACGTCCATGCGTGGGACTCCATACTGGATGGCTCCTGAGGTCATCAATGAATCTGGCTATGGAAGGAAATCAGATATATGGAGCATTGGCTGCACCGTGTTTGAGATGGCCACAGGAAAGCCTCCTCTGGCTTCCATGGATAGGATGGCAGCCATGTTTTACATTGGAGCCCACAGAGGCCTAATGCCTCCTCTACCTGACCGATTCTCAGAAGCTGCTGCGGACTTTGTGCGCTTGTGCCTGACCAGGTAAGAAAGTCAAAGAAAGAGGAGATGCCTAGAGAGCAGAAGCAGCTATTCCTTTAATACTGTATGGCCCATTCAGAGTTCTGTGTCAGGGGCTGGAGTGTTTGTTCAGGATGCTCAAAGCCCTGGTTCAGTCTCCATCACTGCCTAAACAGGGCGTGTTAGACGGCTGTAGCCTCAGCACTCAGAAGGTGGAGGTAGAAGGATCAGGAGTTCAAGGCCAGCATGGGATACATGGAATCCTGTCTCAACAAACAGATACATCCAAACAATATAAATACCCACTTATAACAGTCTTTTAAGCTCTGAATTCTTTTGTTTTTGTTGGGTTTTGTTGTTGTTTTGCATTCTTTGTTTTTGTTTTTCAGACAGGGTTTTTCTGCATAGCCTTGGCTGTCCTAGAAACTATCTCTGTAGACCAGGCTGGCCTCAAACTCACAGACTGGCCTGCCTCTGCCTCCCGAGTGCTGGGATTAAAGACATGCGCCACCACTGCCAGTTTAAAGTCTGAATTCTTGGAAAGTCTTATTACATGTATTTGTGTTGGGGGGCATGCACATACAGGACAGCACATGGCTGGAGGTCAAAGGACAGCTTACGAGAGCTGGTTTTCTCCTTCCAGCGTGTGAGTTCTGGGGATTGGACTCAGCTTAGCAAGTGCCTTTAGCGTTGAGCATCTTCCTGCTGGCTCAAATTTTAAAAGTGTGCTTAATGCTAACAAAAACACTTAATGCTTGGTACCCCAGAAGGTATGAAATTTTAACCATATGTAATTATATTCTAAACAGACTGAATAATGCTGGAAAGGTGGGGCCTAACTAGATAAATGTGGTAGAATATGCCTGTAATCTCAGCACTCAGGAGGCTGAGGCCGGGGGATTATAGATACAAAGTCAGCCAGCGCTACACAGTGAATTGCATGCTAACCTGGGCTACCTGAAAAAATTCCTGTCTCAAAATGACCAAGATAAAAAACAAACGGTAGGGCCTTGTTTTTAATCTAAAAAGCTAACACAAGTTGTTGTTTTATTTTTTAAAACTAGATACTAGCTGGGCAATGGTGGCGCATGCCTTTAATCCCAGCACTCAGGAGGCAGAGGCAGGTGGATCTCTTTGAGTTCTAGGCCAGCCTGGTCTTCAGAGTGAGTTCCCAGCCAGCCAGGGCCACACAAAGAAACCCAGTCTTGAAAAACCAAAACCAAACCAAACCAACCCCACCCCACCCCTAAAAGAAAGATATTTTTTAATCCTTCCAATAAATTAGGGCTTTTTTAAAAATTAAAAGTAATTGAGATAAGATCTTATGTAGCCCATGAGGGTCTCCAGCTCTCCAATTCCATGATTAGCCAAGGATACCCTTCAGTTTCTGATATTCTTGCGTCGCCTAAATCCTGGCTTGCAGGGGCGCACTGCCAATCTTGCACAGTTCCAGGTCCTCCCCAGTCTATAGGTGCTGTTGACCCTCACCGCACCAGTGAGCCAAGCTTGGGTCACTTGCTTGATGTTATAACTAAAAACTGCCGTTGGGGCTCAAGACAGTCCACCTGACTATCAGCGGTTGTGCCACCATCTTTAATTAGTTAATTCATTCATTCGTTGCGTGTCTATGCCACGTGCACGGAAGCCTGAGGAGACTGGAGGAGGGCATCCGATCTCCCAGTGTTGGAGCCACAGACAGCTGTGAGCCACCCAACACGGGTACCAGGACTGAAGTATAGCCCTCTGCAAGAGCAACAGGCGATTTTAATTATGGAGCTGAACTGTCTCTTCAGCCCGTGTCTCCATCTTCACAACCCGCAGCCGAGTCAGGCAGGTCTTGGTAGTGGTCACGGGCCAGTGCTGTTTCTAATCTGGTTTCTCCCTCTAGGGACCAGCATGAGAGACCTTCTGCGCTCCAGCTCCTGACACACTCATTCCTGAAGAGAAGCCAGTGAGCCCACCTCTGCTTTGCTGTAGGGAATGATGGTTAAGGGACTTGTTTTCCTACCGTAATTTCAACCTAGCTCGATTTAACCAGATCCTGCAGCATTCCTGGAAAGCTTTAGTTACTTACTGACCTTAAATTTCAGGCATGACTACCTATGTGCATGAGAAGAAGAATTTCATAATAATATTAAAAACACCAAAAGCCCCCGTTCCAGTGTTTACAGTTTTAACTGACCAAGACTGATTTATAGACTTTTATTAATTGTTTTGAGTCGGAGTCTCACTATGTAGCTCTGGGTGGACTGGAACTCACTCTGTAGACCGGGCTAGCCTCGAACTCACAGAGATCTGCCTGCCTCTACCTCAGAGTGCTGGGATTGAAGGTGTGCATCACCGCACCCAGCTTAGTTATTGTAGCAGTTTAAAATAAATCGCACACACGTTTTGCCTGGTTGCTTATTTCTTTGTGTGTGTGCTTATGTGTGCACACAGGTGTAAATCAGAGTTTGACATCTGGTGTTTTCCTCTGTTGCTGTCCACTTTACTTTTTTAGACAGTTTCTCATTGGACTCTTTGGCTAGGCCGGCTGGCCAGCAAGCCCCAGGGTTCCTCCTGTCTCCACCTCCCTAGTGGAGATTTATGTGTGCCTGAGTGCATGTATGTACACTGTGTGACTGCAGGTGTCTGTAGAGGCCAGAAGATGTCAGATGCCCTGAAACTGGGCAGCTGAGAGCTCCGGGCAGCTGAGAGCCACCTGATGTGGATGTAAGGAACCATGCCCAGTTCCTTTGCCCTCCAGCTCCTCCACGGTGGTTTTCAGCACAGGTGTTGGGACTGACTTTAGATCCTCAAGCTTTGCAGCAGGGACTTTAACCATCTTCTCAGCCACGCATGACTTAATTCTTGCAAAAGAAGTCTACAGGAAGTGAGGAGGGGAGGGTAAAAGATCGCAGGGATTGCTATGATGATGTAACCAACCAACCTGGCAGAAATATGTTTATGTATGCAGACATACACACTGGAGTGATGGATCGCAAGAACTTGGGGTTTTCCCAGGAATCTCGTGATAACCCTAGATTCCAGAAACCTTAGGACATGTGACAGGAGGAGCTGAGGTCTTCCACTCTTTCACCACTGAACGAAGAAGTCTTGAAAAGGTGGGCAGCTGCTTATGGATCTTCACTGCTAAGCCTGCCTGCCTGCCTGCCTGCCCTTGAGTTCTAGTTAAGGAAAAAAAAAAAAAAGTAACTTCAGGGCTGGAGAGATGGCTCAGAACTAAAGAGCACTTTTACATAGGTTAAAGACCAATATTTAAAAAACACTGATTTTTTTCCTTTGCTTCTGTGTTTTTTTTTTTTGTTGTTGTTTATTTCTGACACAGGGTTTCTCTGTGTGGTCCTGGCTGTTCTACCTAGAACTCAGTCTGTAGACCAGGCTGGCTTTGAACTCAGAGATTTACCTGCCTTTGTCACCCAGTACTTGGATTAAAGGCTATGACATCACAACCCAGTTTGTATTTTTATTAATACACTTTCCATGATGACCCTGTACGGGCTAGTTAGATACAAGTTAGAATCACCTGACCTCAGCTGAGACAACGCCTTCGTAAGAATGGTCTGTAGTCACGTCTGTAATGCGTTTTCTTAGTGACTCATGTGGGAAGGCTCTTCCGATTGTGGGTGGGGCCACCCCAGCAGAGGTGGTCCAAGGTGTTCTAAGAAAGCAGGCTGAGCAAGCCTTGGTGAGCAAGCGAGTAAGCAGAGTTCCTAGACGGCCCCTGCGTCAACCCCTGCCTCCAGGTTCTTGCCCGTCTGCTCCTGTTCTGACTTCCCTTGGAGGACTGTGATACAGTAGTGTAGGCTGAAACAAACTGTCCTCCCAAGTTGCCTTAGTCATGGTGCTTATCAAATCACAGAAGCTCCTGGGACAACTGCCCACTTCACCTTGACAGCTGCTTGTCTCCTCCAGGCCCAACTTTAAGGCCTGACTTTTTCTTTCACCACCTCCCTCCTCCCAGTAGCTTCGACTCAGCACTTGCCTGCCATGCTGGTTTTCTTTCAAACTCCTGGGTCAGAATGCTCAGGTCTTTCCCTGCAGGTCCATAGGCCCAAGGTCTGAGGGTTGCTCCTGAGTCGGTGAGTCAGGTGACACTCACAGGGAGAACTAGCTAAGCTTAGACCCAGGGATGACAAGCACTAGCCCCGCACAGGGAGAGCCAGCACAGCATGGGAGCTCAGCACAGCATTCTGGTACCTGCTTGAGGTCGTCCCACGGTATCTTCTTTCTTCTGGTCTGTTGGGACAGGATTTTTCTGTGTGGCCCTGGCTGTCCTGGAAGTCGCTCCGGACACCAGGCTGGCCTCAAAACTTTCAGAAATCCACCTGCCTCTGCCTCCCAAGTGCTGGGAAAGGCATGTGTTCACCACCGCCCAACAAGTATTTTCATTTCCAAACACCACTAAGAGTTGTTAGGATTATAAGCCCTTTTCCACTGGTAGGCTACTACTGTTAAAAAATAGATTCTGATTCTCTTAAAACAGCCACAAAGAAAAGCCTCAGGAGGCCTCAACAATAAAGTAACTGAGGGTGCAGGACTGGGGCAGGTGCAGGGCTCGGTGGTAGGAGCCTTGCCTAGGTCCAATCTCTGGAAATACACACAGACAGTAAGCTGGTAGAGTGTGTGCCTACACTGGCTAACAATCACTCATAGTGGTGAGTACTTATAATCCCAGAAGAATCAGAAGTTCAACGTTTACATCTAGTGAGTTCAAGGCCAGCCTGGGCTACATGAGACCCTGTCCCTTCCCCACTCCTCATGTAGGTCTATCTTACGCTAGTATCAGGCTTTGTCAAAAGTCAAACTACATTTGACCAGGCATGGTGGTACACACCTATATTCTCAGTACTTGGGAGGTTACAACTTTGAGGCCATCTTGCTCTACACAGCGGGTCTCAGGCCAGCCCTCCAGCTACATACTGAATCTGCTCTCAAAACAAAACAAAACCAATCACCAAACAGTAACAAAGTACTTTTGTGAAAGTTGGACTTTATTATCTTTTAATTATTAAAGGCATCTCCAGAACTCATTTAAATCTGGAATTTTAAATTTAGCAACAGCTAACAACTTCTGTTCAAGCCTGTCAAAGCTCTGGGAAACGAGTGGGGAGCAAGACATGTTTTCATTGTTACAGACTACAGCTAAATAAACTGGCTAACAAGTCTACCCCACTTCTGATGTAGAATACTGGACAATTTTTGACTAAAAACCTTCAAAATAGTTTGGCAGGGCTGGGAAAATGGCTCAACGGGCAAGGTGCTTGCTCTGCAAGCATGAGGAGTGGAGTTTGGATCCCCAGCACCAGAAAAAAGCCAGCAAGGTGGCATGAACCTGTAATCCCAGGGCTGAGGCAAGCAAGATGAATGACAGCGGATCGCTGGCCAGTCAGTATAGTCAATGGCTGAGCTCTGAGTTCAGGGAGAAAGATTGTCACAGGTGTGTATTCACACACAATTCAAGGCTACACAATATAGAGGAACTAAGACTTCTATCCAGTCTTATGTAAGTTGGAACTCTGCCCCTCATACCTCCCATGGATTCAGTTTGGAAATGGTATCCATTATATTCTGATATTTCACTGAAATAAATCAAAGACCGAAGTCCAGCTCATGGTTGCATCCTTTAATGGTGTGAAAAGCTGTCTATCCTCCACTTGTCAATAATGTCATTCCTCCAGAATTCTTGCCCCTTTCACCAGACCCAGCTGTTTACTTTTTCAGACAGTAATACTAAAAAAAACAAAAACAAAAACAAAACCAAAAAACCAAAAAACACACTTCATTATTACACTTGGGATTTTCAAGACAGGAATTTTTTCTATGTAGCTCTGGCTGTCCTGGGACTCACTTTGTAGACCTGGCATCTACCAAGTGATACCAAGGTATGGAGCTCAAGGTATCCACCGGCCTCTGCCTGAGTCAGGATTAAAGGCATTCGCTACCATATTTGGCCTGTCACTGCATTCTGTTTACTCTTCTTGCAAGCTCTGTGGCCAAGTCCCAGGTATGGTGCCCACGTGGACAGGACAGCTTTGGCTGTCACCCGCCAGCGGCTGTATCCCCGACTTTTGAGATGCGGTGTCTCATTGGTCTGCAGGGTGAACGAGCTGGAGATACTCCCATCTGCCTCCCCAACACTGCGATCGCTGACACAGGCCATGTGCCAGTGCGACTTAAAAATTGTGTAATCATTACGTTTACGTGTCCACGCTAGAAAGTCCACGGGGAACAAACTTCCTAGTTCTCTATTAAAGTCATGGATAGCTTTCCCTCTCTTTCAAGTGGAAAGCATTGGCAAAGTGGAGAAGGGAAGTAGTTCAGAGCAGCTAAGAAATGTTAAGGCAGAGGTGGTGGTGCCTATCTGAAATCTGAGCACCTGGGAAATGTGGGCATGAGCTCAAGGCCAGTTTCAGCTACACAGTGAGGTTGAGGCTAGCCAACCTGGGCTACATGGGACCTTTCTTATTAGGGAAAAACAAAACAAAACAAAACAAAACAAAAAAACAAACCAAAAAACAAACCACAAAATCCAGTCCTGTATCCACGGCTATCACTGTCAGCTTGAAGTTACACTAAAAAAGAGAGCACGGACAGCAGTCCAACTCTGTCCTAGGCAGACTTCCCACTTCCCCACAAACTGTTAATCTGGATTAACATTAACGTAAGACATGTTACAGCCTTGAATTTGGTTGTCAATAAACAAACTTTATTAATAATTCCTTATGTAATGAGAAGCTGAAATTCAATGGCTAACTCATGCCAATATACACATTTTGTTGCTTTCAATTATCCACAAGGGTTTTGAACGTTCGAATTCCACCGTTCTTAACAAACTGGTACTCCAGGATGCGTTCCTGATCAAGGGAAACTACTCACGACCAGGCCAATTGAGTTACACAAACTACTAAATGGACTTGTCAGCTGGAGGACTTTAAGTGAGGCTTCCTCTCAACACTTGGAAACAAAAGGAAACTAGCGTTCACAGGCTTGATTTTGAGATTACTGAACTGCAGAGAATGGATGAAGTCAGCTGTAGGCGAACAGCACAGAACTGCTCCTACCCATGCAGTCTTGGGCACGTCAGCACACCTCAAGAATATGCTAGGCAGGAGAGATGGTGAATTACAAACCACGAAAGGGCTGGGTACAACTCAAAACTGAAATAATCGAACATACTTAGAAAATGTAGTACCACTAAGATGACTAAGAAAGACAGACGTTTCCAACAAGCATCTGACTTGGTTTCCCATCCAGGCCCAATGGCCCTGCAACTGTCTGCTGGCCTGGACTAGATGGGCCTGCGTTCTAAACACACACCGCAGTGTCAACACCGCGCACTGAGGAAAGCCAGGGACGCAGACCGCCCTCGGCCAGCGCAGACGCTTCAACCTGCCTGCCTTAAGCCAACAGGACAGAATTTAACTCAGCAAACTGGCAGTTTCCCAGCGTGGGCTTTGCCGACTCTTCCCGTAAAGTATGGTGAGTGGAACCTGCTGCTCCCGAGGGGAAAACTGCTGAATCAAGACAACTACCAAGCCAGAGGTCTTTAGTTACAAAGAGCTTCTAGGTATTTCTCAGAAAACAAAACAAAACAAAACAAAATTCTCAGAAACTTCCGGCCAATGAAGTCCACTTTTGAAGTACTTGTTTGGGAGTAACTTAAGAACCACCGATCCAGGCATGGGTGGAAGCAGAAGAATGGCTATATTTAAAGCCATATAACTTTCTGTTATAGAGCAAGACCAAGTCTCAAAAATTCCAAACCAGAAACGTCCCTCTCTTGGAGATGTTATCTAAACAAACCATCTCCCCAATGCAGGGACCTAAACTATCAACAGATCATGCTCCACCCATGTATATGGTGGAAGTGGCTTACACTTCAGGTTAGCTAAGGAATAAAATCAGAATTTAAATGCTAAGAAACACGCTTTCTTGAAACCTCTTAAAGCAAGGTATTTGGTTAACTAATGAAAACATTTCAAACTGGTTCTTTAAAGTAAATCCTAACTAGTCCTATTTTTAGTTCAAAGGGGACAGATAGGTCCAAAAGTTTAGGAGTTCTGTGTAATTAGTATCTGTTGGTCCAAAGTGCATACTCAGGAGATTCCTGAAGAAAACATTCCATACCATGGAAGACATCTTCAAAGGCTGAATACTCTAATCCCAGCAAAGACTGAGATGCACATTCATGACTTTAACGCGTACCCAGGCCTGGCACCACTGCTACGAGACACGCAGGGCCTTACCCAACAGCAGGCACTGGCACGTTTGTACTGCAGCCTCCGAGAAGGCCTCCACAACAAAACTCCTTTGCTTTGGTTCTGCAAACAGGATGTGTCAGTAACTAAGGCAAATACTGAGGAAGCACACCTTGATTTTGGAAAGTTAGCTGAGAGGTAGACAGGAAGCCTCTGCTTACAATGTGCTTTCGCAGAAAGGTCGCATACCTAGGGAACACCTTAAGAACGAATCACTCTTAAAGGACGACGTAAAGATAGTGCTTTTTAATATTTTCAAGTATTAAAAAACTCATCAAAATGTATCACCTTAACAGTACTTTGCACATGTGAAATTTCACACCTAAGTTTGATACTATTTTGGTTATTTATGGCTACTTACAAGACTCACAAAAGAATGTCCATTTATTGAGTCTTTTTTCTTTGGTAGAGTCTAATGGGACCATGCAGATGAACTATTTTATGCAAACGAGACTGTTCAAGCAAATTCATGGTGATATGAATTGAGAGTTTTCCTTATTGGAAAGAAAACATAAGAAGATTCACGCATTTTTCCCCCATTGTAGTTTTAGCATCTTATTCAGAGGTTGAAGAGTTTGAATAGTTCACACAATCCTGTAAAAATCACAACTGACTGCCTTTTAATAAATAGTCATTGTAAAGAATTACATTTACAGAGTGAAGTGAATACACAGCATTTCAAAGTCAATTCTGGAAGTACTCAGTGTACTGATCCACGGCATATACACTATCTGTTTAACTGTCCGTCATTAGCACCAATAAAGAGTCAACAAAATTACCTTTATTCCCATATCTAAACAAACAAACAAAAAACAAAAAGAAACAAAAAATAACACATTTCTGAAAATCCTTAGTGAAGCTTAACTATAGTCCCAGACCTTAAATATTCACATTGTTTTCTATGTCATACTGCAAGTAAGTTCACTACTTCTCTGGATATTCTTTACAAAAGCTGATTAAAATTCCTGGCATCACTCCCAATGATACAGTAGCACAACCACCCCATGTCAGTTCACATGATGCTCTGTCGAGGCTTCACATCTAAATCACCAAGAACAAAACCCTTCCCTCCCTCACCTTGTACTCTGTTTAAATTCTATGCTAGTCCTTGGATATGTACCACGGTAAAACTGTAACTGCTTCAGAATCATCATGTTTATGATACATTGTATTCCACACAGCAACAAAAAAATCACATGGTAACAAAGATTACTGATGCAAGATAAGACCAGAGTGAGGACTGGCCTGTTAGGCTGAGTACCCACAAAGAGACTCCTGACATCCCAGGTTCAAATAACATTGACAAAATAATCAACAATTTTCTTTAAAACAAAACAAAACAAAACAAAACAAATAGCTACTGGCAAATCAGGTAATCGCTAAATAAAAGTAGAGTACAAGGCTCAACTCTAATATTTACACCAACAACATACTTGAATAAAGTTACAATTGTGCACAGATCAGTGGCTTTGTAACAAACAGTTCATATACAGGGGAAAACTTGTGATTCAATCAATACAAGCTGAATCCGACCCATCTTAAAGAGACTCAACAGCTAAGACTTACCACAGAAATAAATTCAAGATTAGGCAACAGACAAGAGCCATTACTATTGGTGCTTACACCAAAATTTAGACAAATTAAGTCTATCCCCTGACCAGGCGTCAGGTGACAGTGCAAGCTTTACTTCAACGAGAACCCACTAAGACGTGCAAACCAATGTTAAACCTCCAGCAGTGGCTTGCCCGAGGCTGGCCTTTTTCCTGACATTTTCCTGATAATGACCATAAGCTATAAATACAGGTACAATGTACAGTCAGCAATCTTTTCTTTTTATTTATTGTTAGAATATAAAAGAATCAAGACAGCATAGGTTTAATTTCATTTTTATAAGGAAGACTGCATTTACCTGAAAAAGAAATATGGTCTCTCTCACACACCCCTCTCTCTCTCCATGGGAAGAGTAGATTCAAGACTATGGTATCACTGCAAATACTAAAGGAAAAGTGATCCCTGTTCGCTGTTAGAATCTGTAGTGTCAAAGTTCTTGAATGAATGGACTAATTCTTCACTGGGAGCTCCTGTGAGTTAAGTCACAGTCATTCTCAGATCCAGTATTAACTGCTCTTCTACAGCACTGCAACAAGCCAACAAACATTTAAATGCACTTCACATCAAGAGTATGTAAACTTTATTATTTTTTTCCTCTTCAGCCTTCAGAAATCAGGGGCTGACTCTGCAGCCGGTCTGGTGGGACCCTCTGAGGCAAACTGAGCGCTTCCCAGTGTTAAGGACCACCCGTGGACGGCATCCCGTCTAGTAGTGAAGTGTCCCCTCAGCGGCTTCCAGTAAGGCCTAGAGTTAAGGTTAACATAAAAAAGTGCCACTTGTGTTTTAATTAGTGATGGAGTCTGATGAAAGAAAATAAAGTTATTCTGTATATTGTTATACTTACAAGCAGCTCCAATCCTGAGTATTTATGGTAATAGCTAAACATACAAAAATGTATGTACATTTTTCTCCACTTTCTTGTAAACAGTTGTCAGCATACTGTTTTATCCCTTTATCACTGAGACATGCAAACCATACATACAAGTATAAATACACAAAAGAAAACAACCGACACTCATTCAAAGCCAAGCGACAACAAAAACAGCTACAAGTATTCAAATCATAAATAACAAAAGCTTGAGGCAGCTTAGGTTCCTAGCAGCAGCCAGCCATTCACCCTAATGTTCTCAGCTGCATCTTCCATGCGTTCACAGTCCTGGGAACACTATGTGTGTGGAGATAGACTTGTTACTGTCATCTCTTCTTTCAGAATGAAGAACAAAGCAGCACTTACAAAGACGGAAGCAGCGGCACCACTGCTGGGCCAGGAGGGAGCTTTCTATTCCAACCATTTTTCAATTAAAAAGGAAAGGAAAAGTTGACCTAAACAAATGATTACATATTCATTCCTTGGGCACTTAGCAGCGAGTCCAGCATGTCGAATGTGTCTTTGTAGTCCATATGCTGGCTGCTTGTACTGTACTCGTGATTGGCCTCAGGACCGTGGGGCTCCACTGGTTTCTTGTCCAGTTTCACGAGGGTGCTGAGATGTCCGTAGCCCACCTGGTATGTGACAGGGGGAGGAGGAGGTAAGGGATGGTTAAAAACAGAGCTGTGAGAGGATAGATACTGCTTAACAGAGGAAGAACTAGATGAACTACCTGAACTTTTGGAACTTTTGCTCATTTTGGAGTGGTGGTTGTGGGAGGCATCGTTGATATGCAGCTTCTTCCTTGCACTGGAGGCAGAGGAGATGCCTTCAGGGACCAGGCCCACAGGACTCCTCAGCACAGTGGGTGGCATTCCATCGGCAGCATGCTTACTGACTCCGCTGTGCATGTGCAAATGCTTGTGGCTGCTGTGGTGACGGTTGGCGGGGTGTTCTTTGTGCTTCTCCTTGTGGTCTCTGCTGATATGTGGGCTTGAGTGCTTGCTTTTCCCACTGCCTTCATCAGAAGAGCTGTGTCTTTCAGAGGACGACACTTTGATCTTCATCTTCAGCTCCTCCTTACTGGGACCTTTATCAGGGGGTGGGATTGGAATCCGTAGCTTCAGTGATCCACTCCTCTCCTTTTTCTCTGCCGTGTGCTTCTCCGGTTTGTCAGAGTTGGCCAGGGGAAGTTTCATTTTAATGGGAGAAGTAACAGAACTGCCTGCAACTGCTTGAGCCGGCCCATGTTTGTGCTGCTGCTCTGCATGGGCAGTTAGATAATGATCCCTTGTGTCCAGGTCAAGGGTTTCTAGCTTCCGCTTTTCTCTGTACTTATCCAAAGACATTTTCTGAGGAACCACTCCAGGAGTAACAGGTACGGGCCCATGGTGCTTACTGCTTCCAGCTTTGTGAGTATATTCTTGCTTAGCTGATGAGTGATCAGCAGCTTTGTCCGGCCTGTGATGTAATCCTGAATGCAGTGTCACTGAAGGTCCCTGCTGGAAGCTTATGTATTGGCTCCCAGAGAGAGTGGCCTCCTGCTTCTGCGTGTACACTGGGTCTGTCCTGGCCGAGTCTGGATGTGGAGGCCATTCTTGGTGTGAAGACAAACTGTACGAGGTACTGGGCACTCCTCCTGCTAGCACTGACAAATTATCAGGCGCACGGCTATCTTGAACAGAAGTATTTCCTGAATTTAGAGGTACTGGAGCAGGGAACGTTGATGTTGACGGCTTCTGAAAACTTGGATTGGCAGGTACACCAGTGACACTATCTACTAAAATGGAATTCTGCACCAAAGATGAACCAAGCAGTGGTGTCTCTGATACTTGTCCATCTACTTTTGGTTTCTTAGCCATAGCCTAGTTAAAAGAGAAACAGAAGAAACAATGACAGTGAAGGGACCTAATACACATTTCTTTGCTTGTAAAAATCTATAGAAGTACATGGAAACAAACCCACTGAAACCCAAAGTTCTACGGCAATAAAAGAATGCAACAGAAGGCTCTAAGGTTTGAGATTTAGATTCAATTATATCCTAACCCAGGACTTGAGACAGAGTTACCTGTGTAGGCTTAGCCTCACTTAGAAATCCCTTTGAAAGAGAATTTCTTCATTATGATTGAAAATTGGACACAGGAGCTGAGTCTATGTGTGGTACAATGTAAAATACAGTATTTAATGCAAAGTACAGTATTTAGCAATTCACTCTCAAACCGTTTCCTGGGCAACTGCTAGATAAAGCAACAAATTGATATTTTGTTAATTAAATCCTGTCAATTCTCTTACCCTCCAGTTTCGAATCCTCTTCAACCTACTAGGCGTTTTCTCCAATATTTGTAGAAACTCATGTGTTAGCTCTAAAAATAAAATTTAAATTTAAAGCTTAGACAATGTCTTTTGGATGTGAACTTCTCTCAAGTAGGCAGTATTTAAAAGTGGTCCTAAGAGTTCACCCTTTCATTGTGAACTTCCTGTTCAGTCTTTAGCACACACTGAAGCAGACATGACTCTGAACTGTTATTTCAAAGCTGAAGTAATTTAAAAAAGATCCCTCCCGGCATTTCACTTGCTTACATAAAAAATAAAACTCCTGGGGAGGATGGTGGGGGGACAATATTTAATGGAGAAAAGATCCATTAATGCGTCTTTAAAATTAGCAAGCAGAAGTTGGAAAAAAGCTATTGTTTGTACAGCACCAAATATATTTTTCCCAACATGCTTAATCATAAAGAATACCACTGTCACCACGTGGCCAGCACGATGGTAAGACATACTAAGCGAACACAGTCCCAGGCTTTGAAAGACAAGTAGAAAACAACCTACTTCTGCAGTATTCCTGCCAACAACACTCAACCCTAATGATGAGGAAGTATCAGACAAACAGAGAATCATTCTGGAAAGTCACTTATTATTCTTCAAACTGGGAGCTTGGAGATGACTACCTGGACATTTCAATTAGATACAAATAGAACTTACATCCTACACGAGAGAAAATGGGAAAATCCGAATACAGCCAGGTTTAATAAGCAGTGGTATACAAATGTTAATCTCCTAATCTTAAAATTTCAAGGTTAATTTTTTTTTCAAAAACAGTAACTCCACTCACACTGCCCAGCAATTAATGCTATAGCAGTAAATTACTCTGGTCAGAATTTTATATAATATCTTAAGTTTGGGAGTATAATGAAGTGACCACTGCTCCAAAATTGCAACATTCTGTTAAATAATAATTTTACCACCTAAAATCCATTATTAATGGTCAATGGCAAAATGTCAAGTGAGACAGGTTATCATTTGTATTAAAACCATGTCAAGTCAACTGACACTGTAGAGAGATGCTTGTTTGTCAAGCTGCTTTGTTATTGAGTATTCAGCGAAAAACATATTTTCACCCGGAGACAGAGATATAAGCAGATGTCTTGCTAAGTTCCTCAAACTTATTTGTGTGACCTTGGATCATATCTGCTACAGGAAAGTGGTTTAAGAAAACAAGTTTGGTAGTTACATGAACTTCTTTCTTTATTGATGTGACTTGTTTTTGCTTTGCCTATAAAAAGGAACTGTGGAATAAACTCCCTGCTGCAGTGTTTACTAGATAGTCCTCGCACGCTGATCATGTGTGTAGTGTGACTTCTTTATTTATCTCAATCCCCACCCCCCACTCAGGTACTGTTCGACCCTGCCAGTGGGCTCCGGCATGACACAAAGGGACCAAGTACAGAGACTGCACATTCACTGAGTTTTGGTGCAAATATCAAGTTTTCCTGTTACCTAGCCTAGGCAAATGTTAAGACTGACAGGAACTGGTAAGATAATGTCTCAGTGAAGAACACACAAAAATCAACTCAGTATCACTAGATACACAGCTATCTAAATGTTGTCACAGCATGACAACAAACCAAACTCAGCCTGTGAGTGGGTGAGGTATAGATCAGTGGTAAAGTACTTGCCCAGCACTTATGAGACTGAGTTCAATGTCCTGAACCCCAGACAATGATGACTGTATCACCAACAACACCCAAGATCAGTCTGTAAAAATTGTGCTAAAAAGCACCCAACAATAAAAATCTAAATGAGCCTTGAATTTACATGGAACTTCTTCAGTAATTTCAAGATGGTTTCCTGTCTGGCTCAGGGAGTATTTGAGCAAGTCCGGACAAAATAAAATCCAATGCTGAGACCTCCATTTCTTCCTCTGAAAACACAACTTTTCAAATGACTCCAACAAATACCCAGATGTGAAGATGTCTTGCCTGAAATTTCCTGCACAAATTTTGTCTGCACACAGACAAAAATTCAAGCTTTGTTTTTCCTTTCTTACATATCTTGTCTGTCAAATTTTATAACATTTCATTAATGTAAATAAATAAGCTACATGCATTATAGAGTATCAGGTCTACAGAGACCCCTATCTAATCTGTTATCTCTCTCTCTGAAAGACAGACTCGTGTAGTCTAGGCTGGCCTGAGAGTATGGCCTCAAACTGACTTTCTTAGCTCCATCTCCTAGGAGCTTAGATTTCTGCCAGCCTTCCCTATTAAGGTCTTTCTCTGTTACAGCTAATTGACAGATAGAATGAGACATAAACGGCTGTACATGTGTACACACCCACACTCACATGCAGAGACTTTTTTTTTTAACTATGCTAAGTCTAAGCCAGTGCTTGGGGAGCAGTTACTTAGGAAGTAAAAATAGCAGACACACTGCAGACACTTCAGGATAACTGCATCACACCAGAAACCATGCTACCATTCTAATTTATTGAACTTCAACTTCCAAATCAACAATGAACTTGAACCTATACAGAACAGAAATGAAAGAAGATACAGGTGGCTCTTATGTCAACAATAATAATAAAGGCAACTGTCCATAGGACCTAAAAGGCAGATAACTTTTACTAGATTGGCTGCTACGGTTAAACAGTGACACAGTAACCCGATTTTCCAAGGTATAGGACAAAGGAGGCAAATAAAAAGGCCCTAAGTGGTTTTTTTAGATTTGCTTTCCTCCAAATAAACCGGGAACAACAACAAACAATTTAAAAACAGCATGTTAATGCCAGTAACAAATATATGTGCGTGTGCAGCACATACATATCCCTCCATCCTCCCCACAAAGGGGAACGAATGAAAAGGGTTTTTGTTTTGCTTTTTTCAAGTAGGTTTTACAAGCGGGGCAGGCCGACTATCACAAATGAGGCAAGCATGGCCTAGAACCCACAATGGCGCGTTGCCTACCTAACCCACCGGCCGCTGCTCAGCCGGGCAGTGCACATGTCACAGCGGAAGAGCTCTGCTTACCATCCAGCAGCTCTAGGGTAACTGTAGGGTCCACATACTCCCACCAGTGCTTTCCATCCGTTGACACAGGGATCTCCCAATTGGACCATTTGCAAGCCAAATGAATGCACACACATGCTATCACTGTGGGTTTGTACTGAAGACAGAAGGTCGTGAGATGCAAACTGGTGTAGAGCAGATTTAAAAGTAGAGGGCCACAGAAATTCGAAATATGTAAAACAAAGAAAAACATTTGCCAGTAAGACAAAAGCAAACATAAAATCAGAAGCGTTTCTCTTTACATAATGATATTCTATTAAATTAAGAGCTAACACTACTGAACGCTTTAATAAAAAGTCTTTATAGGTCATAAACACTTCCCTCATTCTCACCCCTCCACAGTAGATCAATATTTTATTTACATTACTAATACTAATAAAATTGTTTTAAAGCCTAACAGAGTATAATATAAAGAAAAGAGTATATTTACAATAATCACCATATAAAAAGTATAACCTTTTAAACCATTTTTGTGGTAGTCTTGGTTCTTTTTTTTTTTTTAAACACTATGGCAAAAATGTAAAGACTTTATAAACCAAAGCAATTTTAATGTCACAATCAAAGATTAGACCATTTGATGTGGCTTGACAAAAAAAAAAAAAAAAAAAAAAAGAACCTTTGTAATTCAGAGCTTTTTAGTCCTCGCTCATGCACATTTCTCTGTCTCTTCCAGCAAAGTCTCAAAAATAACTTACCTTATGTCAAAATAAAGTAGGTTAATACTAATAAATACTATCTTTACTTCTCATCATGTACCAAAAATTGGGCAGGTGACATTTCATAGGCTAGCTTTTTTAACAAAGTTTTTTTTTTTTTTTTTTTTGAGACAGGGTCTCATGTAGCCCAGACTGGCCTCAAACTCACTATGTAGACAAGGACTCTGAAATTCTGATCTTCCTGTCTCTACGTCCCAGTGCTGGGATGCCAGACATGCCATCATGCCCAGCTGACTAACCAAAGTTCTACTATTCCAAAAAGCTAGTTTGGTTCCTGTTTCCACAGTGCCCACGTAACAATCTTTCAACCTTTAATATCAACCCAGAACAGAATTATACATTCACTTTAAAGCTTCCTTCAAACTATTCTTCTAGTTTAGAATAGATGAAACATTTACTAAATAGCCACAAACACACACTATATTTGTACTTTAAACAGAAAAGCAGGATTTTTAAAATAAAGACTGTATTTCTGCAAAACTAGGCACTGATAATAATTAACTACTTCTAATTTACTATTTGAAATATTATCTGGAACAAGTCCAAAATTACATAAATTTTACTTAAATTTTAGCAATGATTTCAAAAGACTGGATCAATGTAAAAATAAAAAGTCATTTAACTATAATTGTAAACTAGAAATAGCTTTATACTTACCAAGTTTCTAGGTTAAGTTTAGCTCTGTGTAATCTTTAGCTGCTATTCAGGCTACCAAGTTTAGACTTATGCACTCACAAATCGAGAATATGCCACCAGAAAGCACCACTACACTTCACAGTGTGCATTTAACCCCTCTGTGCCCAAAGTCCCTTGTACAATACACCGCAAAGCAACCAGGAAGGTACCACCACAGTAGATGGTCCAGTCTCCTGTTGCAACAAGGGCAAGAGACACGTTGAGGGGGCCCTGCATTAAAGGAAGCTATAGTGTGCTACAACAGTGCAACAAAGAGGGTCAGGATAACAACCTGTTGGTAGCCATGAAATAGGATGTCTGTGCCAAATCCTTGCTTGCTGTAAGAAAAGAAAGAAGAACGAAGACAGTATCATCAGCTTCAACATGTAAATACCACAAAACTCTCAATACAACAAAACATCAAAGATTTGTACACAAAAAGTAAATTTTACTTACTACTTACAAATATCACAAGAGCGCCATCATTCTCTATACTACTGAAAATCTTCAACAACATTCACTCAAATGTTTCTTGCTATCCCCCATAGATCTGAGAAACAAGCCGATTTGCTTTTAGCTAGCCAGTTACAAGGGCTAAACTTGTTACTAAGTTAAGCATCTAGTCAGCTAAAAGTTGAAATAAAGCATTCTCCTGGATTTAAAAAAACAAAAACAAAAAACAAAAAGAGGAAGAAGAAAAAGATTTTTGAAGTCTAATACAAAATACAAAGAGTTGTCTGCCACTAAATCCTGTCATCATATTTAGGTTGGCTTAAATATTTCCTTCAAAATGGAACAAAACCCCCACCCCAAATTTAAGAGCACAAATCTCAGTTCTTTATCATGTTATCACATAAACAGAATATAGGAAGCCCACTGTACTTGTTTTTAACTTATAAACGCCAATTAGAGCTTAATACGTAGAAAGACGAATGTTCTGGGAGAATGCTTCCAACACAGGTCCCCAACAGGAAAGCAGTTTTAACTGGTTTCTTAAGACACCAACAATTTCCCTTCCCCTTCTTGTGCACAACACCTTCCCAGAGAGACCCCACCCTTCTGTTCAACACCACTGTTCACCTAGCCTGGCAGCCCCAGCCCCTCCCCCCCCCAAGCCCCCAGATCCTCCCTCCTGGTTCCACTCTTGGCACCTGTAATCCCTGCCGCCCCATGTGATCATCAAGGGAAGATTTAACAAAAAGGATTGGGTCTGGCAGAGCTGTGCTAAAGAAGACTGTCAGAGCACCAGAGGTCTTGGAGGCAGTGTGACTTAAGTATGGTATTCTTTCCTGGTGGGGAGGGAAGGAGAGATCAGAGTGAAAGGTCCCTGGTAAAATGACCACAGCCAATTCTGCAGCGAGGTAGCAGCGTCTCATCTGGAATGGGAGGTGAGGGCTTTACATGAGTCATATATACCCACCACCAAACAAACACGCACCCCACAAAATAATTAAAACACTCAACTGTGGTATGTTTCCTAAGGACTGTCTCTAAATTCAATAAACAGAAAGAGGGAAATGTGCTCTTGTTAGTTCAAAGTAGTTAAAGAGCAAAGGAAACAGACACTAAAAATGATGAAAGAAAATCTTCAGAGGAAGTGCAGTCACTTCAAAGTTGAGTCAAAGGATCTTGGTTATCTCTCATTCTCTAAAGGTTTAAGATACCAGATTTTAACAAAACAATATCAAATAATAAAAAACAAAAACCAAAAACCACAAAGCAACCTTTTGGGGAATGAAATATCAAATGTATAGTTTTTGCTAAGTTAGTTTAAAACTGCCTTTTATTATTCACTAAGGCAGTCCATATGCACCTTTGCTATCCACACTGATGTCTTTCGCTAGGCCCTGGCTACCTCGCAAAGGTTAGTTTACTCTTTCAAATTTTCAGTGAATCCAACCTACAAGCTTTTCTTCTTAACATCTACAACTAGTTGTTTCTGAGTCTGTACTGTACTCTAACTAGGGAAGAGACTGTGCTACGAAATATATCTGTATGATTGTGAAGAGTAAGAACCACAGTTAAACTATTGTGGTTTACAAAGTGACTCACTGGTAATATGTGATCCTAGAACTAAAACAAGTCTTAGAACTCTACTCTGAACAAACAAACAAGCAAACAAAACTTCCCTTTCAGCAAGGGTGGTGGTTACGAAGACTCTAGGCTTGCTTTCCAATGTTGCCATCAGCAAAATAAAATGCTATCTACATGTAAAATGAATTCAATGTAGAATGAGACAATCCAGACAAATACTAACATGAACACAGACACACATATGCACACACCACCACCATCACCCAATTATCCATTTTGTTTAAGAATCCTACAAATAAGAGACCAAAACTACCGGATTTTATTTTCAAAAAGAGAAAAAGCACAGGAGCCGCCCCTGGAGGCTGCAATGTGCCCATAACCAATCCAAATGGGACTTAGAGAAGCAATACTGGCAACCTGTGGGAAGGTTCTAGTGTCCCCAATAGACAGACACAAAGGGCTCTTGGTTAAATAAAGTGTAAGGAATATGATATGCTTTGTTAGTTTTCTCCATTACCACACAAAGCAACCAAATGCACTTGGAGACACAAAGACAGAAGTAACAAAGACAGACTGGCTAAGATACAGAACACTTTCAAAACGACATTTTCCCTTTTTAATAAAACCCAACAAAAGGCTGTAAGAATACACAATATCTGTACCAATCCTAGAGGAAAGAAAGCATCAACTTATCAACTTATCTTATTTATCCCAGGAGGTTGAGGGACCACTCACCTCTTACTAACTGGGTGCATTTCACTACATCTGTGTGTGGGTGTTCAATGGTGATCTCAAAACCTGAAATGAAAAGCACTTTTTTTCCCAACTACTTACCACTACAATACTTGCCTGAGCAATGCGGCTCACCATAAAAATCAAAAATGTTTAATACACTCTTCAGTGTTAAGAGAAATCCAAAGCCAGCATTAATGCTTCTCATTGCTGACATATTAACCTCCAGAAGAAACGGTAAGTACTTTCTCATTTCTCAACAGGAAAACAGACAATTATTTAAACAACAAGGACAACTTGATCTAAAACTTAAGATTTTAATTCAGCTGGGCTTATGTTCAAATCATCAAATAATTATTATCATGCTGCATTTATGTATTATCTTTTAACATTAAAAATCTGTCTCAGAAGATGTAAACAAACCTCTCATAAACCTCACAAACCTCTCATAAACAAACCTGCTGTCAACAGCAGCTCTCTTTATTTTACTGTTAATCAAAGGGTACAGCTACATCTAATGAAAATCATGTGGACACTGAGCTACACAGGCAGGCAGTTTCTAAAAATCTCTTCAAAAACTCAAGGAAAAAAACGTTAGAAAGTTTACAGCGAATATCCAGTCAGCTCTTACATGTGGCAGGATTTTTGCTCTTATTATTTAGTACCTTGAGAGCACTGAGTAAAGTTTAACCAGTGAGTCATCAGGTTTTATAAAGGTGTACTTTATTTATATTTTTCCTGTAATTAACTAGCCAAGTAACAGTTCAACTAAAAAGATGTTTTGTACTATACTTAAAATACTATGCATTCACTCTCCATGTGTAAGCATGTGTCTGTCATAGGCATGACATATCATTGTTTGTGGTACTGGGAATGGAACACATATCATTGTTTGTGGTACTGGGAATGGAACACGGCCTCAGGAGCACAGAAGTTAAGGTTGTGTCTGACTCTCATCTTCAGCTCCTATGTAATGCCTTCAAACCATAAAAAGAGGTTTGTGTTCCATGAGGTAACATCCTAATCTCAAATTAAAATGTCTGTAACTTTTCATAAATTCATGTAGATTTTGTAATTAGATAATAACATGACAAATAACTGGATTCATGGACAATAACACTCATTTCCATTTTGTAGCTTTTATTAAAACCTAGTTCACGTGTTTTAAATAAGCTACTTTCATAGTAAAAATATGGCAGCACACGCAGCTGTACTTGTATTTCGTTCTTTTTGAGACGGGGTCACTGTGTAGCCCCGACTGCCCGCCCGCTCAGAGAGCCACCCGTCTAAGCCTCCTGAGTGCTGAGTTTAAAAGAATGGACCACCACTTCTGCTTCTACTTATATTTCTCTCCAGTGTTTGAGAATGGAATAACAGGGAAATAAAAACAAAAGTTTGCTATACAAAGCAGTCTTTATTCCACATATGCAGGATGGAAGTATAACTGATAAGGAAACTGTCCCAATTTTACAAAGTGGTCAAAAGCCTGTAGATTTAAATTCTGATCTCCTAGGAGCTTGTACTTATCTGACCTCAACTTGCTGAGACTTGCTGGGTTCTTCTCTAAGGACACTTAACTTTAGATTAAGTCTGTAACATTCTTATGCCTCAGTTTGCTCATTAGCAAAGTTCCCTCAAATAATTACTACATCATGTTTAAAATAAAAGGACTGCAAAAAATATGTGTACATACCACCACCTCTGTACAAAGGACCATTTCACATCACTGTGCAACTCACAGTGACGTAGAGAGCTGTCACTGTAAAACCCGTCACACTGAGGCCATGGGCACCACTCAACTATGCTATGCCAAAAGAAATTTCAGAAAAATGGCTTCTTAGAACAAACAATACTATTTTATTCCAAAAGTAGTTTTAAAAAACTATCTTCAACAAGAAGTTATTCTAGATTTTTGTTTAGAATATTGCATTAGCGAACACAGAATGATATGAGCACATACCCAGTGTTTGTAGCATTATGGTTTCAAGTAAAACCAGTTCTTGAGTCTGCTGAAGATAAGCCTGCCAGATAAAAATGATATTAGATGTTTAGAATAAACACAACACTAAGACAGTCCTGGACTGTTTAACCTTATGAGGACTACAGAACAACAGCTGCTTGCAAGTATGAGGCAAAGAGTCAGTGTGGTGGTACACACTTTTAGCCCCAGCACTCGGGAGGCAGAGGTCAACAGATCTCTGTAAGTTTGAGGCAAGCCTGGTCTACACAGTGAGTTCCAGGACAGTCAGGGCTATTTGAGACTCGGTCTCAAAAAAATATTAAAAAGAACTATAAAGATAGAAAGCTGTAGCTGCCTATATATTTGCCCAACAAATATATAAGGCAAAAAAAAAAAAAAGGCAAGATGGAGCAGCCTGTTCGTGAGATACTTCTAAATGGAACCACTTTTAAATACAAATGCAAACAAAGCCAAGGAACACATACAACAGGGTACTAGGAGACAGGGTGGGGCAGGCACTACTGTTTCCAGCTACCAAGTAGAGGAGCACTAAGCCACGAAGGGCACTGGCTCAAACCTGCCCTGTCAAAGGAAACTTACCAACACAGGTCTGTTACTTCCCTAGAAAATGTAAGCCTTAAGTCCCTTGATCAATGCCATCCATTCTCCATAGAGTGACAAATTATCATAGAATAAATCCCCTAAAATCCAGGAACAAGTTTCCCTCTTACAAAGCTCTCAGAAGAAAGCACATCAAACTTCTCCTTCCACCCTGTCTCGGAACCCTAACAACCCAGGTA
The DNA here is from genome assembly GCF_907164565.1 of Psammomys obesus. Taxonomy (NCBI): domain Eukaryota; kingdom Metazoa; phylum Chordata; class Mammalia; order Rodentia; family Muridae; genus Psammomys; species Psammomys obesus. Next base: position 66,306,224 of record NW_026585504.1, on the reverse strand, counting down.
AGAAGGAAGCAATGTGTCACATAAAAGGCTGGGTGTGGTGCCTGTATCATTGGCAGGCTGAGGCAGAAAGACTGAGCCTGAGGCTAGCCTAGACTACATAGAGACAGACCCTGCTACATCTGCCTTAAATGCATATACATACACATGCATGCTCATTTTTCTGAAAATACACTAAGCCCAGAGTGAAGTCACCTTTAATGTCACCGAGCTGATTTTTAAAACATTAGAATGTGCACACTAGTATAAGTGAGTTTATTCTATTAACAGGAACTATGAGGACTATTGTTAAACAATTACAAGTTTCTTATTATTTAATGTACACATTAACATTTTGTTCATTTAAAAAGCAGCATCAATGCTGAAATGTATCAAACTTCTATCCAGAGCCTAAACTAAACGTAGGACTTTATCACTAAGTGGGTGAAGATTCCCAACTAAGTGACTTACCTATAATGCTAGAAAAATAACTGCAAAGGGCCACATTTGTAGCTCTTATTTTAGGATGTCACAGAACTTGAGAAGAGTACCTACTAGTCTAGAGTAAATTGGAGTTTCTCTAGTCCTTCCTCTGCTAACAGTTTCATTGCAGAGTTACTCAACTTCTGGTTTCATAGGACCTACCCTTTCCACTGTGGGTACACTGTGAGGATAAGTCACTGAATTCGCAAACATTTCAAAACAACTAAATCAAAGTAGGATTTAAAACCTTATACGATTCAGGATGCCATCCAAAGTCATGAAGCCTACACGAAGCCTTTCTGTCAGCAGCTTTTGGTTTCAAATTTATAAAACAAATGCCAACAACCCACCCCCCTGCTTTACATACATCACATTTTGTATCCAGCAGTGGCTCTAGGGGATGAAGACAAGCGTGTGCTACTTTGATAACATGTTCAAGCTTTCGAGCCTGTTCTTCCACTTTTGCAGCCAAAAACAATGCAGTAGGTGATATTATCTGCAGAAGAGATTTTTTTAAGTCGGTCATTTAAAAGCAAATACATTTTTGGAATAGTCTGTACTTCCGAGGATGGGCCAGGTTAAAAAAAGATGAATAGATTATTATAGCATGAAGTATATACACTGGGACTGAGGTAAAAATGTGAAAGGTCTCACACTGTTTGGTGCTGGGGATAGAATCAGATTTGTACATGCTTAAGCACAAACTTTGCCACTGAGCTGTGTAAGAACGGATCTAGCTCACTCTCACTTTTCTCTCCCTCCCCGAGACCAGTTCAGCAAGAGGGCACACTGCACATCAACTTTAGCAACATTGGTGTTAAAAAGTTCTCACAACTCAGTACAGGACCAGACAATATTCAAAGTTTTAAATAATTACCCACTGTGTTTATTTTTACAAATAAAACAAGGGGAAAGAAACAGATTTTGACCTAGGCAAAGGAAAAAAAACACAAAGTGATGCATAGCTTTAAGAAAGTTAAGACAGCAGGCCAAACAGAGCACACGCCTCTTTCCATTCAGCCCAGCATCAAATCCCCACATGTCTAGGAGTCACGTTATTTATAGGGCAGGAAGAGACTCTACATGGACAGAACACAAAAAGAATTCTGAAAATGAACAGGCCACCTAGAACCTTTATTTCACTACAGCTTAAAAAAAAAAAAAAAAAGAGAAACATAATAAAGACTAAGAGAGTAAACAGAGGCTTTTCTAAGAGGAGGTCTGGAAAGTAGCCCCGTCCAGGTATTGTGAGGGAAATACTGGGGTTCTAAGTACAGACAGCACTAACTACATGGGCACTGACTACGACGAGACAGGAATTTCAACAATTATCTATTCCCAGGGTCAGTAACAAATCAAGTAATCATTGACTCAAAGCCAAACATACTATACATTCAGATGTTCAAGAATCTGCACAAAGGAGCCGGAGAGGCCTCAGCGGTTCAATCACTTGCTATTCTTGCAGAGAACTCAAGTTCAATTCCCAGCACCCCACTGTGGCTCACAAACATTTGCGACTGCAGTCCCAGGGTTCTGACGCCCTTTCTAACCACTTAGGGCGCCAGGCATGCACACTGCTGCTCAGGCACACATGCAGGCAGAACACTCACACATGTAACATTTAGAACAAAATCCAAGAAAAAGTTTAAAAATATACACAAATATCTCCCACAGAGTGGTAATTTCCAAATGCAGGTACCTATTGTTCAAAGGGCAAAAGACCAGCTGGTCTGTTATCTGAGGGTCATTCATTACACAGAAATGACACCACAGGGAAGGTGGGGAAAGAGGCACAAATTTTATCACCAACAGATTTATTTATGTGTTTAATAGAAGAAGGTATCTGATAGAGGAAAGGAAAATCCTTCCCTGAAAACACGTGAGACTGATGAAATTCACACTGGACTATGGATCTAAAGGGGGCTTTTCCAGTTTAACTGCACTGGCACAGGAGTAAGTAGAGCAGATCCTACTGCCCCTGACTTCTGAGCAATAAGATTAAAGGGGTATGCTACCATATTGAACATGCTCAATATCCCCCAAAGGTCCATGTATTAAGGGCCTACGTTAGCACAACAGATTTTTAGGTCACTGGAGGGAAGACCCCAAGGGGACTGTGGCCTTTTCCTCCTGATCAGTGAGAAGTTTGCTGTGCCTTAGATGTGTTTCCTTTGCCAGAATTCTAAAGCAACGGCACCAGAAATATAAATCTTAAATCTTTTTACGGTAACAGAAAGACGATTAATACCTATTTACAGCCAAACTAATGTTATAACAGTAATACTAAAGAATTCCAAATTATCAATAGTGCTTCAAGCAAATGAGTCTGCATTCAGCTAAAACAGACTGAATCACTCATTTGAATTCCCTATCTTTCATTCAGTGTATCGGTGTTTGCCGAGTGTACAACATGGCTAACAATACCCAAAGGTACCAATATCAAATTCTAAGCACTACAGATGGCACTCTGAAAACCTGTAAGCCATCAACTATAGAAGAAATTCAAGAAGTCCTCAAGAAAACAAAGGTAAGCCGCTTTCCCACAGTCTCTCATTCACGACACTGCTCACAATCTAGTGAAACTAGCCCTCAATTGCTAACGCTATCAAAAGGAAAGCAATGGAGAGTGAAAAAAAGAAAGAAAGAAAGAAAGAAAGAGAGAAAAAGAAAAAGAAGACTTAAATTTCTCTCCTAACTACCGATGTTCTCCTCTTTGCCCAAAAGGCACTTATTAAAGTCTCTGCCAAACATTTCTCAGCTAACTTACACAATTCCCAGTCATGGCTCCCCACCCTCTTCTCTAGCAAGCAAGCCTCAGTATCAAAAAGCAAAACAAAAACAACCCCAAGCCATATAACTTCTAGGCTCTACAACCTTCCTCCTTAGAAGATAAGACAGTCTAAAATGAATTCCAAAGTGTTGCACTACTTTTAAAACATAAAGCATACAAGGCAGGGATTTCTGGGACCGAATCCTGTGGTTTGGTTACCCACACTTTCCCATGAAGTCTTTCTGGTCCCCACGAACAGCTTTAGTCTTGTCTTCTGCAGTCTAATACTATAAACACTCCTCCCAGTCAGTTCCTGGGAAGCCCAGGAACTCCACCCCACACCTCTATAACCTGAAAACAAACCTTTTTAGGCAGACACCTGGCAATAGCCATCTGAGGCTTTAAGTCCTTTCTGGGCAGTTGAAGAGAATTCCTGAGGTTTTGTGCAACATAAGCATTACTAGCAGCTCTGTTATGCTCAAGGATGAGTTTGAAAGCTGCCAACATTGTTTGGCACATGTAAACATGGTTTAAAGGCAAGAATCACAACATTATTGGAAAAGAACAGTTTGGTTTCTGCGACTGAACAGAAACAGATTCAGTTCATCGGGGAGAGGCACACACAGTATTTCAATGTTGTAATACCTGGTTCAAGAAATCATCTCAAATTACTCCAGCTAAAGGAAAGTTGATTGGTCACTTGCTCACTCATTCATTCAATCATTTGTTCATTCATTCGAGACAGGGTTTCACTACGTGGATTTGGCTGTCCTGGAATTCACTATGTAGACCAGGCTGGCCTTGAACTCAAGAACTCTGCCTGTTCCCCACTCTCGTTTTTGAATGAAAAATTCTCAAACCAAGACAAATTTTTACAGAAATGTTGACACACTAATACGGAGAATGAGAGTAAAGGTGATGAAGCCTACGGGAGCCAAGTAGTCAGACTGTTGTACTGTAATCCCAGCGGTTATCTGAGCAGCACAGGCAAATTATTCTGTGGCCCAGAAAACAATACCTGTTTACATAGCTGTGGTAAAAACAGAACCAATTCATAAATACATGGCACTTTGGGCAAATAGGAGTATGACTGAGATATTTTGTGATTTCAAACAACCTCATACTGTTAATTCTGATCTTAAATCTAAAAAAACCTTGTTTAAAATGTCCTTTCTTACTCATCTTCTCCCTTCAAGTTTGTACCATGACACACCTCCTTAATTGCTTCCAGCCTGACACCCCTTCTTTCTGTGCTGCTATATCTCTCAAAAATTTGGCATGGTGTGAGCCTTCACTTTCTAAGCACTTATCCACTCTGAACAATCCTCCCACAGGATCTTTATGAAGATGTACTGCTGTTCAGATGAATTAATTTCTGATTATGGAATTCCTGATTCAAACAATTTCAGAAGTTAAACAGTAAATAAATACTTTTGTGGACCTCCAGATGCCTCAGTGTGCCTGGAGGTCAAAAGAGAACACCAGGTCCCCTGGAACTGGAATAACAGGTTGTTGTGAGGTATACTCTGGGTTCTGGGAACTGAAGCTGGGTCTCCTGGAAGAACAGCCAGTGTTCTCACACTGCTCAGCCATCTCTTCAGTGTTGTGTGGTTTTGCTCATTAACTGTGAACTGGTGGGAGTTGTGTCTGTCATAATGAGACAACTATGAAATGCTACCTAGCCTTCAACATATAAGTTGACGTTTTTTCATTTTTCTTAGAAACTGATCCTTAGTGTTGAAATAATCCTCACTAGAAAGCTTTTTCAGATGGCAGATTGTATAACACATTCAATATATTGCTTATAGTACTCAGTCTATAAACACCAGTTCTTATTTTCTGTATTACTTTTCAACATATTGAATAGTGACTTTTAGCCTTCTAAACCAATGTTAATTTTCTTGTGTGACAGCATTGTGTGCCTAAGTATCTGAATGAGAAAACAACCAAGATGCTAGATTGAGTCACTGATGCTCTGTGGTCCTCTGTCAAAGCTGGACTCTGACAGTCCACGTGGAGGATCTGAGGCAGGTGGACCCAGCACTGACAATTTGGGGCCAGTCAGACTGTTGACTGATGTCTCTCTCATTTGGGCTCAGTAAGTGACTGACGTGCTTTATACCTAGATTCAAACACCTTTTAAATCTGAAAACTGCAAGAGGCAGCCAGTAACAATAGTTGATTAAAGGACAGGAAAGGGGGCGCGGGGGGGGGGTGTGTGGGGTGGGAGGGGAGACAGACAGGGCTTTCTCCCTTCGGCTCTGGACAGGCTGTTCTGCCACTGACAGAAAAACTTCAACTGACCACTTTCCCCTCTCCTCCCAAGCCCCCAGGCAGGGCTGTGAGGGGAATAAGAAATAAGAAAGACAGAAAATAGACCACTCTCACACACAAACACTCAATGGAGGTGAATGCCCCCAACAACCTTGTCCTGGTCACAACCCTTATACCCTGGGGAAAAACTCTCTACATCAAAGAATTACCTCACAAGTCAAAAGGATTTATCACAGAGACAGACAAAACTGGAGGGCTTTTTACTTGTTTTTGTACTAAACAAAATTAATGATCCTAGATTAGGCAAGGATTTTTTGTAATGTGGCACCAATATGGCATTAATACAAGCACAAAAACAAAAAATAATAAACAGGATGTGTTTATTGTCAAGAAAGCGAAAAGCACAACACACATAGAACATTTACATTACGTTATGCACATGCATGCACACACAAACCCCAGGTGCTTGTAATGCAGTTACTGGAACCCTCAAACAGCATGTATGGGAAGGTTAAAATGGTGTGACCACTCACTTTAACAGTTTGGCAGTTCCTTGAAATGTGCTTCGAAAAGCCACCCAAAACACTGAAGTTTAGAATTAACACACAATCCAGAACTTCCACTAAAAACCCAACACACTTGAGTGCAGCACTGCTCAGAGAGCTGGCAAGCAGAACCAACCAACCGAATGCCCACTGACGGACAGATGAGTGGACAGATGAGCGCAGGCGCGTGACAGATGAACATTCAGCAGTGAGAAGGAACGGAGTCCCAACAGTGCTGCATCAGAGACAGATCTTTAAAAAGTTATCAATCTTATTCATAATTCCATTACTATAAAATACGCAAACTTACGGAGACAAGTTACTTTCAGCACTTACTGGATCTGCAGAGGGAAGGGGCTGGTGAACACACTTCCTAGGGGGCAGTTTCTTTTGACTGGGAAGAAAATATTGTAAACTGCAATTGCTGTGACAGTGGTATAGGACACAGTTTGGATTATGGGCTCTTAATGGATGAACTCTATGGTCTGTGAATTACCTCTCAAGAAGGGCACTTTTAAAAGCAGCTAATGTTAGCTGGGCATGATAGTGCATGCCTTTACTCCCATCCCTGAAGAAAGAGAGGGAGGTAGATCTGAGAGTTCAAGACTAGCTTGGTTTACACAGTGGGTTACAGGCCACCCAGAGCTATAGGACTGTCATAAAAAAATAAATACAGAAGCAACTAATGCTAAAGATAATCCAGCCTCTCCGAATTCTTGAATATATTCAATTTCCCCCAAATCTTCACAGGTTCTTCTCCCTGCCATGAATTGCCATCATTTTTCACTTTCTTCAGATTTACGCAGCAAACAATAAACTTTCTCATTTTAAATACTTCTACAGCAGCTCTGTTTTACCTTTAGTTTTAGTGCAAAATGTGTGTCTATACCAAATTGCTAGAGCTGAGTGCCAGTGGATTTTTTTGATTGATATACCAATATCTATAGCCTAAAGCAGACTTGTTAAATAGAAAAACTCAGCCACAAATAATAAAAACTTGGAAATCACTTAAATCAATAAAAAGTGTGTCAAATGTGGTAAGTTTATATCTCTATCATATTAGAGCTCTAAAATATAAATTTTACAGTGACATTGAGATGTTACTATTTCAACATGATAAAACACAGGCCTATTGAAACAAAAGTTTGTTTAGCAGGGATTATCGCATACTGCTTGAGTTCTGAAATTAAGCACAGCCTCCTAGTGCAATCACCACATCTCACGTGTTTCGCAGCCACTTCTGTTTAGTGCCTACCACAACCCCCGGCTACCATCTAGGAAGATACAACATCTGCCAGCACAAACCACTTGCTGCTTGCCACTTCACACAGACTCTAAAAAGCTAACCTGTAGGTAATTTTTTTCTCCCACTAGGTTATATCCTTAAGGGACAGTACTATTTGTCTTCTGTGTTTAAGAAAGTGGCAAATTCCATCTTTGTCTCACTGCTATGAACTCACCCTGAAGAACACTGGTCTTGGTGTCATATAAATGAATACCCTGTTACTAAGCACTAGTGCCCAGCTTTGCATTTATTACCAGCATGCTCTGTATAATAACTTCATATTTAAAACATTAACAATGAACAAGTAATGCCACACCCTTCGGAGAAAACTCCAGATTCCCCCCTAAACATGGCCATACTGCACCAGCTTTACAACTAGGACCTAAAGTGTTAAAAGTCAGATTAATGCCTCCATATAATGTTTGTTGTTAATGCCAAGTCATCCTCCTTTTCTAAAACATGTTACACATTTATAATAAGGTAACAATCTAATTGGATTTTCACTTAGAAAACAATTTTAATCACTTACCATTAAAAATCTAACTCTAAAGTTTTCCTGAAAGTCAGTGTAAAGAGGGCTTTTTTTTTTTTTGTCCTCTTGCTCTTCTCCATAAGACACCAGGACCCTTACTAGAGCCTTCATTTTATGATATCAAGCCACCAGAACTGTGTGCCTATTATTTCTGTAAATCATAATCATCTGGTCTCAAGTACTCTGCTATAGCTATTTTATACAAAACACTAAAAATGAGTTTGTAGATGGGATGCTGCTCAAAAGAAAAGGTGTGTACAATTCATGAGGTTCTGGGTTCAATTTCTAGCACACCCCCACCAAGAATAACTTAATTCCAGGACAATGTCCTAGGCCATCATGAAAACGTGGTGTAAGAACTACACCCTCTGTACTTCAGGCACTGTACACCATTAGCCAACAGCCCTATATCTGGGCAGAGAAGAGGACCCTATTTTAAAGATACAAAGCTTTGGGGGAAATATCTGAGTTTGAGGCCAGCCTGATGTACAAAGCGAGTCCAGGACAGTCAAGGCTACACAGAGAAACGCTGTCTCAAAAAAGTGCATGTCTACAATCCTACCATTAGGGAGGTAGGCTAAGTGTGAGCCAGGCTACATAAGAGACCCACTGTCAAAAGGATCCACACACACCAAAGGCACTCCTAAAGGATTTATACCATTTAAAAAATTTAAAGGATAGCCTGCTGTAGTGAGTGTAATTATCATAGTCTTGAGAATACTATCAAAGGGACAAAAATCCTTTCACGACTTACTTGAAAAGTGTACCAAGTCCCACAGAATAACAACAAACTAGCAAAAACAGAGAAGTCCTATAAATACTTATAATTAAACCACATAACAAGGCATACTGGGAAAACCCCCAATACAAATGCAGAGAAGGACACTCTGCAAGATACAATGCCCAGCATTTGTATTCAAGAAAACAAAGGAGGGACACGGAATGCAACAGGTCTCATTACAGGAGAACCTCAACACAGCTGACAGGTGTTCACCGGAAATGCAGGCAGTCTTGCTGGTGAAGAGGGCCCCACTGCAAGCTTAGGAGTGAGGCTTTGAGACTGACTCCTTTGCCCTCCGGGAAATCTGCACCTAGAGACTTCTGGGAGGCAAGGCACAATTGGCTTGGAGAAGGCCAAGAGCAGAATAAGCAATGAAGGAGGAGCCAACACACTTGACTCTAAGAAAATGAAAGCGCTGTAAAAGGAGAAAAGCACCCTGCAGCACATATTCTCACTAACATGCAGGAAAGCTGAGCCCCACAACAGTGAGTAATCAGAGCGCTTAGCTCATGTAAAGCCACCATAAGCTTGGAAAACCGTGCCAACACAGATCACAATGAAAATAACTACTAAAAAAATGGTGCAGGACACCCACACGGTAAGAATGAACTTGGAATCTTATCTCACACTGTAAGACATTTAATAAGCTTAGGAACTACAACTATAAATTTTTGGATGAAAACAAGAAAAATTTTAGAACACCAGATGTCACAATTGTAACTTTTGTGTGCCTAAAAGAAAAAACCCAAACCACAACAACAAAAAAACAAAACCAAACCAACAAACCAGCATGGCATGGTGTCCTATGCCCTCCTCTCCCTAATAAAAAACACACTGGGGTTTCTGTTTAGCCCTGGCTGTCTTGGAACCAGCTCTATAGACCAGAGTCTCACACTCCATGTTTGGCTTCACACTCAGAAATGACCTGTCTCTGCCTCTAGAGTGAGCCACTAGGTGTCTTTTAATCCCAGCATTCTGAAGGCAATTCAATCTCTAAATTGAGCTCAGACTGGTCTACAGTGAGTTCTGCTCAAAACAGGAAAACCCACAGGAAGAAGTGTTAAGGGACAATCTTGTGGACCATCCAGATGCTAATTCATGTGCCCAGAGATCTGGTTGCAGTCAGCATGTGGGCACTTTCATTTCTATGAAGAATCTCCGGTCTCACTGTTGTGTAAAATTTGTTCTCCGTCTCTCCGTCTTCTCTGATTGGTTAATAAAGAGCTGATCAGCCAATAGCTGGGCAAGAGAGAAGAGGCAAGACTTCCTTGCCAGGCGTGATGGTGCATGTCTGTAATCCCAGCACTCAGAGAGGCAGAGACAGACGGATCTCTGTGAGTTTGAGGCCAACCTGGTCTACAAAGTCTAAGACAGCCAAGGCTACACAGAGAAACCCTGTCTCAAAAAACCAAATGAAAGAAAAGGGGAAAAAAAAAAAGGAATGTCTCTGTGTCATTATTTAGGTGCTAGAATAGATCTGGCAATAGGAAAAGGCCCTACTTACACTGTATTTCTACAAAGACGCAAACCGCATAACAAAAACCAACACCCATAACAATCATAAAAACCAGTAATTCAAGATGCCAAGATGAGAAGAAACATTTCTCCAACAAGCACTGGAAAAGATGCTCGGCTCAAGGAAATGCCATTCAAAACAACTGGATGGTAACACACCAGGATGGTAGAAGCAGTGCTGGCAAGGGGCATGGAAACTGAAAACGTTGTACACTTGATCACAAAAATGCAAACAGCACAGCTGCTGTACAAAGTGATGGGGTAAGCTGCTCAAACATGCAAGTAGACACAGGCAGAAGCACCGTGGGTTTGCCTGGGCTGCAGAGTGAGTTTCAGGCAGGCCTTGGCTAGGTAGTAAGACCTTGCTTAAAACAAAACAGGAAAAAAATAAAACAACAAACAAGGGCTGGAGCGATGGATCAGTGGTTAAAAGCACTGGTTGTTCTTCCAGAGGACCCAGGATCAATTCCTAGCACCCACATGACAGCTCACAACTGTCTGTAACCCCAGTTCCAGGGGATCTGACACCTTCACATGCCAGGAGCCAAAGCTATCTACGGAAGCCAAAGCCAAAGCTATCTAGTGAAGACTAAGCTATCTACTGAAGCCTAAGTCAATTAGTGAGTCTAATTAGTGAGTCTAATCTAGTGGAGACAAAAGGTGTTTGCTAGGCCAAAGCCAAATAGTGAGCAAAGGTCATTTGGTGGAGACCTAAAGCTATTTAGTGAAAGTTATCTAGGACCCTAACTCATGGGTGAGAGACTGAGGACATCCGTTTGTTAGAGCATCCGTGAGAAAACATCCCTAAGTTATCTTGCAGGCACCCTATTTAACATATGAAAGCACTCTTCCTGTCTCCTGCAGCAGCTAATTACCTTCCCCCTTTTTTGCCTTCTCCCTATATAAGTTGGGTAAAAATTTCTAATAAACGGAAGCCTTGATCAAACAAACAGACTTGGCTTCCTTCCTTGCGCTTCTCGTCCCCTCCCATTCCTTCCACTCTCCTCCCTTTGGAACCCCGTTGAAGCGCCCGCTGGTCGGGGCCATATTCACAGACATGTATATAGACAAAACACCAACGTACATAGAATATAAATAAATAATTTAGAACAACAAAAAAAAACACAACCCCTCCCCACAAGCCCCCCTTTCCTATATTAAAACTGCAATTCTCTTTTTGGCAATATGCAGAAGAATTTAAAACAAAATCTTGACTGACTTCTTGTGACCCTTGTAGGTGAAAGGTAGCAACAACTCAAGTATACACTGACAGATAAACCGATAAACTTACAAGAGAAGAGAATAAATTATTCAGACCTTCATGGGAGGTTTGACATATGCTAAGACGTGAACTGAACAAGCATTATGCTTAGTGAAAAGAAAGCTGTACATAAATGGATGAATGCTGTATGGTTCCACTCTGTCAGAGTGAGCAGCAGCCTGGCAATGAGGGAGGAGGTAGGGGAAACTTCAGTTAGAAACAAACAACAAAACAGTACAACACACAACCTCAACCAAGAAGAAAACAGAATGATGGCTGCCACAGGCCTGGGCAGCTGTTAGTGTCAACCTTTCAAAATTTGAGGGAATGAAGCGAGGTTCTGAAGATGAATCAGGAAACAGCTGCAATGTATACACACGAATATGCACAAAATGCCTATTCACATTTTACCACAAAAATCAAACTGCAACCTATTTCCTGTCATGGTATGAATCTGAAATGTTCCTTTGGGCTCCTTGTTAAGCCTGCTACTAACTGCTCCTGGTGCTTCAGGTGGAAGGAGGTCCCGCTGGTTCAACTGTAAAGGCTCTCCGGAGCCTTCAGCTCTCACCAACCCTCTTGCTTTGCACCTTACAATGATGTCAACAGTATTCCTCCAGCTCTGGCCTTGTAAACTGGCCTGCCCTACTTCTGTGGACCATCCGCTCTGAAATGGTGAGTCAAAACAAATCTTTCCTTCCTTTAGTTGTTTCTGCCAGGTTCTGCAGTCACAATGTGGAGTAACTACTAACAAATACTTAAAGAATGTGAGCTGGAGGGGAAGTATGAACTGAGAAGGCACCATCTGAGTATAACTACCAGTATCAAGGTATGCTATGGTACAATCATGGGTTATGAACACTTCAGTGGCTTAGAGAGAAACACATTAATAAAAACGAATCTGGACAACTCACTAAATGAGCCTGCTGCTTCAAGAGAAAACTACAGCAGAGATAACAGACACTCTCTAATTGCTCGTCACAGGACGGTTAAGAAGTACACACATGCTGCTCCCACTCCTAGTGAGGCCTCACAGCACATAGCGACGGATAACAATTAAAGAAAAAGCAAAAGTTAAGCCACCAGCCTTGAACTTCCACAAGCACAGAAGCAAGCACAGGCACCACGGCAAGGCTTGTTAAGGCGGAAGATGCCTTCCCACAAACTAATTACATAAGTCAGGGTACGGCCCAGGGAAGCTTACTTTCTAAAAAGCCAGCTGCTGATACTGGTGCAGGCAGTTAATGAATCACCCTTCCCTTCCGACACAATGCCTTTCTCAGTTCTCTAGTGGGAAATTTCAAGGATGCAGAGGCCCCAGTAACACAGATAGGGAATCCACACTGGAATTCAGACTTGTTTTGGTCATTGCAGCTGTGTGACTCCAGAAAAGGAATTTAACCGGATTCCTACCTTCCTCATTTGCATGAAACAACCTCAAACAACTGTTTAGGAGCAAACAACAAGAAAGCTAAGAATGAAAGTAAGTCCCTCTTCAGGCCAGCTGTGTCGGGCACACCTCTAATCCCAGCAGAGGCAGGCAGATCTCTGAGGCAGTCTACAAAGTTCCAAAACCAGGGATACACAGGGAAATCCTGTCTCAACAGAAAAAAAAAAAATATTTCATGAACTCATTGCATAAACCTAAGCAGAAGATAATGAAAACAAAATTAAACTTTGATATATCTGATTAACAAATTCACAATAAAAAATTAAAAGACAACGTAAAATACCTTACTAACAAGATTTGAGAAATGTAGAGCAAGCTCAAATGAGCTAAGTAACATATCAGTAGTTCACTGTTAATACTAAATTTAAGCTTAAAGTTTAGAAATTCCAAAACGGAAATCATGTACCTAAGTTTTATAAAGGTCCTTGGAGAAAAGGGCACGTGATGATTTTTTAAGGAACTGAATCTGCATTAATTTAGTGGCGAGAACAGCTTTAATTGGCCTCCACCTTGCCCTTTTCCACTCGGTTTTTAGGCTAATCCAGAAATCTCAGGACTAGTGAACTCACCCCTGCCCAGGCCCCAGCAGGGGTGAGCTGCTGCAGTCCTTTGCGCTTATAAACTGATGAAAAAGCGTTCTTAGCTTACGCACTCCACAGTAACAACCCGACGCCCACTCACCCCCAGCAACACCCGTCCTCTCCAGAAGGACAGAACTGACTCCAGTCAAAAAGATTCATTCTGTTTACACTATGCCTTCTTATGCCACTTCACAAATTAATACCCAGGTTTGGGAGGTAGTCCAATTGTAGAACACGTGCTTAGTATGTATGAGGCCCTGGGTTGAATCCTTACTATTTCAAAAAGTAATTATACCACTCATCTAGAAATTAAAATCCCAATCTATGTTCCCATGTTAATGCTGTGTGCTACATCTAAGAACTATAGGGAGAAGAGAAACTTCTGTGATGACAGACACACACACACACGGCCATATGTAGCATATTTATGTGCTTAGATAGCAAAAAATATTTCAGAAAGGAGGTCTCCAAATGGTTATAAGCTGGTAAAAGACAGAGAAGATTTATCCTAACCTCCGTTCTACTGTTTCATCTACCACATTCCTATAATAATTTTCAATAATACAATACTTGAAATCAGCGGCTCTCAACCCGTGGGTCCAACAACCCTTTCACAGGGGTCACCTAGGACCTTTGGAAAAGAGATATTTACATTACAATTCCTAACAGTAGCAAAATTACAGTTCTGAAGCAGCAATGAAAATAACTTTCTGGTTGTGGGGCACAGAACCTGAGGAACTGTACTGAAGGGTTACAGCATCAGGACGGTTGAGAACCCCTGCTTTAAATGCATCTATGTGGAGAGCGTATTTAAGAAAATGTAGATGACACATTCACTAGACCCATGAGCCAAGAGCACATTCTCTGACAGTCAAATGCTGAAAACATCCTCAGTGATCCAACAGTGAGCGAGGCCCCAATAAAACACCCCACCACTACAGCCAAACAGGCATGTGCTACTGAGGGATAGAAGAAAAGGAGTAGCGCTCCTTGGGTAAAAATAAGCCTTCATCCAAACTGAGGAAGGAATCTAGGAAAACACTCTTCATGCTCCAGTAGCACAAAAAAAAAAAAAAAAAGTCACTTAGAAGCCTAGTGTAAACAAGAATGTAAAAATAAAATTTTAGTTTGTTTAACAAGAGGCTGAAGTAGGAGGACTGTAGGTTCGGGAACATTTAGGGCTACATAGTTCATACCAGCATGAGTCCCAAAAACGTAAACAAAATACAGATTTGTTTTATGCAGCTGGAAATCAATTAAACATGTATAAATGATGTATTTAATAAAATATGAAGGTGATGCATCTCGTAAGTCTATACGTATGTGTATATATACATGTATAGCCCAAACTCCCAAACACATAAAAAAGTCTTCAAAACATCACTTTCTATTTATTTATGTGTTTGTGTGGGGAAGGAGAAAGGGAAAAGGAGAGATAGAGAGATTATTTTCTCCAAGTATGTGGCTCCCACAGATCAAATTCAGGTCACCAGGCTTGGCAAGTGCCTTTACCTAAGCCACCTCACCCACCTCTAGATTTCTTTTGAGCTTGATCCAGGGATATTCTTTATTTACTAGTCCTAAAGGTAGGTTTATTCTTAAGCTATATACAGTCACTTATTCCTTAGAATGACTGGACTCTCCGAGAAAACTGACAACTGAATGACAGTTTCTGGGTGATACATGTAGGCTCAGATTGGTTTCATTCTTTAAGCAGCACTTAAAGCATTTAAAGTAAGAAATGCTTCTTACTTTTAAATCTGTCAATATCAGACTCTAAAATGAAGCACTGAGTATTAAAAGATACCTTAGCATTATGGATGCATGACAGTTTAAGACAGTAGTTTGTCCTACCACCTCGGCTTCTTATTCTACTGAATTTAACTTATCAAATGATACTTTGTGATATTTTTAATATGGCACGTGACTATATCCTTAAGAAAAAACTTCTCAAGAATATAGGAAAATATGAATTTAAATATGGCTGACATTCAATTTGAGATCACCACCAAAGGATCAGGTGTGCAGGGAGGCTACTGAGCTAAGCAACTTTTATGTAGGATACGACTATTTATTTAAAAACACCGTTAACGCTCCAAAACAAGAGGCAAGTCTGACAGGAGGGAAAATGCTGCTTCCCCAAACAGATATTTCAAGTATCCTGCTAAGAAATGCTTGGTGTAAAGTGCTCAAGTACTCCTTCTTATGTGTAAGAGATTAAGTAAGGTAATAAAAAATAGTGGATGGTCTAAGTTAAAGTGGCGAAAGCAAGAATACAAACGATGTGGACTCAACAAAGTCAAGTTTGAAGAAACAAATTCTACTTTCAAGAAGATGTATGTTTAAAGCACACAAACCAAGCCAAAAAAAAAGGGGGGGAGGGCTAAAAAAATGGCCTTGTGTTGAGATCTTTTTACTAAAAACAGAAAAGTGAACCCATTCACAAAACAGGGCACCAACTGCTCTATAAATAATTTCCACAGCAAGTTTAACTTGTGCTATCTACCCGCATTATTCAGGGCTACTTTAAAAAGGACAAATTCATTTAGTGCTCACTACTAATTCACTGCTACTTTTAGAGAATTGAAACAAAACTCAACTCTCTTAGCCTAAGCATTATTAACAATAGGTTCTTTTCTCCTTTACAACACCACTATTGACCTGAGTGATATAAAAAGAATTGACAAAGAGCAAGACTCAAAACAAATTAAAGGAGCAAAGAGGGACTGCAAGAGAACCAACCAAAGCTACATAAAACACCCAGTCTAAGAAAATATTATTTGTGAATCTGATAAACCAGGTTAGACTTAAACTTAAAGCAGAAATTAATCTAAACTGTGAAATTTCTGGCACTCCAAAAAAGCAATAACGTAAGAAACTTTCCTAGAACTGTTTTCTTAGCAACTGAGATCCTAACGACTATCCACAAACTATAAGTTCTTATGTGGCCTATATTCCTACATGTACCTTTCAAAACTACATTATCAAAACTGTAATAAAATGCAAATAATAAAGAGGTGAGAAATTAAGGTGGAGGCTAAACATTTATAAATAATACCCACAGGAATAGGGACTTAAAGATGCATTACGTTATTCTAAAAAGAACAGTCATCAACTCATAACTTTGATAGCGTTAAAAATGTCAAGAGAAGCCATCTACCTATAATTTCACCTGAGGGCTGAGGCAGGGGGATTGTGAGTTTGAGGCTATCTTGCATTGCACAGCAATATGGTCTCAAAGCAAACAAACTAATTGGTTTATTAAAATAACTACCTATCTATAAAGGTGTCAATGTTATGTTCAAGACCAATACAAGATTCTCTGACGGACTTGCTGCAACTAAAACCAACTGTATTTGATGGGCGAGATGGGAGTACTGACATTGGCATTGCCAAAAAGCATAAAGCAACAAGCAATGCTCAGCCCTTGCTTGATGCTTTCTTCACACTCTAAGAAACTTCATTGCAGGATTCCTCTAAGCAGCCTGCTTTTTGAAAGCATAACTTCAAACCAATGTAACTACACAAGTCTCTATTCATAACATTTGAAACGGTGAGTCCTGTACAATTAAGATATATCCTCACCAAGAACTAGACTTGCCAAACTATTCTGTATGTGTTTGCTAAAATAGTATAATATAAATCACTTCACACCTGCAAAGTTTAAATGAATACAACACTGTTGACTTGGTGGCGCAGGCCTCGATCCCAAACACTGGGGAGACAGGCAGTTGTCTCTTGAGTTCAAGGCCAGCCTGGTCTACATAGTTCGGTCCAGGACAGTCAGAGGTACACAGTGAGACTCTGACTCAAAAATCTTCCAAACCCCAAAACCAACAACAGACTAACACCAAAAATTCACACACACCCTTCTGCATCCGAGGCAAAACATTTATTACATAACTTACATTTACGATCAACTCAGAACATTAAATCCAATGATCAACTAACTTTTTTCTGCACTATCTACTCATTTTAACATTCGACGACTAAATCAACAAAACAGTACTTACATTTCTGTTGAATTTTGTGAAAGAATGGTGCATATAAAACCTGTGCATATAAACAATCGCGGTGTTTATTGTAAGCTGAGAGCTGGGATGCAACGTTTAGGAAATAGTCTGAGAAAAATATTTCTAAAAACTAAATCAATTTGGATGGAAAAACCTCCGATTTATAGTTCCTTTCCATTTACTCAAAACCCAATCCCCAACCTGAAAGTATATAAGTGCGCGGAGAAAGCTCAAGCTCGACGCCAAATTATTCTAATACGCTACGTAGAGAGCCCTTAGTACGGTAAAAATTAAGTAGACGAAAGTCGCGCGCCACACTCTCAAAGAACATGAGAGATACCCACCCATGCATTCCCACAGTGCCAGAGGGCCGCTCGGGAGCCGGCAAGGAAGCCTTCGAAGACACTTTCTGTGAAATCTCTGGCACCTTCCTACGTCTCAAAGCCTTCTCCGACTTCCCAAGCAGTGGAAGGGCCGCCCCTTGGCTTCGCTCACCCCGGAACCCTCTCGCCAGGGCAGCACTTCTATTCCCCACCGCATCACGCGCAGGCAGATTACACAACGCGGGCTCCCGGCCCGCCTTCCCCGGCACATCTCTTCCTCGGGCTCGCCACGGCAGCTCAGGCCCAAGCGGTCTGCCTTCTCTCCTTCCCCAGGTCATAAAAAAAGCAGAGGCAGCGGCGCCATGTTCGCAGGACACTAGGCCCGGTCGCCCGGCGAACGCGACTGGGGCGTGAGGGACGCAGGGCCGCAACTAGGAAAAGGATACACATTGAGACGTTGCCCCATGTCCTGGATGAGGTTGGCCGCCTGCTGGCGGTGCGACAGCTCTTCATCCGCTTCCATTCCGCAGCGGCGGCTCGGCGTGTTCTCCAGCTGTTCTCGAGTAAAGAACCAGCGAGAAGAAGCTCCACGGCCCGACGCCATGACACTTCCTCCTCCGCCCGCACCCTTAGCCCGCCCCCTCCCCGCCTGCCTCCCGGACTCCGCGCCAAGGCCCTGAGGCCCCGCCCCAATGCGCTCTCCGTAGCATGGGCCACGCCTCTTCCGGTCCTGCCTTTACCCGTGCGCACGCGCAGGAGCCCTCCCTGGGGCTCGCACTGGTCTTTTGCGTTCTTTTCCCGGCCTCCCGCCTCTCTTTCTGGCCCGCAGGACCACAATGCTTCGCGCCTCTTGTCTTTGGGAAGGCGCCGTAAGTAAGGGTCACTCGGAAAGAAAAGGTCGACGCGGTGCATGCTGGGTCTGGAAATGGACTAATACGAAGGGGCGGGGCGAAAAGGAAAGAGGTCACGCGGCTGCGCATTAGGGTTTGGGCGTTTTCTTCTAATTCAGCGTTTTATTTCTTAGACGGTTAGTGTGCAGGTGCATTAAAGACAGAAGAGGCTTTTCTGGTTACGGCTTCACGCCAAAGCCTCCGTTTCCCCACAAATTCGTGGGTGTATTTTCTTGAGGTGTTTTGAACCCTGTGCCCACGAATGGCTGCCATCCCGAAGACGGCTCTGGGGAGGCGTTAACTAGAGAAGACTGAAAGAAACAACCCTAATTCTAACAATGGTCGGCACATAGGTGTTTTCTGTGGTTAAAAAGAAAAACAAAACCAAACCTCTGGTAGATGTGGGTCAGGTGTCTTTAAAACGTTACTTTAAATAAACGTAAAATCATTCAAGGGGCGGGTTATTTGTTTATTTTAAAACTTTGTGTCATGTGTCCCAGGCTGGCCTTGAGTTGCACCTCACTCGGGGGCTCTATTATTCTGTAGCCAACGATGACTTTGAACTTCCAATCCCCTTGCCTCCACCTCCTTAGTGCTGGGGTTATAGGCCGGTGGGACCGCTCTGCGGATACCCTTCTTTTTCAGTTACTGGGCAAACATGAAATTAATCATTGAAGCGCATGACTCTGTAGGCCTTCCATCCAGGTTGGGTGTATGGTTTTAAAGCTCTGGGTGGTGTTTGCGTCTTGGGGTTTGGGGAAGGTAGAGGAGAAGCATAATGTAACACAGGATGTCCAGAAACTGACAGGCCTGATGATTCTGAAGTTCAGATTCCCCTACTCTTGATCTCTGGAGTGCAGGGATTAGAGGCCGTAGTGGCACATCTTGGTTGAATGAAGGGCTGGAATTGACCACCGAGGACCTCAGGCATACTAGGCCAACCAACATTCTACCAGCTGAGTCCAAGAGGAGCCAAATAAAAAAATTACGATTTTATAAAGTAATATCTCTTATAACTGATGAATAATTCCTTTTCTGTAAGAAAATGCCACTCACTTGTTTACATGTTATCTGTCTCTGAGATAATACCTATTGTATATGACCAAATTACATTTTAGTTTTTAACTATTTGCTGAAGAGTGCAGTATGGTAGCAAAAACTGGCTTCTAAAAAAGGAGGTGAGGGCTGGTGAGATGGCTGCACAGTTAAGGACACTTGCTACCAAGGTGAGTTCAGTTACCACTGCCTATATGATAGAAGGAAAGAACCAAAACAAATTGTCTTCTAACCTTCATGTGTGTTCAGTGGTACACATGCATGGTATTCATGCACAATAAATACATGTAAAGAAAATAACCTTAGCCAAAAAATGTTCTTAAAAACTTAAACTAGATAAAAGGCCAGTGTGTTTGTGATTAAAACTTGAGGCTTTTGTTTGTCAGTATCTTGGGGCTCTTGCCCTCAGCCAACTGCCTGCCCCATTGTTCTCTGCTAGTGTTTTGATTATTGTAGATGGTTATTGTGAACAGCTGCCTAAACAATACCTTGTTACAGATACTCCAACAAGACCTCACATTTTGATATTAGTAACATTCCCTAACACCTTCCTCCAACACCCTAATGCTCAAGAATAGGAAGGAAATAGAAATGGAGGAGAGCTTCTTCACCTTGATAGAGAGCCACAGCCAGCATGGTGCTTGGGGCTTAAGGTGGCTTCTAGACAAGAGCCAGGACCGGTCTGGAGAGATGGCTCAGGGGTTTAGAGCACTGCTCTTCCAGAGTCCAATTCCCAGTAACCACGTGGTCGCTCACAACCACTACATTGGGATCTGATGCCCTCCTCTGGCATGCAGGTGTGCATGCAGATAGGGCACTCAAATATATAAAATAAATAAATCTTAAAAAGATCAAGGACAAGGGCCCTCTCCGTTGACTTCTTTCAACATTGTATGAAGTGTCTTAGGTAATACAATAAAAAGAAACAAACTGTAAGCAAATTGGGAAGGAAGAAGTAAATTTTTTTTCCAATTTTGTGTATTTCTGCAGGCATGCCAAAGCAGACATACAGATGTTGGAAGAGGAGTAGAGAAACTCTCTTCTTTTTTTTATTAAATTTTTATTTTTTTATATTAATTACAGTTTATTCACTTTGTAGTCCATTATTCCCTTCCTCAACTCCTCCCATGCTCCTCCCCCAGTTCACTGATAGAAGGTCCTCTTCCCCTTCCATCTGACCCTAGCTTATCAAGTCTCATCAGGACTGGCTGCATTGTCCTCTTCTGTGGCTTGGCAAGTCTGCTCTCCCTCAGAGTAAGGTGATCAAAGAGCCAGCCACTGAGTTCATGTCAGAGACAGTCCCTATTCCCCTTTCTAGGGAAGCCACCTGGATACTGAACTGCCATGGGCTACATCTGAGCAGGGATTCTAGGTTATATCCATGCATAGTCCCTGGTTGGAGAATCAGTCTCAGACAAGCCCCTGTGCCCAGATATATTTGGTCCTTGTAGAGCTCCTGTTCTCTTTAGGTCTTACTAACTCTTATCTCCATGTACGGTCCTTGGTTGGAGTATCAGTCTCAGAAAAGACCCTTGTGGCTCAGATTTTTTGGTTCTGTTGCTTTCCTTGTGGAGCTCCTGTCCTCTCCAGGTCTTCCTATCTCCCCCTTCTTTCATAAGATTCCCTGCACTCTGCCTAAAGTTTGGTTATGAGTCTCAGCATCTGCTTTGTTACCCTGCTGGGTAGTCAGAGGCCCTCTGTGGTGGTTCCTGTCCTGAGAAACTCTCTTCTTGCCTACTGTATGGACTGTGAGGATTGAACCAAGGTCTTGGTGGCAGTTACTTTTATCCACCCAGTTATCAAATTAACCCATTGAACCTTCGTTTGTACTTTTTTTAAAAAACATTTTTATTGTATGTGTATGTTTGAACACCTGCATGTATGAATGCACCATTTAGGCATGGTGCCCACAATGGAGACAGATTTCCTGGAGTTGGAGTTGTAAGCTGCTGGATAATGGATACTGGAAGCTAAACCTTGTGTCCCCTGAAGAGCTGGAAGAGCATATAACTGCTGAGCTAGCTTTCCAGCCACGGCCTTCATTCATCTTTTATGCTCAGAACTATCACTGACCTCGGCTTTCCACAGCACTTCTATACTTGGCCTCACCTGATCTTGCCACTTTGCCCTAAGAATCTCTCTCTTCTCACCTCTGTCCCCACTAGTCTTGCCTTGTCCTCTTCTAACACAAAGCTTACATTTATATTATTCTCTTTCATGATTGATTTATTTTTATTTTATGTACATTGGTATGTTGATTGCATGTGGGAGAGTGCTGTATTCCCTGGAACAGGAGTTATAGACAGTTGTGAGCTGCCATGTAGGTGCTGGGAATTGAACTGTGGGTCTCTAGAAGAATAGTCAGTGCTCTTAACCACTGAGCCGTCTCTCCGGCCCCCTTCTCCCACTCTTGCTTGCCCACATTCTTCAGCTACAATCTCTTCCTGGACTCAGCACTTCTGTACTATTGCCACACAGGAAGGCTCTTCATGACTAACCAATCTGTCACTTCAATCTTAAAGTCCTCTTTCAGGGGGTCTCTTTGGCTCCACATGTGAATATTTTACTTCCCATATGTCTCTTAGTAAACATCACATTTTCCTTAATGTCTTTAAGGTAGTTAGCAATAAAGAGAAATTTCCTTCAGTCTTCCTCCTATTCCTCCTCTTAACCTATATTCTCTTTCCTCCCTTCTTAATGCTTCTCACTTTTCAAATCATAGGAAAGAAATCTCATCTTTTTTGTTTATGTCTATACCCCAGTGCCTAGAGCATCCCTGCATCTCTGTCACATGGAAAAATGTTCTTGTGAAGATGAATATGAACATTTACTATGTTATTGGAAGTTTGGGGGTGTTCCATTGGGGTGCTACATGTTACCTGGAAAAATCCAGTCCCTTCTCGGGCTTCTTAGTATCATTAATAAAATAAAAAGAATCAGAAGAAAGTTCAAGGACAACTTTATTAGAGAAGAAGGAGGAGGAGGAGGAGGAAGAAGAGGAGGAAGAGGAGGAAAGGAAATAATCTCAGGGCCAGCAAGTTATAAACCTTGGTGTTTACCTGGAGGAGGAAGATAGAGAGAAGAAAGAAAAAGCCATATTTTTAAGCTACCTGGCTGAAAAGGAGAGCTAATAAAAAGGATAAGAAATTCCATTGCAAGTATGTATAAGCATGTCTAGGCTTTGGCAAGTATCAGAAGCAAAAAGAAGAAAAGGGAAAAGCATATTCTTTTTAAGGTGAGAACTTAGAAAAGCAGATAGGGTTAATGATGCTGTGTGGCTGTGGCCCTTAGGCCACCGTGTGGCGGGCAGAGACTCTGAGCAAGAAAAGTATACAATCTTACAAAGGTATAATTATTTCTCCCATCCCTTTATCACACACAGTGAGCCCACCTTTCAGAGGGTTGCTTCCTTAGCTAGACCAGCCCAGCTGTTATCCTTAGGACTGTTTAGGCCAGAGATTCCATCCCATTGCCCTGAATGGGCCTTTAATACTACTGTAACACCTGTATATATCTAGGACACCAAATAAAGTCATCAGGTCATTTGTGATAAAGAAACAGTCATAATCTGTGGTTAGTCTTGACTACCAGCTTGGGTGGATTAAGAAGTGCCTGGTAGATTGGTACAACACATGTCTGGGTGTGTCTGTGAGGGCCTTTCCAGAAAGAAATTAGAGGGGAAAAGAACCTTACTGAATGCAAGTGGAACCTCTCTATAGAATAAAGTGGAAAAAAGAAACCCCTTATTACAAGTACCCTCTGCTTTCAGGTCACCATGCAGGAACTGCTCTGCTCTGCCATACCACACCTGCGGTGCTGGACTGAAACCCTTGGTGCTGAGCTAGAAAAAACCGTGCCTCAACTGGTTTCTGTCGTATTAGATTACAGTGGTGGAAGAGCAACTAGTAGAGGAAATTGGTGCTGGGAAAGTGGAGTTGTAGCTGACTGTGGTTAAGAAGAATTGGGTTGAAGGAAGAGGTAGAGAAGCCAGCCATAGAATCCCCCAGGGTTAGGCAGACAGAATTTCTGGCAGAGAACCAATGAAATATAAGCCCCCTTTAGATGGGAACAAGGATTCATTTAAGAAATGGACTAGGGGCCATTTGTGTCATGTTGCCTACATTCTGTCCATACCCTAAGACTATGGGAAGCTGAGTTTATTGGTAATAGACTAGTTAATCTGGACCAGGAAACTCCAAGGCAGCCCATTTTATTCCAGCTGTGGAATGGAGGCTCTTGGCTGCCTTTAACTAGTTTTATAGTGAGAGCTGGGAGCAATAGAGCAGAGAAGGATTTGAAAAGTAATTTGGTTTAAAAAAAAGGGGGGGGGGGTACAGATGCAGAAGCCCATGGCAGCTCAGTGTCCAAGTAGGTTCCCTAGTAATGGGAACAGGGACTATTTCTGACATGAACTCAGTGGCTGGCTCTTTGGTCACTTCCAGCTTAGGAGAGAAACAGCCTTACCAAGCTTCAGAGGAAGACAATGCAGCTAGTCCTGACGAGACCCAACAGGCCAGGGTCAGATGGAAGGGGAGGAGGACTTCCCCAATCAGTGGACTGGGGAAGGGGTATGGGAGGAGATGAGGAAGGGAAAGGTATGAGGGAGGGGACTACAGTGGGGATACAAAGAAAATAAACTGTAAATTATAAAAATATAAAATAATTTTAAAAAATTTAAAAAAATGTAAGCCAGGGGTGATTTTTTAAAATTCCTGTTATTTTTTTATTTTTTATATTAATTACAGTTTCTTTACTTTGTATCCCAGCTGTAGCCCCCTCCCTCATTCCCTCCCAATCCCATCCTCCCTCCCTCATCTCCTCCCTGCCCATCTCTAAGTCCACTGATAGGGGAGGTCCTCCTCCCCTTCCATCTGACCCTAGCCTATCAGGTCTCATCAGGACTGGCTGCAATGTCCTCCTCTGTGGCCTAGCTATGCTGCTTCTCCCACGGGGGGGGGGGTGTCAAAGAGCCAGCACAGAGTTCATGCCAGAGACAGTCCCTGCTCCCCTTCCTAGGGAAGCCACTGGATACTGAGCTGCCATGGGCTACATCTGAGCAGGGGTTCTAGGTTATCTCCATGCATGGTCCCTGGTTGGAGAATCAGTCTCAGACAAGCCCCTGTGCCCAGATATATTTGGTCCTTGTGGAGCTCCTGTTTTCTTCAGGTCTTACTAACTCTTATCTCCATGCACGGTCCTTGGTTGGAATATCAGTCTCAGAAAAGATCCCTGGGCCCAGAAGTTTTTGATCTGTTGCTCTCCTTGTGGAGCTCCTGTCCTCTCTCGGTCTTCCTATCTCCCCCTTCTTTCATAAGATTCTCTGCACTCTGCCCAAAGTTTGGTTATGAGTCTCAGCATCTCCTTCAATACCTTGCTGGGTAAAATCTCCTGGCTTACTTTTTCTGCCTTTCATTTTCACTGTTATTTACTGTAAATAAAAAAATACAAATTCTAAAAAAAAAAAAATAAAAATAAAAGGGTAAAGAAAGTATGGTGTTTGAAGAAATAGGCTCATTAAGAGAACTCAGGAGGGTGTGGGCGCTCTGTTGGGCGACAGTGCACTGAGGCCCTGGGTTCTTTCCCCAGCGGTGCATAAAAACAAACACATGGAGGCACAGCCTATAATCCCAGCACTGCTGGGGTGCCGGGTGTGGGTAAATGGGAGATGTAAGGGTTAAAGCTAACCTGTAAGCCCCACTTGCTCAAGAACAGACAATTTCCTGGAATGGTGGTGGCTGTTGTTCACCTAAGATGACGAGTCACCTGTTTTACTTCAATCGTCAAGGTTGGTCGCTGTAACTGCACAGGGCGCACTTGATCACAGAGAGGCAGAGATACTCCTGCTTGCTCCCTACCGGACAGAGGCGGAAAGCACTCAGCCCCCTGGGCTTGGCCCCTGACTCACCCTGTTCACTGCCGTTCTCTTGAAATCCCAGGTGTGGGCCTGGCCTGTGTCCCTCTTCCTGGCCACTATTAAATAAAGTTTACTTTAATTGGACAACTGTGGATTTGGTCTTCTTGAAAATTTCAGGTTTAACACAGGAATCAGAAGTTCAAGGACACTTGGCTACAACATGAGTTGAGGTCAAGGTCAAGCTAGAATAATTGAGATTGTCTTAAAAAAAAAAAAAGCCAAGTATCTTGCACCAGGACAGTAGAAAAGATGCTTTAAGGCCATGGAATTAGTGAGGTCCAACTCATCACAACTACCAGGAGACAGAGATGAAACTAATTGGAAAGACTTTTCCTTGAGTAGAAAATGGACACAGGCTTTCTAAGAAGTTTCTCCAGGGTTCACGTCTTTGAGGCCACTGCGTTTGAGGCTGAAGGGGCTCAGCTACTCTTCAGGCTAGAGGCAGCCATTGCCCTTGTCTACACAATGCTGGTTTTGCAGTTATACAAAACAAAAGAGTTACAGAATCATACATGTCAAACCACGTTGTGGCCACTGAGGCTAAATCTCCGAGGATCAAATGATATTCCAAAGGTCTGATAACCAAGGGACTCCAGGTGTTTGAGCTCTAGAGTAGTATGAAGCACTTCTCATTTTTATTATTAACATAAGCAAAACATGTGATGTTTACAGTTAGCTTAAGCAAGTACAGTGAGGGGATACACCTGGCTTTATGTTTTGTCATAAAGAAAAGAGCCAAGAGTATTCTTCCTAGGCTTTTGCCTTTTCTACAGAGATAATGTGGTCATGCCAGAGCATTCCCTTCATGTCCTTTCTCCCACATGCATTTACTTACCATAGTTTATATAGTTCTTTCTAGAAGGCCACCTTGGGGGAAGAATGTTCACAGTGAGTTCACAGCTTTCTTACACAGTCTTTCACGATAGAAGCCTCCATGCAGATTTCAGAGGAAAGTCTGGGAGGCTAGGCATTGTGCAACATCGCTGGCATCCCTGACGGCAGCTCTTGAGAGGACAGTGCGTGAAGCAGTGAGGGTAAATGCTAGGATGGATGCAGCGGAGGCCCTGGGTGTTGGTGTCAGGAAGGTGGGATGTCTCCTGAGGAAAGCATCAGGCAGAGTGGAGCCAGCCGAAGACAGAGGCCAAGTGGGTTGCAGATGGCCAGATCATAGGGCTGAGTTGCCTAAGCCTACTGGGCACAGCACTGTGAGCCCTGGGTGCTGCAGATGCAGCTACAGGATTTACTATTTGCCCCGCTGGTTTTCAGTGTTGCTTTGGGTGGATCCTTCCTGGATCTGGGGGGATGGGAATGCTTACATTATTGTGTCTTGGTACTGTATAACCCCATTATTAGCAGAGCATCCGGCTAAATGTAGGCCGCAGTCTCAGGAGAAACTGGACTAGAGCTCTGGAGCACGGGGAGTGGGGGAGGGATAAGGAGATGTCCGGTCTGAGAGCCAGCTTGACAAGGGATGGACTTGCAATGGTTAATCAAGATTAGCAAAGCACATTTCTAGGTGTGTCTGTGAAGACTCCCCCAAAGCATACGGAGAGATGACAACCTTCTCTGAATGCGGGTGACACCTTCGCATGGGCTGGGGTCCAGATTGAAAAAAGGAGAAAGGAGAGAGCCCGCTACCACTGGCCTCCCTCTCCCTCTGCTTTCCCGCTGAGCTGCTCTGCTCTGCCAGGCCTCCCCTGCACAATGGACTGAACTTCCCCTTCAGTTTCTTATGCATTCTTTTTTGGTTGTAGTGAGGCAGAAGTAAATAAGAAGACTCTTATGTGTGTAGTGGTCAGATATTTGTAAAGGAGTACACATTTCTTCCAAAGATTTGGGGAAGAAAAAACAACAGCAACAACGTATGCTTCCAAGTGTTGCTTTGTTCAACTTTATTTTCCTTTCAAGACACATTGGAGCAGTAAATAGAGTGATAGTTGGGCAAAACTCTAGAAAGCAACAAGAGGAACAGAAGGAGATGGAGTATTGAAACACAGATGGTAGAAGTAACAGAACAGGAACTGTGGGGTAATTTGCTCTTCTTCTCTGCTGACGGCCAGCAGACGCTATGTGTTAACAGGGAGCCTGAGTTTGTAGTACAGTGGAAAGAGGAGGAAGTATGACTAGTCCAGAGTTAAGAGCGTGGGGTGGAAGGTTTGTCTGATTCAGCCAGAGGCATGTGAAGTTCAGATACTGCTTGCCTCCTCATCTCAGGCCCAAGACCCTTTGCATCAACTCAGGGGGAAGGGTAAGGCCCAGAGCAGGGGTGTCGTGGTATTACCCACTCACCTGGGAGCCGACTCTATGCTTCCATCTTAGAGACAAAATTCCCTTTAGAGCAAGTCTCACCTGCTCTGAAGTCACACCTGTGATCCCCTATTTTTTATCCTGGTCTACCTTACATCTGTTTATTTATTTACAAGACAGGGTCTCAACTGTGTCCATGGCTGGCTGGCCTAGAGCTTGCTATGCGAACCAAGTTGGCATCAAACAGAGACCCATGGCCTGCTTCTGCCTTCTGAGTGCTGGGGTGAGAGGTATGTACCACCATGTCTGGCCCACCACTTTTTCTTTGTTTGTTTGTTTTTGTTTTTTGAGACAGGGTTTCTCTGTGCAGCCTTGGCTGTCCTGGACTTGCTTGCTTGGTAGACCAGGCTGGCCTTGAACTTGCATAGATCTGCCTGTGTCTGCCTCCCTGAGTGCTGGTATCACAGGCGTGCGTCACTGCACCTGGCTCATCTTTTTATTTTTTAAGTAGTGTCCATTCATCCTGCCAGACTCAGCCCAAGTTCTAAGATCTGCTCAGCTGTGGGTCCTAAAATGAATTTTTACTGAAGTGTCTTTAAGCTTTGTGTTGGATCACTGAGCAATTACTTGGTAAGCATTTGCCTTGTTTTTTAAACTGGCTTTTGGAAGCTTTGAGCCTGTGCATATCCTGTGTGTACTTTACATAGATAAAAACATGAATGACTAGGCTAGTGGAAAGTGTTACAACTAAAAAAAAACAAAAAACAAAAACGTACTATTTGGGTATAATTCCCACATCTTTGATTACAATAGAGAACCTACTTGAGCCTTCTAGAATAAGGCTGGTGTTAAATTTCCTCTGTTTAGATCATTAATTATCCATTAAGTTTTAATCTCTTCCAAATTAAGGAGTTTTGATTTGCATATGTAGTGGCGCACTGCTTTTCAGTACATCACATTCAGAACACAGGCCCTGCGAAACATCTTGTTATTAAGGCAGAGTATTTGGGAATATCACCCCACCCTTTTCTCTAGACAGTTTCAAAAAGCCCAGGCTGGCCTGGAACTTGAATTCCCGACCCTCCTGCTTCATCCTGAGGAGGATATTCCACTTTTTGGGTAACACAATTCAAAGTAGGATTTTAGTGACATGTGCAATTCATATTCAAAGACAGAAGTGGCATAGCTTCTCCAAAGTTTGCTTTCTGTGATTAATTCTGTCATTCAAATAGTCTTCTCTCAAGGCCCAAAAAAGCCAAGGCATTGCCAGCTGTGAGTTCATCCTGCATAAAAAAGAGAGAAGAGTTTTGTTTAAAGCATGATTGGCTTGATAAAACACTTAATAGGTAATATCATTGATTTTTTTTTTTACATTTATTTGTGTGTGTGTGTACATGTATGAGGGCAAATGGTTTATACAGTTAGTTATTCTGAGCTTATTTTAAGACATTAGTGTTTGTTTTTTATAGTCCAGATATTTCAGAAAACAGAGTTATAGTTGTAGGAAAACAAAGGGTCATGGCCTCCGTGTCCAGCTCAGGAAGAAGACTGAAGTTCAAGGCATATACCTTTGTTTCTTCATCAAATTCTGCCATGGACTCTATCAGCTTCCCAGGCTCCTGCTCACCCAGTGGAAAGGGGTAATCAGTTCCCAGAATGACCTTATCCTGAAAGGAGAAAAAACAACTTTATTTGTGAATGTGAGGACATAGCCTCCTGGACTGAATTTCTTCCCGATTTAATAGAAACAGAACTGATCCAAAGGTTTAGTTTTCATTTAAAGGTTCAGTCTTCATTTTCCTATTTTTACTCCAGCAGGTGTCACTATTAGGTCTTTTAAGAATTGCAAATCTACTTCCAGTCTTGCTTCTGAGTGTGCGTGTTTACAAGTGTGGACACCAGAACACAATCCTCAGGAGCTGTCCACTCTGGTTTTTGAGGTCTGTTGGTGGCCTGGACTTCATCACTTATGGTCGTGGCTGGCCTGCGATCCTCAGGCCTCCTGTCTCTGCCTTCCTAGCGCTCGGATTGGAGGGTGCCCCATCACCCCTGGATGTTTCTAATGCAGGATCTGGGAACCGGACCCAAGTAAGTGTGCTTGTATGGCAGGCACTTGACTGAATGAGCTAGTCTCCACCTCAGCCGTTTCCCCCCTAATAACAGAAAAACAGACTAAAACTAAGAATTAGGTATTCGGTAAAACATGGATGTATTCAGACGAAATGAAATATCTACTTTTTTTTTTTTTTTTTTTTTTTTAAAGTTGTAACCCCAAAGTGACTTTGCAGGAAAATAGAGCCGGAAGGAAAAGTTTTGGGCTAAATGGTAGTGTAACTCCTCATAGCTTTGTAAATAATCTCTTGTGTTTCCCCCGATGAAGCGTGCTATTCTTTCTGCTAGAGCTCTCTAACGGAATCACAGTCTCTTCCGGTCACAGGAAGCTTTTTATAGGTCGCAGACTTCAATGGCTTGATTCTGCTGGTTGCAATGCCCTATTTCTCTCTCTCTCTCTCTCTCTCTCTCTCTCTCTCTCTCTCTCACACACACACACACACACACACACACACACTGAGAGAGAACCACATATGGGAACGTGCTGATGAAGAAAACG
Organism: Psammomys obesus; assembly: GCF_907164565.1. Classification (NCBI taxonomy): domain Eukaryota; kingdom Metazoa; phylum Chordata; class Mammalia; order Rodentia; family Muridae; genus Psammomys; species Psammomys obesus. Next base: position 66,275,717 of record NW_026585504.1, on the reverse strand, counting down.
GAAGCTAGTGTCAGATCCACTGGTATTTGAGTTATAAGTGATCATAAGCTGCCTGATGAGGGTGCTGGGAACTGAACCTGGGTCCTCTGGAAGAGCAGCAAATGACCTTAACCACTGAAGGTAGAGCATGTTACTCTCTTCTCTATTGCCTACCCCTCTCAGCCTTTGGTAAACATTGTTCAGTGCTGTTACTACAAAGCTGGCTTTTGTAGATTCCACATATGTTCAGTTACGTAGTGTTTCTCTTTTGTAGACTGCTTCATTTCATTGATGTTCTCCAGGTCTATCTTTATTTATGTATTTATGCATATCTATATGTATGTGTCCTATATGCATGCGTGTGTGTGTGTGTGTGTGTGTGTGTGTGTACACAGGCCTGTGCACACATGTGGAGGCTAGATGGAGATGACAGGTGTCCAGTTATGGCACACTCTACCTTATTTTCATGCGAGAGGGGCTCTCACCAAGCCTGGAGCTAGGCTGACAGGAAGCAAGCTTCAGGGATCTTCCTATCTCTTTCTCCTACAGAGTTCCAGCTTTTTACATGGGTGCTTAGGATTTGAACTCAGGCCTTCTTCATACTTGGACACAAAGTGTTCTTACTGCTGCACCGTCTTCCCCACTATCCATGTTATATACTCCAAATGAAGGTCTCTCAATACAGTGACGGTTGCATATGACAAACCCACAGTTCAGTTGCATTGAATGGGAAAAAGTGTAAAGTTTTTTTTTAAAGATATGGAACAAGATGAAGTGTGCACATTCACTGCTTACAATCAACAGAGTCCTGGAAGCCCTACCCATGACACCTGGGCAGGAAGGAAGAGGAAGAGGAAGAGGAAGTGAGACTCTCTTTGCCGATGATACATTTATATGTATGGGAAGCCCTACGAGCCCCAAAACTCTTTAAAATTAATTAAAGAACTTGGCGAGGTTTCATGATCTAGCACCAATGTGAAGAAATCAGTAGTGTCTACATAGCAGCAGCACGCTGTCTGAGAAAGGAATCCCACTTACAGTAGTTACAGAAATCACTAAAATACCCAGGAATACATTTAACGAAGGAGGTGAAAGATCTCTGTAATGAGAACTGTACTGATAAAAGAAATTGAAGACACAATAAATGGAAAGATACCCTGTATTAATGGGTTGGAAGAATTAATATTGTTAAAATTGCTGCACTACCCAAAGCAATCCAGACTCCTCTCAAAATAGCAATGGATTGTTTTATGGAACTAGAAAAGCAATCTTATAATTTGTATGGACCCACAAAAGATCCTAAGTAGTTATAGTAATCTTGAACCAAAAAGACAAAACAGGAATGACTGAATTGATTTTAAAGTATACTACAAAGCCACTGCCATCAAAACGACATGCTGTTAGCATGTACTAGCATACAGCAAGTATTCAAGCAAACAGCACAGACCAGAGACTAGAAGTAAACTGCAGTCATTGAGCGTAAACAAAGTCAGGCAGGGTCTCCACTCTGAAGAAAGGGCCGTCCTCCATGAACTTTTTCTGTGAGCATATATTTTCATTTCAAAGAGGAATTTAACCTTTTCATCTTAGCAGTGTCGAGGGAACTGGAAGCCGTTATGTTGAGTGAGATGAGCTTATCGCAGGGGGTGCCAGCAGTCTGACATGTTGTCTACAGAATAACTGAGCCCAAAGACGTCGAGAGTGCAGTATCAGTTACCAGAGACTGTACAGAGGAAAGGAAAACCCTGTCTTGAGAAAGAGGAAAAAGAATGGGGAAGAGAGAAAGAGAGGGAGAAGCTGATTAATGGAATAAGGACAGGAAGTTCTGATGTGTGCCAGCTGGGGTGGTACATGCCCATCCGAAAGAGGCGGGCAGATCAGAACTTCAAAGCCAGCCTGGGCTGTATATTAGGCTCTGTGCCCTGGTCTACAAAGTGAGGCTCTTCTCCACACGCAACAACCAACATACCAAGTAAAGAAGTCCAGGAGAGGCCGGGCATGGCGGCGCTCACCTTGGACCCAGCACCCGAGGCAGAGGCGGGTGGATCTCTTTGAGTTTGAGGCCAGCCTGGTCTACAGAGCAAATCCAGGACAGCCAGGGCTCTGTTACACAGAGAAACTCTGTCTCAAAGAACCTAACAAAACAAAACAACAAAAACCTCCAGGAGATCTGGCATGCTATTACTCAGTGGGATGACTATACACGCTTTATTGTGCTGTATATGTCAAAAAACCAGGATAAATAACTTGTAATGTTTCACCATAAAGATATGCTTGAGTAGACATATTTAACCCGATAGAAACATTCTCCATTTACACATAAAAAGCCCACATGATACCATATATAGCATATACACACACATTCTCATATATATGACCTTTTCAAAATAACTTTAATCTTAAAAAATACTTCAGTTGATAGAAAACACTGGAGGGAATGTTCATTTAAAAATAAATATCTGACCCGGGCATGAGTAGCATATGTCTGTAATACCAGCACTGGGGAGGCAGAGGCAGGTGGATCTCTGTCAGTCTAGACTACACAGTGAGACATTGTCTCATGTATGTGTGTGTATATATATATAATATATATATATATATATATATGTATGTACATTTGATAGCTAGGGAGATGGTTCAGAGAATACTTGTTGCCCAAACATGAGGAACTGAGTTCAAATCCCTGGTACCTCAACTGACTATGTTTAGGCATGTGCCTACAATCCTAGTGCTGTGGGGGACAGAGACAGGCGGGGTATTGGGACTTGCTAGCTGCCAGCCTAGCTCCAAATTCAGTGAAAGACCTTAAGAGAATAAAGCCAAAAGCAGGGTGGTGGTGGTAGCACACTCCTTTAATCTCAGCACTTGGGAGGCAGAGGCAGGTGGCTTTCTGAGTTTGAGGCCAACCTGTTCTACAGAGGGGGTTCCAGGATGGCCAGAGCTACACAGAGAAACCCCATCTCAAAAACAAACAAACAAACAAACAAACAAACAAAACAACAACAAAAGAGTAAAACAGAATAAAGCTGAGAGTAATAGAACAGAACACATGATATCCAACACACATCATACATGACACACACACATCAGACATCACACACATCGCACAGTTTCAAAGGCCATGATAGACTACCAACTCTATTTTTAGGTTTCTGTATTTGTTTGTATATGAAGCCAAGCAAACACACCTGCTGTAGAAGCCCTAAAGACGTCAAGTTATGTCTCTTCATATCTGTGCCAACAGCTGATCTTGTTCTAACTCTCTGCTTGGTATTCACTAGGGGCTCATCTCTTCTTCTTGCTAAAGCTGTTTACATTTCCAAAATACAACATGATTTTAAAGTCCCACGCTTATAGTACACTTGTCATCTACATTAGCATGAAGATGGAATCCAGGCATTAATTTTCTAATTAGGAATTCTTCCCTTCCCAGCTGATGGCATTCTCAGATATAAATATGCTTTAAGAAGCAGTCTGTCCTGTTTTAATATGGAGAAAGCAAAAGAATCTAAAGCAGAAATGAAAACCAGTCTTCTAATTTTCTGTAATTCATCCCTGCTGATTAAGATATTTCCTTATTTTTTTCGTGTGTCTGTGTGTGTGTGTGTGTGTGTGTGTGTGTGTGTGTGTGTGTGTGTGTTAACTCAGAGGACAGGGTCAGCTGTCAGTCCTTGCCTTCCATCTTGTTTCAGTCAGGGTCTTTCTGTTGTTTTTCTGCTACATATACCAGGCTAGCTGGGCCTTAAGCATCTAAGAGCATTGAGATTAAAGATACACATGCTATATATGTGTCCAGCTTTTGCATGGGTTCTGGGGATTCAAAGTCAGGTGTTCAGGCATGCATTGCTAGGGCTTTACCCATTGAACCATCCCACCTCCCCAGTCCCTTGAATTGTGTTTGTTTGTTTGTTTTTAATGCTACCACAGGACATCAGACTCATGGTTTGGAATTTTAAAATTATTATTTAGACTTGCTTTCAACTTTTTTCTATAGTTTATATATCTACTTGTAACTATCTGGTTTTTGAACTTTTCTTCCCAATTATCTATATGTATACATTTTATTGGTAAGTGTCTTAGTCACTGTTTATTGCTGTGAAGAGACACCATGACCAACATTTAGAAGAGAAATCTAAATGGGAGTTTAATTGGGAGTTTGCTTACAGTTTAGAGGTTTAGCCCATCATCACCATGGCAGGTGTCAGACAGGCGTGGTGCTGGAGGAGTAGCTGAGAGATACCTCCTGCTCCACACACAGGGAGAGAGAAACAGGAGGCCTGGCATTGGTTCTGAACCTCAAAACTCAGCACTAGTGATACGCTTCCTCCAACAAGGCCACTCCTCCTAATCTTTCTAATCCTTTCAAATAGTTCTACTCCCTGGTAACTAAGCATTCAAATATATGAACCAATTGTGGCCATTCCTTTTCAACCTCCACAGTAACTTTTGATCATCTTCAGCTTGATAGTACTTTTATAAACTTATTGGTCTTGAAACTGGCCTAAGCCTGGGCTATCATCCTTAATTCCTTACATTTTTTTCTCTTTTGAAAAAAAAAATCCATCATTCAGTCATTTTTTCCTATGAGCTGACTCTGCCAAAAATAATTCTTTGAACTTGACTTTTGAGAAATCTTCTTTTGAGATGGTTGGAATATAACTTTTACACACATGCTTATAATTAACTTGAAAATTGCTTTAGTAAGTGTGTGAGTGAGTTGAGGAACAATTGGAGGTAGGGCTGGAGAGATGGCTAAGTAGTTATGAGCATGTATTGCCCATGGAGAGGGCCTGAGTTCAGTTCCCAATCTCAAGCTGCTCACAATGGCCTGTAGCTCTAGCTCCTGGGGATCTGACTCCTTTCTTCTAGCCTCTATGCACACTGCACTCATGTGCATATAACCATATCCCATATATGTATATATTTTATTACACACATATATATATATATATATACACACACATGTATATGTACATATATAATTAAAACCTAACATCTCTTTTTTAATGTTTCAATATATGAAAGAAGTAACTCTGATGTAATTAGTCCTGAAATACTGGGTACAAGAAAGTAGGCATGAAAGAACTAGAAGAGAAAGTCTTGTTAATTTGTAGTAGTTCTTGTGTTGGGGGAAAGAAGATAGCAGCAAGGAGGAAACTAGGGGAAAGAGATTCCTTAAGATTTGCGTGGTAATGCAGGAAAGAGATCTCTACTTGACAGATGTGTACTGTATTCTTGAGTTGGAAATACTTTGAAAAATTGCCGCTTCTGTCACTGGTCACCAGTCGGACAGCATTTAGAATCACCTAGATGACACCTCTGGGCATGTCTATGAGGGAGTTTCTAGGTTGGGTAAACCGATGTGAGAAGACTCACCCTGACTGTGGACCGTTCTATGAGCTGAATAAAATGGAAAAAGCAAGCTGAGCACCAGAATTCACCTCTTTCTGCCTTCATGTGGATGCCCTGTGACTAGCTGCAGTATCGATGCCTTCCCTATGGTGACAGACTGTACCCCAGAACTGTGGGCCAAAGTAAACCTTTTCCTCCTAAGTTGCTTCTGTGAGACTTTCATAGCAGCAAGAAGAAAAGTCATTACTTTGCCTGTTTTCATATAGCTCCAGTCTGCCTATGTGTTAAAGGGATAATAGGAAGAGGCCTAGGCTGAGGGAGCCCAAGCGTGGCCTTGTGTGGACAGTCGCTCTGTCGTTCTTTGGCCTGAGCTTCCTGGGGCACACAGACTGTTATGATATGTCGTCACATCTGCTCTTGGAAGCCCAAAAATTAAACGTGTAAAAGCCCATTTGTACCAGGCAGTGGTGGAATTCGCCTTTAATCCCAGTAGAGGCAGGTGGATCTCTGTGAATTCGAGGCCAGCATGGTCTACAAAGTGAGTTCCAGGACAGCCAAGACTATACAGAGAAACCTTGTCTTGAAAAACCAAGAAGAAGAGGAGGAGGAAGAGGAGGAGGAGGAGGAAGAGGAGGAGGAGAAGGAGGAGGAGGAGGAGGAGGAGGAGGAGGAGGAGGAGAAGGAGGAGGAAAAGGAGGAGGAAGACATAAGATTATGGGCCATTTTCCAAAGGTAAATGTCTGACTGTACTAATGTGATATTTCACTTCTACTTTAGAAAGTCCCCATGAGGATCCTGTGAGAGCCAGCTGTGGTCTACACCCTTGTAGACCGGGCTACTTGGAAGTGAGTACAAGACAGACAGTATGAGGTGGGGGTGCTAACTGTTTAAAAGTGCAGAAATCAAGCTGAGCACAGGCAAACAAGTGTGCACGCCTGCATTAGTTTATCTCTGCTCTTGTCCATGGATGTGATGTGGCCACCTGCGTTAGAGCTCCTACCTTGACTTCCCTGCAATGATGGATGGTAACCTGGAAATGTAAGCTGAAAGAAAGCCCTTTCTCCTCTGTGCTTCTTTTTGTCAGGGTATTCTACCACAGTGACAGGAATGAAACTAGACCACTGTGGAGTCAAGGAGTGCCAGAACCAGGACTTACTTACTGTCTCACTGTCTACAGCTTCTTGAAATGGGAGTTAAAAGCCCCTCAGGAGGCTCACAGGCATCTAAACAGGGTCTCCTTCTTGTACACCACAGGGCATTGGAAGACATTATTTACCCAAGTTATTTGGAGGTGTAAAATGAGTGGAAATGTCAAGTTAGATGAGAATCAGGCAGGAAGCCCTTTTTGTTTTAAGTCATGTTAGAACTATTTCTTTTTTTTTTTAAGATTTATTTTTATTTATTTTTTATACAGTATTCTGCCTGTCTGCATGCCTACACACCAGAAGAGGGCACCTATAAAATCATTATAGGTGGTTATGAGCCACCATGCGGTTGCTGGGAATTGAACTCAGGACCTTTGGGAGAACTGCCAGTGCTCTTAACCTCTGAGGCACCTCTCCAACCCCCAGAACTATTTCTACGGCATACTCTACTGCCTGCCATAGCCCTGGAAAGAAGAAAATCTTTCTTTGATGACAAAGAACCTTTCCAGTGACGTGAGATCACTGAGTTTGGATTTTTAGAATCTTTGTAAAGCCAGATTTGGTAGCGCAGACCTATGCTCCCAGCAACAGTATATATTCCAGACATTTTACGACCTCATACTTCACTTTCCCTCAAAAGGGTCTAACTTGTCAAGGAGCAGGCTGCTGGTCCAGCCTTCTGCTCTCCACAAACCGCCCAGCTTACCTTTCCTATAACATCTGTCAACAGCTTAAGAGACCGAGGGTCATGAACCAGGGAGTCTGTGTAAAATGAGCCAAGGTATTTCCTGGGGTCAGATGAATTGTCCTGGGCACAGAGATCTGGGCGCATGTTGAATCCATGGGAGATTCTTCCTACAGTGAAGGGGAAAGCACCACCTGAAAGGAGGCAGAAGCAGGAGGATTGCAACAGAGTGAGTTCAAGGCCAGCCTGGGAAACTTTAGTGAGACCTTGTCTCAAAATAAACCCAAGGATCTGGAGAAGTAGCTCAGCAGATAAGAGCTCCTGCTGTTCTTACAGAAGGCGGAGCATGGTTCCCTGCACCCAGCCCTCACAAAGGTAGCTCACAACCACCTGTAACCAGCCCAGTGGTTCTGATACCCTCCTCTGGTCCAGAGGACACCTGAGCACACATGGCATACATGCGTGCTCGCGTGTGTGTGTGTGCGCGCACACACACACACACACACACACTAATAACAACAACAGTACTATTTTTTAAAATCACAAATGGCTTGGGTGTAGAGTGCAGGGGCGGGCTCTAGATTTACTGCTCAGTAGCACTACAAACAGACAGACAAATAAGTGGATGGGGGGGTAGTTCACTGGTTAAGTGAACCACCGTGTGAAAGCATGAGGACTCGATTTTGAACGCCAAAGGTATGTAAAAAAAATGTCAAGCATAGGTGTGCAGTCACAGATCTGGGCAGGTGGAGACAGAGGGATCCTTGTGGCCAATCAATCGGTTTAGCCCAATTGCTGAGCTCTAGGTTTAGTGAGAGACCCAGTCTTTCTGGTTTGTTTGTTCATTTTTTTGAGACAGGGTTTCTCTGTATAGTCTTGGTGATCCTGTAGCTAGGTCCCTAGACCAGGCTGGCCCAAAACTCAGAAATCTGCCTACCTCTGCCTTCCAAGTGCTACCCAGCTGAAAGACTCTGTCTTTAAAAAAAAGGTGATGGCCCCTGGGGAAATACCCAACATTGTCTTTGGCCTGTACATGTACATGCAAATACAAATAGACATGCTCGACATGCGCACAAAAGAAAGACCAGAACCCATCTGCAAGGACTCTTTTGTCCTCCCCTCACTCGTGCATGCACAGAGAGGAGTCACATGAAGACACAGGGAGAAGGTAGATGTCTGTGTGTTGGGAGGAAAACCATCACTGGAACCAACCCCATCAGCACTAGGCGCTTAGCTGTCTAGCCTCCAACACCGTGAGAAAATGTGGCTTTGAGTTACCCTGCCCGTGGTGTGGTGTTTTCTTAGGCCAGTCTGAACCGATACAAACAGAGTCTCACCTCCATGTGCAAAACACACTTTGAGTTTGGGGAACTTCTCGAACACCCCACCCATGATCATGGAGCAGATGGCCATGGTGGTCTCCGACGGCATTCCTAAGAGAGGAAACAGTCACACTACTCAGCGCGTGTTATCTTAAGCAAGAAGAGGCTTAGTAACATGAGTGTTGCAGAAAAGCAGCTAAGTTGGGGGATTTTCAGTCATGTGGGGGCCCTCTGCTCCAGAAATGATTCCCATGTATATAGAGCATAGCTTAGCCCAGAACAATCATCCAAAGGCTTCAGCTTGCTAATTCAGGGAGAGAACGTACTCCAAGAGATGGGAGTCTAAGGGGCTGGCTTTGGTCCTGATGAGACAGGCACGCATCGGATGTACTTTGGCTTGGGACTCCTATTTGGCTGGCTTTATGCACACCTGCCCTTGTAATAATGCATTTGGTAGCCCAGTCCCTTCACTTGCACATGCTATGCAAACACACATGCACATGTCTTCAAACAATAAACTAGCAACCTCAGAACTCCTAGGTCCCCTACCTGCAGCAGATTACATCTAATCTCATCTTTGAATTATGTGGCAAGTTTCCTATCTGTGAATTTAGGGTGATTGTCAGGTTCAAATTCTGCCAGTCAGGCAAAAGCCAACATTGTCCTCTAGGAGAAAAAGCCTATTCTCCTCTACGAAAGGTGCCCTTTCCTTATCATTGGCAGAGGAGACAAAGGGCTATCTGTGGTGCTTATTAGCACACCAAAGTGCATGCTGGTACCTATTACACATTTCAGCGTCCGTGCTGGCATCCTGGCTTTTCTCGCCCTGCCTCTTTACCCTGATCTCTGTCCAGCTCAGAAGCGTCCCTCCTCTAGCTTCTTATTTTTCTTATGAGCCAGCTATTTCGGCCACACACTCTCTTGGTCTCTCTCTTTTGCCCTCTCTTTGTCTTCATCTCTCGCCCCTCCACCCCCACACCCCTCATGGCTAAGTCCAGTATGTTGGTACGCTGGCCATGGCCATGTTCAATCTGTTACTTTCTCTGCTCTGGAGTCTTTCAGATGCCTCATATCTGTCTACATTGTTCTCTCCCTCATCTCTACAATAAAAACCTTCCCCTCAACCACACCTCGGAGTGAACATGTCAGTCATTATGAGAGTGATGGTTGGTTCCTGGCAATGGGTTATTTTGAGGATTTTGTGACAGTCTCTGGTACCTCCATGCAGCTAGCTCACTGTTAACTGTTACTGGTAAGCCTGCTAGGTCTCTGCTGCCTCTTGGGAGCTAAGGCTGAAAACTACTGGGTTGGTGTGAATTACTGGAAGCAGCAGTTGGCTCATGTCTGATGTCAAAGGAGCTTCTTGAGGATACAGTGCACCTTGACTGACCTAGAGATCTTGATTGCCAGCTAGGACTCCCTATCTGCTCATCCTGTCCCTCACTTCTCTATAGCACTGATATGCCTAGCTCCCTGGCCACCATGGCAGATTGCATTCGTCTGGGGGTGGTTTTTCCAGCAGAGCCTTTGAAGGCAGGGTGAGAGACGATACCATTTCCTTCCTGCTCTTTGTGAGTCAACTTTCCAATAATCAGTTGAGTGATAGTCTCACAGGTTTGTGTGTGTTGTTGTTTGTTTGTTGCAAATTCATTTGAGATAAAACCTTCCTCTTGGAGGGAAGCTTCTTAAGACACAGGATGTTCTAAGTGGGGCATTCTAGGTGGAACCTGCAGAGAAGATTCCGTGAGCTGTCTCATGCTGTGCTTTGGTGATCATTGAGTCATGTTCGCTCCTGTAGCTCCTCACAATAGGCTCACTGGCTCACCAAGCTGGATTTTGCTGGGATCCTGACTTTGGTCCATCATCGGAGGGGAGTACACGTTTGTTTACATCTTCCCCAGGAACAGTTTCCTACAACTCCAGATCCTCTCAAGTTGGCCTCCCAAATGTGGGGCACAGGCATGTGCCATCACACCCAGCTCCCAAGATGTACTTTAAAGATGGATTGCCAGTAAGTTTCTCTTAACACTCTTCTTTGAACCCATAACACCATTCTGAAATTGGCCCACTTGGGGTCCATGAGCCATGTACTTGACCATGGTCTTTTTTTTTCTGTAGTCAGAGCACAAGATGCAAATGCGATAGCCATTTCATATGTATTCCTGTCCTAAATGCTGAGTGCAGGGCCTAGTTGCTGGAGGGGAACAGTGCACATACACTGCAAAAACAAAAGATGAAATAACTCTGGATGCAAATGCTGGTTATAATGTGGAGAGTTATAACACTAGATACCCTAGAGCAATCAATAAGACTGAGGAACCAGCCTGCTTCCATTTTAGGCCTAAAAGCCACCTTATAGTAAAGAAAAACTAGGCGTATTCCTGTTTATGATTAAACCTGTTTCTCAAGAATTTGGCTCTGCTCCAACTGTAACCTTAACTACAAATGGTTCTGTACTGCCTATTCTAGGAAACAGCATTAGCAATGGTTGTGATCTTGAAACTTTGTTTCAAGAAGTTATTACAACCATCTTTCAACCCTTTGTTTCAAAAGGTTGTTATGGCATCTTGTAATGACCATTGTCAGACTGTCTTGTTACAACCACCTTGCAACGTTTCAGGGGTTGTTATGACTAACTTGTTATGCTTATGTTCTGTTCCTGAAACTCCACTTATTTTGCCCACCAAACCCCCTATTTGGAAACCTCCTGTCCCTGAGCTACAAAAACCTTATCTTCTTCACATCCAGTGCTGCTATCTTGAATCCCACCCTTAGGAGAGACAGTCTAAGGACACAGATTAAAAATAGCTTGCTTAACTGTTTGCTTTAATTAATTTGGCCATTGTGATTTGGGCCACTGGTGTTTCTCCTTGCATCTTCGGGATTCACACAGACCAGCTCTCTCATTTCGTAGTTAAGAAACCCAAAGAGATGAAGGGGTTTGTGCAGATCATATAGTGGTATGGAGACGTTTTACTTGTAGTCCCCAAGTTTTACAGCTGTTCCTCATCTTTTCTTCTTACGAGGACTCATAGCAAGAGAGGGATAGGGCGAAGGAGCTTCTCTTTCCTTTTACTAGGGAGGCAAAGGGTGGAAGAGAGGAATGAATGACAGTGTGTTAAAAGCCTGGGTCTCCTGCAATCTAAGGCCTCCCACACTTGGATAGTGGAAACTGACCTTCCATCGATAACTTCAGGTTTCTTATTTACAAAAGCTGACGTCATTATCAATGTCTTAAGCAACACCACCACCAACACCCTGCCACACAGGCATGGTTACTGCTTGAGAGCCCATTTGGAGGCCTGTCTCATAAAGTGACTTTGCAGTCAGGTAGATCTGTTAAGTTGCATTTTCTCCTGCTGACTGTGCATCCTAGCTAACAGCCAAGGACTTTAAGGCTCAGTTTCTCCATATATAAAACTGCCACTGCAATACCAACTTTGTCAGTTCAATATGTGATTTCCTATGTGGTTTACAGTCCTACATAGAACATTTACCTGGGTAAGAGCCCAATCAATGGTAGTTATTATTACTCTCAATCTAATCATAATATTCCCCCTGGAAGAGCAGAGTTCCGTGGATAACTGGAAAAACCCAAGGGTTGGTGCTGTGTTCCCAGCCCCAGTCCAGCACAAACCTACAAGCCAAGGCAGCCAGTATTTGGCCATCCGTCCGTCCATCTGCATATCCCAGGGATGTACAAACAGAGAACAGTTCAGCCTCTCGGCCGCCTTCAATAGAGAAATGAGAAAGACGTTATTTGGGGAAACTGCTTTTCTACATCGGATTCTACGTTGATCTAAGTAAATAAACTCAAATACTTTTGAAGTTCCATCTTGATCTGTACAAAAGATCACTTGACCAATTTATTGATGCTTGAAAAAATAAAGAGGACTCTCAGAATTACCACAGGTTGATGGATTTAACATGTTGTTTGTGTGCCTGGGTGTGTGTGTGTGTGTAGGCCATAGGACATCCTTGCATGTTGTTCTCGGGGGCTGCCAGCTTTGTTTTGGAGACAGGGTCTCTCACTAGCCTGAAGCTCATTGATTTGTTTAGGCTGAGTGACCACTGAGCACAAGGCATCTGCCTGTCCCCATTTCCCCACTTCTGGGTTTATAAGTACATACCATATTTTTACATAGTTTCTGGAGACTGAATTCAAGATCTTTTACTTCCAAGGTAAGCACTTTACTGATTGAAAACCTCTATAATCCCCCACTCAAACATTTTGATGAAGAGCAAAATGCTTCAAGTCTAATGCCATACATCAAATGCAGTTCCCATTGGCATCTGCATTTTACCCTTTCAGGACAACTGAGGTGGTATCCTTGGAGTCATGGCAGAAAGGTCCCCTTCTCCTCCCCTCTTAGAAACCTAGAGCTACAGAAAGTGAGGAAATGGGAGCCGAGCATGATTATATGTACACCTGTCAATGCAGGTTCAAAGCCAGCTTGAGCTACATAGGGAATTTCAGGTTGACCAGTAGTACACAGAAAGACCCTGTCTCAAAAACAAACAAACAAACAAACAAACAAACAAACAAACAAACAGACAGACAAACTGATGTAGGAAAACGCTAAGCCAGGCATTAGGACCTTACCCAAAATGGGTTAGGCTGGCCTGATCTAAGGTCGTGAAAACCCTGGACACACACTGATGGGGTTTCTGGGTGTATGGGGACTCTCACTGTTCTTGGAGCCCAGTGACTGCGCAGTCTCCTGTGAATGAAAGGAATTTACTGACAAGCACACTCTCAGTGCCTGAGCTGGGTGAGAACTATGACGAATACCATGGGCTTACCTGCCCCAGAGCTTTGTAGGAAATGGAGAGACCATGTGGCTGGAATGAACTTTAGTCTGCAAAATGTTTGATTAAGTCCCTTTGATAGTTTTTCTGGTGAGGTTTTTTTTTTTTTTGTTGGTTTGCTTGTTTTTGTTTTTTGTCAACTTGACATAGATAGAATTATTTGGGAAAAGAGAAACTATGTCCATCAGATTGCTTGTAGACAGGTCTGTGGGGGCCTTTTCTTCGTTGGTGATTGACGTGGGAGGGCCCAGCCCACTGGGCAGGTGGTTCCCGCAGTGGCTATGGTATTGGCGTTTTATCACAGTAATAGAAGGAAAAGTAGGAAGTAGTCATTAATCTCGGTGTTTACCACGGTCTCAAACAAGCTTCATTAGGATGTTTTCTTTTTCAAGTGTACTGGGATACAAGTGTGAGTCATCCTACCTCTCTACATAAATCTTTGTGCACACCCAGCTGGTGGCTGTGGCTGTGTGTGCCTGTGTGTGTAAGCACTTTTTAAATTGCACAGTTGTGGATAGCTGGGGATCCTAGACATGACAGGAAAATGGAAAAAGGGGAACTGGAGATCTCCAACTCAGTGGGCTGTGGAATGCAGAGACATAAGCTTTGTTGGGTTGTTTGTTTGTTTGTTTTTTGAGACAAGGTTCCTCTGTGTAGCCTTGGCTGTCCTGGAACTCTCTCTGTAGACCAGGCTGGCCCCAAACTCATGGAGATCCACCTGCCTCTGCCTTGAGACATAAGCTTTTGAAGGTACAGAAGGTAACTTCTTTCTGATCATGAATATAAGTTGTAAAGAAAACACTGACTTTTTGGGATGGTGTAGACTTCACCAAGGAACCTGATTATAGCACCTTGTTATATCTGACCCCTCGATAGGATAAGACTTGATTCAATTCAAATTAATATAAAAAACAATTTCCTTCTATGTGTGGGGAATGGTAGAGAACACATAACAGCATATACTCTCAAGGTCATGACTAATGTTCATGGAGAGCTTAATACCAATGCTTCTACAAGATTTTTACAACTTTTGGGCTGAAGAGATGGCTCAGGCAGCAAAGTGCCAGCCTGCAAGCTTGAGAAGCAGAGTTAGGGTTCTCAAAGCCCATGTAAAAGCTGGACATGTATTTGCAACCTCAGTGCTGGGGGTTAGAGATAGGAAGATCTCTGGATCCCATTAGCCAGTGGGATCCAGGTTCAGTGAGATATCTTATCTCAAAAAGTAAGGTGTAAGGACTGGTGAGATGGCTCAGTGGCTCAGAGCCACTGTAGCTGCACTTCCAGAGGACCAGTGGGGTTGGAGCACCCACACGATGGCTCACAGTGGCCTGTAACTCCAGTCCCAGGAGTTCTGAAGCCCTCTTCTGGCTTTGGAGGACACTGTACACATGTGATACACAGACAGATGCAGGCAAAATACCCATACACAAAATAAAATAAAATAAAATAAAATAAAATAAAATAAAATAAAATAAAATAAAACAAAAGTTTAAAATTAAGGTGAAGAGAAACTGACATTGAATGTCAACCTTTACAACTATTAACTGTTTTCATCATGTATGAGACCTGCACGCCATGTGTTATATGTGTTCACACCTGCCTCAGTTTACAGAGAAGACAGAACCCCGGTAACTTAGTCAGGTCTTGGCCGCTGATAGTGGTAGAGTCAGATTTTCAGGTGCCAATTTTCTACTTGCCTCATATCAGCAGTGAAGGCATTGTGTACCTAAGTGTGGGTTACTACATTTATTCTCAGAAGAGAGGTCTAGGGGCAGGGGCAGGGGACTGGGGGAGGCATTTGGATCTTGCTGAGTGCCAGGACTACCTTGAAATGACAGCACTAACTTGGCTGTCAGAAATTCTTCCCATTTGTTTGAGCATGTTACTGACGCAAGCTAGAGAGGAGCTAAGCAAGTCAGCCTTGCTAACCAAACAAACAGTGTCAGCTCAGGGACACCGTGGGTCGACCGGAGTCAGGGTGTACTCCAAAATCCCTCGGAGACTGGTGTGCTCCCACGCAATCTAATTGGAGTGATGGACGGGATGAGCTTGTCACTCAAATGGAAATGTCTCTGTGCACTCCGACGCCTGCTCTTGCTTTCTAAGCCCCTAGGAATTTATAAATCCAGTTCCAGTGAATAATAAAAATGACTTGTAGCTGAAGTCTCTCTCGCACTGTGCTGAAGCCACTTGGATGCATGAGTAAATAAATCCTTGTTCAAAGCTCACTGGAGTTTCCAGAAAACATTCTCTGCAGCAGCTGGGCCTCTGCAGCCAATGAGTTCTGAGAGTTCAGTACTGAGAAGAATATTAACTCTTTAGGAGGCAGTTGCACAGGCAATTCCCCACATGGTGGGCAGCTGCTGCACACACAGATGTGGAGATTTTTCGCATGTAATTAGAGCTCCATAAATATTAAGTTAATAAATGGCAGAGAATAGAATGCCTGGTGAGTCTGCAAATATCTGCTTAAATCAGTTTTAATGACTTTTGCATTACGATGGCTATAATAGAAAATAATCTCATGCCATTATAATTGTGAGAGGGAAGTGAGAATTGTAAAAAACTGAGTGAAGAATCATGGACCTTAAATCCTGGTACCGAGGATGGCTGATTCAATGAGGAAGTTGGGGAATGGTGGAGAGGGTGGTGGGATGTGAAACTGGATAGAACTGGATAGTGCCACTTTGAAAAACACATTTTAATGTGAAATATTTTAAGTATAGAAATTATAAGCAATAACACAATAAGTCCTCATATACATACAATCTGAGTTTATAAAATTCTAACATATCCTAACATAACTCTTATCTCTCTCTATAAACCTTTATCTACTCATATATGTATCTGTCATCAATCATCTATCATTTATCTATGACCTCTTTATAACCTATCTATATATCATTCACAATCTATTGATATAGTAATCTATCTATATTTATTCCCCCCCCTCACTCCTCCTTATCTCCTTCCTTTTTATCCATCTCTGTCTTATTTTGAGGGTTTTGAGACAGGATCTTGCTATTTATCTCAGGCTTGCCTGAAACTCACTATGTAACCCAGGCTGGCCTCAAACTCTTGAACTGCCTGCCTCCTGACTCAGAATGGTGGGGTTACAGGCTGGGCCTCTGTACTCAGCTTTATTATGTATTTTTATTAGGTACTGCCAAAACACATCTTTGGTTTCCTAAGGTTCGTTGTTTGGTTGGTTGGTTTTGATTTTTCAAGACAGGGTCTCTCTGTGTAGCCCTGGCTGTCCTGGAGCTCACTTTGTAGACCAGGCTGGCCTCACACTCCCAGTTCTGCCTGCCTCTACCTGAGGTATTAAGGTATTAAAGGTGAACCCCACCATACCCAGCTTCTTCCTAAGGCTCTTAATTGAGGATTGGTGAATAAAAACATGTCAACACATTGGAATATTTGCAGTTTTTAAAAAGTCACTTATTGAGATGGCTTTATTGGTCTGGGGAGGTGGTCCGGTGGTTAAAATGCTTGTCACACAAATGTGAGGACGACAGTTTCTGTCCTCAGAACCCACACCAGAGCCAGGCAGGCAAGGTGGCCTGCCTGTAGTCCTTGTACTAGGGAGGTGGGGGCAGGGTACATGTGGGGCAAGCTGTGTGGACCGGTTGACACAGGCAAACTTAAAAGTTCAGCCTGAGCCCCTGCCTCCGGGAAACAAGGTAGTGAGCGACAGAGGCAGACGCTTGATGCTATGCTCCACGTGTATGTCCACACACTTGCACACAAGCATATAAACATGCATGCCACACACATGCACACGGACGGAGATAGTGCTTATTTAGTCTGTAAATTCTCAGGATACGAGGCCATGTGTGTAACAGATTTCAATTTTGTTAAACATAGCTATGCAAAGTTTTTAAATGAAAGAAGACAGTAACAGTGGTTACTATCATTGGATGGAATAAATGATTGGTGTGTTTGTTTTCATTTTTATATATTTTTGCATTTCTATAGTCTCTTCAAAATTAGTTCATATTTTTGAAAAATATTATTATTTTTTCCATATCAAAGAGAAAAGCATGTGTGTGTTTGGTTATGTAAACTGCTAGCAATGAGGATGACATTTAGACTTCAGTGTAGAATGCAAAGAAGTGCCAGTGTGATCCAGGAAGAGAGAGGTTTCACCTGAGTTAACGCAGGGCAGGCCTGGGAATTGTCCCATCTTTTCTCTTGTAGAATGGCTCACTCTTTTGGGATGATTTTTGGTAGGTTTTTACATCTCCTACCTACATCTAAAGTCCCTGGCCTGTCGTCTCCTGTCCCTTTCCCCCGGGGGAATGGCCGCTTCGGAGTTGGCCTCCCATCAGCACGGCGCCCAGCAGCCCAAGGCTCCGTGACTGCGTGCTGGCTGAGTGAAAGCGGCAGTACTCACGGTGTAGACTGGGAAGAGTTCCGGGTCATTCAGGTCCCACATGTTGACGTGGGAGCCAATCTGGACTCCTGGAAACCCTAGTTTCTTCACACAACGCTCCATTTCCTCGACGGCCAGCTCCGGCGCTTGCATAGGCAACGTCCCCAAACCCACAAACCTTCGAGGGTGTCTGGCAACAGTGGCAGCTAGGTCATTGTTTAAAAACTGGCACAGCTCCAAAGTATCCTTAGGTTTGGCCTGGTGAAAAGACGAAAGGTTTTATGGCAGTCAAAACCTGCGTGGTGAGACATTCGTTCCAACCACCATTGCCTCTTGGCTGAACATGGTGACCCTTCTCAATGATTTTACGCCGTAGGAAGCTGAGGCATGGACTGAAAAGGGTACTGGCTGCAGGTGACCCGGAGTCTGTGAAAGCAGAGAACTGCTGGCGCACTGCTGCTTACTTGGGACGGCGCTCAGAAGCTGTCTCTGGGCCGATGTGCTGACCCTGGGCTGCTCCAGCTTACACGTGGAACGAGAATGGCTACTACCAGCAGCAGACAGACCTTGAAGGCCTCCCTAAGTCTGAAGCTGCCGTCAAGGTGTCTGTCTTGGCTCCTTGAAGGATACCAGCCCTACTTCGTTATGGGTCCTATCCTCATCTTTCCTCTCCTCGGCTCTGACACTGAAGCAGGTGGCTTGACTTTTCTTCCCCCAAGAATCACCCTTTTGCTAGGACAGTGATCCCCTATTTCCAGCTTCTACAGTTCTAGGGTTACAGACGTGGCCATGCTTAGCCTTTTAAAGCAGGTTCTGGCATCAAAACTCTGGTCCTCACCCTTGAGCAGCCGCTGATCCATCTTATCCACTGAACCACCTCTCTAGCTCCTGTACCCACTTCTTTATGTGGCTCTGGGAATTGAACTCGGGTCTTTGGGCTTGCAAAACAAGCACTGAATCTCTCCAGAGCCATCCTGAGTTCTCAGGACATTTTATTTTACACAGTGATCTAGTCAGAAGCAGAGAGCACTGACCCTCCTGCTGAACTTTGAGAATACAGGCAGGGAAGGAAAGTGTGGAGACTGGGTTGTGGTCGCACGGCTTCTAAATCACGCTTCGACCACAGCAGCTACGAGGCTTGCGCGTTCTTGGCTCTGTCCCGAGAGTCCTCCACGGTCTCAGAATCAGTCCTGCAACATTAGTGCTTGCGGACTGTTGACTTGTGGAAAGCAGTCTTCCTCAGGAGGCGGAGGATAGCTGGCCGTTCTAACCGTTTCACAGCTCTTACCTCAGCCATCTGGCAAGGCAGCGCAGGTGTGAGTCCAGGCAGGTAAGCGCTGGTGGGGAGTCCTCTACAACTGAACTGTGTGGTGACTAGTCCTTCACCGCTGTCCTGAAGGAAGGACGTGGCTGAGAAGGCAGTCTGGGGAGAACGTGCTACTGACCTCCTAAGGAACTGCTGGAGCTGGAATGTGGCCGAGAGGACAGAGTGCCTGCCTAGCATGTAAGAAGCCCTGGGTTCTAGCCCAGCACTGCATAAGCTGGGCATAATGAAGCCCACTTGTTGGCTTCTCCATGGTAGCAGCTTCTACGCGAACCTGCCATCTCTTCCTCACCGCTCCCCCATCAAGCGCCATCCCTCTCTCTCATCCTCAGCCCCTCAGAAAGGAGGTTAGACAACATTGGATCACTCAAGAAGAATGACCTGACTCTATTTGCCAAGAAATTCTTCTCCTCTTCTAGCACTTGGGAGGAGAGGGACAAGGGGATCAGAAGTTCTAGGTTCTCCTCAGCTACAAAGCAAGTCTGAAGCCATCCTGGGCTACAGGACATCTTGTTTCAAAAACAAAAGACCAGACAAACAAATAGGACAGTTAGGGAGGTGATTGGTGGGACTGTTTTCAAGGTTTAAGCCCTCTGTCACTTTCAGATGAGCTAGACATAAGCTAGAAATGGCCAGGGAGATCGTTGGAGGTGTCACACTCACCCAGTAGCTAAACATAACAGGAACCGTGGAAAGAGCTTGTGCTGTCACTCCTGGGGCACAAAGAAAGACAGACTTGTCAGTAGAAGAGCCTTTCCCAGGGCAAGGAGCCTGGCAGCGTCTACCCCAACCTGCCCTCTCTCCCTCACCATTTCTCCTCAAGCCGTCTCCTCCCTCTCCTTCTCCCCCATCATTAGCTCTACAGAGAGGACGTTAGACAAAATTGGACCATTCAAGAAAAATGGCCTGACTCTTTTTGCCAATTTCTTCTACCCTCTTTGTGGCAAAACTTTGTTTAGGCACGGTACTTCTCCACCATTAAAAAAAAAAAAGTAGCATATGTTGGTTTTACACAGTAACAAATTTCATTATGACACTTTCATGCCTGTATATAATGTCCTTTGATCATAGTCATCCCATTCTCACTCTTCCTGGTCCCTTCCCATTCCTGTTCGTCCCTTTCCTCTTCCCAGATAGCTTCCCCCCCAGTTTTGTGTTATTTTCCCTCATCTTTTTTCTGGTCTTCATTTTCCCCCTCAGAGTTTTCTGTTGTAGGTCAGACATGACAAATATATCTCTCAAGTCCTTTGAGTCAGCTCCTGAATCGGCCTGGATAAAGTCTCATGGTCTGCAGTCCCCAGAGCTTAGCTCCAGAGTCTAGGATCCAGGAATCTCAAAGTCTGTGATCTGGGTATCATTGTGGGAAGCAAATGAGTTAATTTGTGTCAGGTTTTTAGAACTATGTGCAGGGGCAAAGACAATACTCAGTGAAAGTGGGTCATGACTGTTGCCTCAAAGACAACAATTGGGATAACCATACAAAAATAAACAAAATGGTATGTCATCAAAATGATAATAGTGCAGGCCTGAATGAAAAATATTTAGGTGACAAAATTGCACTACTATCATTTTGATGACATAGCATTTTGTTTTAAACTAATTTAAAGCTTTCAAATCCACGTTCTAAAAGCTTTGGCTTGGGACGGCCCTCTTTCCTCTTCGGAAGCTGTAACAGCATGGCTGGCAGGGAAAAGGGAATCAGAAGTGGCCATCCCATAAATCATATCAAGGGACCACCGGCTTTAAGAGCAGGTGTTACTCTCCGTCAGACGGAAACATTGGGGGCATTTGACATGTACGTACCTTTCTGGTTCATTTCTCTGATGCGAACTTCCGGGTCCCAGCAGTTCTGCTGGACCACTCTGAAGACTTTCCCGTCCTTCATCATCTTCGCCTCTCCCTGAGTCAGAAAAGCCACGTCAGCAGAGGCAGCGTGTTTGGAAAGTCCTGTGCTCCTGAGTGAACACTCAGGTGGCTGGCAAGCACACGCATGTGGTGTGTGCAGAGTCAGCCCCACCTAGCCTTCCTTTGGTGCTGTCCACCTTGGCTTTTGTTTTTTGTTTTTGAGACCCTGGCCCCCACTGGTCTGGAACTCACAAAGTAGCCTAAGCCAGCCAGTCAGAGAGCCTCAGGGGCCCAGGGTCTACTTTCTCAGTGCTGGGATTACAAGCACTCATCACCGTCTTTTTTTTTTTTTTTCTTCTTCTTTATTTACTTTGTATCCCCCTTCTAGTTTCTCCCTCCTCCCCTTTTTTTTTTTTTTTTTTTTTTTTTTAAGCATGGGTACTAGGGAATCGAACTCAGTTCCTTACACTTGCAGGACAAAGACTTCACTGATGGGACCATCTTCCCAACCTGGATTAATGTTCCTGAATGCTTTGGACCATGTCTCCCTCCTCAGACAGTTTTAGGGCTTTTTCCTTAATCAGTGTGGAGATAAAAATCCGATAGCTTAATGGGGCTCAGCTTTTCCACCTCCTGTCGTTCATGTGTGATATTGAAGGGTTGTGCCTTGTGGGATTGGCAGCTGAACACAGAGACAGTCCTTTGTGCCTGTGTGACTGAGAATGGCTGATCCATCTTCTTGTTGATTTGAACTACTGACTGTGAGACACAGGAGAGTGACTTGTGTCTACAAAATGTACCCGCAATACACTAGGACTAGGAAGGACCTTTGGGATAGACCATACTCTGGTTTTCTAGGGAAGCAGTATGTGGGCAGGGAAAAGTAACTTTGTGTAACAGTGCAGGGCCAGCTGATTCAACTTCTTTATCTTCTGATTTCTCCTAACCAATCTCCTAATTTGTTCAGTCCTAATATACTGTAGTAACCCACAGAGAGGGCCAAGTCACTTCCTTTGGGTAGAGCCGTATATGCTAAAATTGGTTCCAGGGCAGATACAACAAAAAGCTAAAAAGAAGCTAAAAAAAAAAAAAAAAAAAATTAAAAAAAAAAAGCTAAAAAGAGATTTTGTAGTGGAGTTTCAATTCTGGTTTTTATTTCATAGATTCTTCTGTTTGAAGCCGCTCCAGTGTTTCCTACTATTTCTGAGAAACTGCAAGCCTACTTCATTGCCTAATACAAGATTAATGCAAGGTGGAAGAACTGATTTCTCGGATGCCCAGCCTACAAGAGGCTAAGCCAGGCACATCATCCCTGGGTACCCCTTAGTACATGCTGGCAGAAACTCACCTTGCCTTGCTGTTGGAGCTGCACCCAGCCTCCGTAGCCGAACCTCTGCAGCAAGGAAAAGCAGTCAGACTTAATCAGTAGAGAAGAGTGGCCTGCAGCCAGGTGTGTCCATCAGGTGCAGGCCCCCAAACCCTGTCCTATCAGGTGCCTTCTTCCTATGTGTTCCCTCCTCCATACCTGCACACTATTTTCATCAAATCAACTTGCCTTTAAATTGATATATTTATAGAGAAGGAAAACCCCTATATCTGGGCTGGGGATGTAGTTCAGTTGGTAGGGTGCTTGCGTAGCATGCACCAAGCTCTGGGCTCCACCCCCAGCACTGAATAAATTGTGCAAGGTGGCTCACATCTGTAATCACAGGATGTAGGAGGTGGAGGCAGGAGAATCTAGAGTTCAAGGTCATTCCTGCTGACATAGTGAGTTTGAGACTAGCTTGGGTTACATAAGTCCCTGTCACAAAACTTTGAAGAGAGGTGGAGGAAGAGACTAGTTTTGTTGTTTGAGATGTTTTTCCTCAAACTATTGGTTGAGCCCACCATCCTGTCTCAGTCTCCTAAGAGACTTGAGATCATAGGTATAGGCTACCTTGTCCTACTATTAAATGATATTTTAACTTCTTGGGGACTTCACAGCTTCCTCATATGCCCAATAGAACTTCTGAGTAATGGGGGGGGGATCTGTTTTCCTAGAATAGTAGTATAGAGTCAAGTTATGGGGTGAGAAGATAGCTCAGCTGGTGAGATAAGCCAGAGGACCTGAGTTTGAGCCTGAGAGCTCGTGTAAAAAAGCTGTGTCCCAAGGCACATATTTGGAATCCCAGTAGACCAGCCTGAAGCAGCTTTCACCATAGACTTTGCCGTATCACCATTGCCAAAACTTACCTCATTAACCAACCCAAAGCGTTTTCCTCCATGGCTTCCTAAGCCAAGATCATCTTATTGGTAACTGTGGACATGAGTGCTGATCCCCTAGAAACCATTGAACTCTGTTCCCATCAGTCTGTTGTCTTTCTACATCCACCTGGGCAGTGGTGACACACCCTTAATCCCAGCACTGAGGAGGCAGAGGCAGGTGGATCTCTGAGTTTGAGGCCAGCCTGGTCTACAGAGTGATTTCCAGGCCAGCCAGGGCTGCATGGAAAAACTCTTCTCAACAACAACAACAACAAAAATGCATTATGTGCTTATGTAGGTGTACACGTGTCTAGGTGCACACGTAGATGGAGGCCAGAAAAATCCTTAGCTGTTGCCCCTCAGGGACCATCCACCTCAACTTTTGAGACAGAATTTCCGCTAAACAATGAGCCCCAGGGATCCCCCCTCCCTAGTTCAAGAATTACAGGATTGCTCGCTCTTTCTTGTTCTCTCTCTCTCTCTCTTTCGACAGGGTTTCTTTGTGTAGCCTTGGTTGTCCTGGACTTGCTTTGTAGACTAGGCTGGTCTCGAACTCACAGAGATCTGCCTGCCTTTAGCTCCCTGAATACTGGGATTACAGGTGTGTGCCACCGTGCCAGCACACGATTGCTTTTTAATGTTGATTATGAAGATCTAATTCAGGCCTTCCCACTTATAAGGTAACTGACTCTTCATCCCCTCAACCACTGGAATTTTCTTTCCTAAGAATCCTGTTTGAAGTCACCACCAGCAAGTGAAAACAAGAGAGCTGTCAAATGCTGCCTCTTTATAACTATTAGTTAATCATCATCCCACACGTGTTGACTCTGCTCCTTTCTTCCTTCATTGCACAAGGCATGAGAGGGTGTGGGGGCATGTCTATTAATATTTAAGAAGAAAAAGCAGGCTTGAAAGGAGATATTATTTTTCAAAGACACTTAAAATTCTCAGACAAAATAGTACTGCCTTATTCTTTTCACTATTCTGTTGGGGAGTTTGGAGAAATTGTGAGAAAAAATCAGAGACAGGTGTTTTCAAATATTTTCCCTTTCTAAGAAATGATCTGAAGACAAAGACGCTCTGCTACAGTTAATGCTACTTTAACACCTACCCTCCGGGGCAGCTGCAGCAGCTCAGGAGGTAGAGTGCTTGCCTAGCAGTCACGAAGACCTGGGCTCCACCTCCTGCTCCACATAGACCAGACATGTTGGTGGCACCTATGGTTCCAGAACGAGAGAGGTGGAGGCAGGAGAGGAGTTACCCTCAGCTACGTAGCAAGTTCAGCGCCATTCTAGGATATGTGAGATGCTGTCTCAACAAACAAACAATATATGGAAAAACCCTCAAGCCCCACTCCTTCTACTCCGGCAACATGGCCTAGAAATAATATTCCAACATCACATAACTATCCCACCCTCAGGGCACCATGGCCATTGGAGTATAGTATGTCCACATCGGCTAACCCCCGCTCCCAGAGGGACGTCTGCTGTGTTAAAGAGCCGATTGCTTGAGCTGTGGCTGCTTGTGATCCCACGATGAAGGATGAAGCTCCCCGTGTGCTGACCATGCATGGGAGGAGTCGGGGAGGGGGGAGGAACTTGGTGTCCAGGGGAACCCGGGGGGGGGGGGGGCGGGAGGAGTGGTGATATGTCTTGGGCCAGATTTCTCCATTGGATGGGGTGAGACTGCTCTAGGGGGCAGGGGACCCATAAAGCTCTGGATTCATTTCTGAATCCTCAGTGCCTCACCTGCGCATCTGGGTTAATCATATAGATGTTAACCGCATAAGTTGTGCCGTTTAATACAGATGGCGTCATGTGTCTGTCCTTCTGGGTGTGTGCTCATGTATGAGTATACATGTGTGAGAGGGCATGTGCATACGCAGTGCTGTTACTCAGGTTCCATTTTGTTTTCTGAGGCAGGGTCTCCTTTCTGTCTGGGGCTCCCCAGTTAGGCCAAGCTGCCTGGCCAAGAAAGCCCGGCGTCAGTCTGTCTCTGTCTTCCTGCTGCTGGGTTAGACACAGATGCCGCCACACCTGGCTTCCTACAGAGGGTCTGGACTGAGCGCAGGCCCTCACCAGAGGTGCCCATTCGATCTTTTTTTTTTTTTTTTTTTTTTTTTTTTTTTTTTTTAAATCTCCAGAGGTATAAAGTGTTCTGATTCTTACTGTTGCCCCTATTCTTATGAAAAGTCTGCCTGCAGCATATGAGACATCAAGGTAGGAAGCCTGGATACTGGAACTAAATACTTCTCCTCTCTCAGTGGAATTGATGAGAGGAGAGGGACATAGTAAAAAAAAGCCACCAAGAGTGTGCTTAGGAAGTTCCCAGAATGCACATCTCTGGACCCCAAATTCTTTCTCTCTCAGTTTTTCAAGCAGTTTAAACATGGCCTTTTAGGGTCCAGCAGGTGAGGTGCTTGGGAACTGTCAGTTATAGGTGTCCAGTTCTTGGCTTCAGCTGGAGATAAACTTGAGGGATGGTGGTTAGGAGGCAAAGGAGAGAGGTAAGAATGTGACAGTCTACCCTGGAAAGCTTTCTCCTCCCTGCAAAGAGAAGGCTTTGTTTTAGACTCCTCTGGGTGTTCAGGATGGAGAGCAGGAGGGTGTTCATTCTGAGAGCTTCCTAGCTCAGACAACATTTTACTGGGGCCTTGTGAGAAAATGAACATTCTTCCCAAGGAGGCCAGAGGGTGTGTTCCCCAGAGACAGTGGGCATTGACTTAAACTGTCAGGAGTGAGTGCTGGAGGTTGGCTTTAAGTTCAAGTCCCACAGTAAGAATACAACAGGGGGCGGCTGAGGAGGTCATGCATATCTGTAATGCAGCACTCAGGAAGTAGAGGCAGGAGAAGCATGAGTTGGAGACCAACTCAGTTACATAATGAGACCCTGTCTGGGAGAGGTGGTGGAGGGGGATGGCGGAAAAAGAAAGGGTGTGGTGGGGTGAGGGAGAGAGAGAGGGAGAGAGAGAGAGAGATAGAGAGAGAGAGAGAAGAAAAGAATGAATGAAAAATCAGATTCCTTGTTCAGGATGCCTATATGACTAGAACTGAAAATTCCTCTCTGATTTGTTATGTCCTGGTCTCTTTGGGATACTCTGACACAATACCATCCACTGGAGGCTCATAAGCATAGACACTTATTTCTTGTAGTTTCAGAAAGCTGGGACATCCAAGATGAAGGAGATGGCTGATTCGCACTCTGGCCTGGGGGGCTGTTTCTGCTTCCTGTGGAGCCTCACATCGAGAATCACAGCTCCTCCTGGTGTAATTGCTTCCTGGAGCTCCTCCTGTGTGTACTCTTGGGTTTCAACATGAATTTTGAGAGGACATAACA
Source organism: Psammomys obesus (assembly GCF_907164565.1). NCBI lineage: Eukaryota > Metazoa > Chordata > Mammalia > Rodentia > Muridae > Psammomys > Psammomys obesus. The sequence goes on along the minus strand of NW_026585504.1, from coordinate 66,249,301 downwards.
TTTAGAGCACAGAGCTTTCTCAACTCTTTCAGGATTCCCATGTAGGCAAAGAGGTGGAGACCATGGAGCTTGGAGCCCTTCTGGTGTGGCATTCTCTAGGTGGGTGGATCATGCTGGCCACTCTCTCAAGAGCACAGATGGGAAGGGTCTTCGAGAACTCCTCCTTAAACTGTGGGCCATGATCTCACCTGGTGGACTCTTACTGGCTGTTGTGAAAAATTTGGCAACAGCAAAACATGCAATGATTAAAAATGACACATGTAATGAATGCAAGGAGGCTCTGGTGGTAAGTGCCATGTCGTATTGTGCAACTTCTCTGAAGCCTTGGCTCTGAGCACACAATCTGTGCACTTTGCACCGTGCAGGCTGCCACACTGCAGCGCCAGGGACACCGCCTGAAACACCTCTGCTGAGACTCGAGATTGCTGTAGACAGTGAATTGCAGCGATTACTGTACATAGAGTTTCTGGCTCTTAGAGAAACATAATGGATTCATTATGGAAAACAAAGACTTTCAATACTTTCCTGTCACCATCCCTCAGCTTGTAAGTATTCTATTGGTATATTTTTGGATTGTACTATGTTAGGATGTTTGTTTTAAATAGTGCTATCCCAGGGCTGGGAATGTAGCTCAGTCTGTAGAGTGCTTGCCTTGCGTTACAAAATTCTGGGTTTGATCCCCAGGACCATATAAATAGACATAGTGGCTTATGCCTCAAGTCTCAGCACTCAAGAGGCAACAGCAGAAGAGTCAAGGGTTCAAGGTCATCCCTGGTTGCACAGAGGCCGGCCAACCTGGGCTATATGAGACCCTGTCTCAAACAAACAAACAAACAAGTGAAAACCATTTGCTGTTTGTTTTGCTGGCTTGAATTTCATAAAATGGCTCAAAGAATTTTAGCTTGGGATTAGGACAGAATTCTCAGTATTTTGTGGAATGGCCCTGAAAATCCTGTCCTGTACCACATAACTGTGTGACTCAGCATTCTCAGCACTGACCGTTGTGTAAACAAAATCCCCAGCAATTCTGAAAAGCATTGAAAATGTTCTGTGTCCTGCAGTGTCAAATATTCACCCAAGATTTCATTTTTTGATATGAAAACAAACATGTCCATCTCATTAGTATAAAAATTTACCTTTTATCCTTAATACATATTAAAGAATTGTTTTAAAGTAAGTTTCAGTGCATGTTTGATTTACTCACCTGTCTTATACACTGGGACACCTCAGATGACATAAACATTTCTCAGTAAAAAGGAGTCCTGAGGGGGAACCCTTGAGAAGCTTCAGGCAGAGGCCACCATGGGAGCCCTGGGAATTTCATGTGGCTTTTTGTTTGATTGCTTCATGAGGTTCAAACAAAATGAAAGCCTGTGGCTTTGGAGTTAAGACTCATTGCTTCTATTAGATCAAGGGATGTCATGAATTGGTGTGTCTCTCTGTATGTTCTCCTAAAACTGTCAGGTTAGGGAGTATATGCATTTCGTACATAATTTATCCATCGTGGTATTCATCAGATAACTCCTCTAAGCCTGGGGAGGAAAACACTGTTGTAAAAAGAAAGACACTGCCAGTGGCCTCCGCAATGCCGGGCTGCGATGTTCCTTTCAGAAAATCATTAACAGCACGAAGTGTTGTTCACAGTTTTATAAGGTGTGGCCAGGACAAGCAGTTCCCAAGCAGACAGCCCGCCGCAGGCTGTGAGGTCAGCAGGGCTCTCCTTCCCCACTGGCCATGCTGGGACAGCTTTCGGAGGCTGCTCAGTACTAGGCTCACATTTCAACCTGTTATTTCTACCTCCCAGCTCACTCATCGACGGACAAAGAAATGTCTGAGATCAAAAGTGTTTTGTTAGAGGCAGTCCCTGTTCCCATTACTACGGAACCCACTTGGACACTGAACTGCCATGGGCTACATCTGTGCAGGGGTCCTAGGTTATCTCCACGCATGGTCCTTGGTTGAGTATCAGTCTGCTCTTTAGTCACCTCCCCCTGAGGGGGGAGCAGCCTTACCAGGCCACAGAAGAAGACAATGCAGCCAGTCCTGATGAGACCTAATTAACTAGGGTCAGAAGGAAGGAAAAGAAGACCTCCCCTATCAGTGGACTTGGGTAGGGGCATGCATGCAGAGGGTGGAGGAAGGGAGGGATTGGGATGGGAGGAGGGAGGGAACCACAGGGGGGATACAAAGTGAATAAAGTGAAATTAATAAAGAATTAAAAAAATAAAGTGTTTTGTTCTGTTTTCCTTTGAGACAAGGTCTCATATAAGCCAATATGGCCTTAAACTCTAATATCACGGAGGATGACCTTGAACATCTGATCCTTCTGCTTCCACTTCCTGAAGGCTGGGATGGCAGGCATGGACCCGTGTATGCAGTGCTGGAGACTGAACCCAGGGCCTCCATAATGCAGCAAGCACTCTATCACCTACGCACTCCGTTACCCTAAGCCTGAGCTTAGCATTTTTATGAGATAATAGTGAGAAGAAAATTGGCTTGCACAATGAACCACTCTTTCATTAGAGTCTGAGTTAATTCATTTCTTTCCACCTTCGGTAAGGTAAACTACTAGTAATATGAAAGTACTCCAGAGTATGACAGACTGGGTAAAACCAGATACTGACCTAAATTGACTTCTAGGTAGTTACAAGTTTCCTCAATTTCCCACCTTCCCTTTTCAGTACCCCCTCCCTCTTTCCCTTCCTCCTTTCCTCCTTCCCTTCCTACTTTCCTTCCTTCCTTTATTGTCTGGAATTCACCATGTAATTATCTTCCTCAGCCTACCCACACCAACTCTCAAAGATTTTAAGGAAGGGGACTGAAGAGGAAACTCAGAGGTTTAGGGTGTATGTTGCTCTTCCCGAAGACCTGAGTTCTGTTCCCAGCACGTAACTCTAGCTTAAGAATTCTGATGTCTCTGGCCTCTGTGAGAATGCTCTTGGCTTACAAATCACACACACACACACACACACACACACACACACACACACACTCACACACACACACACTCACACACTCTTTAAATAAGTCTTTGAGGGAAGTTTCCATTCTTAGGTCGACAGAGACTACTTTTCCCTCTCAGTGCTCCAGATGGAAGCCAGGGCTTCACACATGCTAGGCAAACACTCCATCACTGAGCCATGCCCACAGGTCCACCCCACCTTATTTTCTTTTTACAGAGAACACTCTTTAGAGACACCATTGCACAAAGATTTCACGTCATCGATTCAAGGGATTTCTAAGATACCTGCTTCCCAGGTCTCCCTAACAAGGGTTCACAGCTTAAAGATCAAACAGGAAAGGCTTCAGACAGAGTTCTAAAATAGATTGGAAAGACATTTCACAAAGCTATCTCCTGGCATTGCTAGAACCTATTTTAAACATTTTGGAAACCGACCACATTCTATTTTTTAATGGTCTTTTAGTTGCATCCATGACTTTCGATCCTGTGGTTGGCAGGTGCTGAACATACTATTTAAAAGGCAGCAGAACTGCTTGACATAAATTGTCCAGGGATTTGAAAGGATGTGTCAGATGAGGGGAAAAGAAAAGCTTCAAGAAGACCCTTATTTCTTTGTTCCAGTGGTCTATTGAAATGAACATAAAAGTCATCTTTAAATAGTAGAAAATTAGAGCTATCAAGTAATTTAAAAATCACTTCCCCAAGAACGAGGACGAATGACCCCATCCAGGTCTATCTCCAAAGAGGTGAGAGAGCTAGAAACAGAAGTGCTGGGAGACCCTGAAAGAGGTCCAGGAAGAACCCAGCTCATTCGTTACCATTACCTTTTCCAGGTCAGGCCATTCCTTTGGTAGAATGTGAGTGTGGATGTCAATTTTCATCTCCACAGGACCAGAGAAGACACGTGTGTATACAAAAAGGGAAATTCTGATATCAGAAAGCCATGAAAATCAGAGTTCATTGACGTCCTCCGTCCCTTTATGTCTACATTCAGGTACCAGTCAGGAGGCCTGGCCAGCCCAGGTTTGGTCCAGGCCAGCTGCCCTATTAAAGTTCAAGATTCTGTTTATCCACTTGGCTTTGTGTCAATACTCTTTGGTAACTAGGACTCAGCACAAAATTAAAAAGGAAAAAAAAAAAAAAAAAACAACCCAACGTGAAAACATGAATGTACTCAACTTCTGAGGTCAAAAGTTCATCACGCTGCCTTGACCCAACAGTAGCTCAAACCTTGACTGATTTGGAGACGGGGATGTAGCTGAGTTGGCAGAAGGCTTGCCTAACGTGAAGGAAGTCCTGGGCTCCATTCACGCACGGTGCCACTGAAGCCAGGCATGGTGGTGCGTGCTTCTAATCATGGCACTTAGGAAATGGAGGCAGGCAGATCCATAGTTCAAGGTCACTCTTGGCTTCAGAGCAAGTTCAAGGCTGGCCTAGTATTATGAGACTATGCATCCGGGAAAAAGATTGACTAATTTTGTATTTTAATATTAAAAATGTATTAAGATACATTCTTTTAAAAATCAACTAGCATGTGTTTAGACATAAAATAATTCAGGGGAGTTTTAAAGAAAAATTATATATCCCATATATATATGTATATATATCCCAAATATATATGTGTATTCCAAAAGTAACTTACTTTATTGCCTTTTGGGTTTTATTTTTTATTCAATTAGTTATTTACAGGTTTTTAAATCTTTGTTGTTGTTTGTTTTTTTGAGATATGATTTCTCTGTGTAACAGCCCTGGCTGTCCTGGAGCTCACTTTGTAGACCAGGCTGGTGTGCTGAGGCTAAAGGCATGTGCCACCATGCCTGGCTGAATCATATTTAAAAACTGGCTTGTTCATGAAGCTTAACATGTTGAAAACATAGTAGGGAGCTTTCTTTTTCTTTTCCTTTCGAATTAATTCAGATGTGTAAATGCTTTGCCTGCATCTATGTCTATGTACCACATACATGACTTGTGCCCTCAGAGATCAGGATGGGGCATTGAAACTAGAGTTATGGGTGGCTATGGAGCCTTGGATCCCCTGGAACTAGAGTCACAGATGGTTGTGAACCACAGTGTGTACTGGAGTTGAACCAAGTCTTCTGGAAGAACAGCTAGTGTCTTTTCTTGTTATTGTTGTTTTTTATTTTTTGTTTTAAAATTTATTTTTTATTAATTACAGTTTATTCACTTTGTATCCCAGCTGTAGCCCCCTCTCTCATCCCTTCCCAATCCCATCCTCCCTCCCTGTTCTTCTCCTATGCCCCTCCCCCAGTCCACTGATAGGGGAGGACCTCTTCCCCTTCCACCTGACCCTAGTCTATCAGCTCTCATCAGGACTGTCTGCATTGTCTTCCTCTGTGGCCTGGTAAGGCTGCTCCCCCCTCAGGGGGAGGTGATCAAAGAGCAGGCCACTGAGTTCATGTCAGAGACAGTCCCTGTTCCCCTTACTAGGGAACCCACTTGGATACTGGGCTGCCATGGGCTACATCTGTGCAGGGGCTCTAGGTTATTCCCCTGCATGCAGCTAGTGCTCTTAGCCGCTGATGCATCTCTTCAGCCCCAGGAAGTTTCATCTTTTTTAGTATCATTTATTTGTGTCATTTTGTGCTTTGCCTTTGGTTTTTATCCATCATTCATTTATCTTCACTTATTCATACATGCATGTACTTAGCAAGCACTTATTAAGAGCTGTTTTGAAAAGAATGGTAGAAGTTTCATCTTGTAGAAAGTGTCCACCAATTAGGTTATGTTTTGTCCTCATTGCCTTTTCATTTCATTCATTCATTCACTCATTCACTCATTCATTCATTCATCTATCCATTCATTCACTCATTTTGCATGTATTTAACAAACATTTATGGAGAACTACTATGTGCTGAGGATGTCAGGTTGAATGAGATCGATGATGCACTTCCTGTAATAACAGATTATTATATACAGCCTGGGCACAGGAACAGAAAACAGTCATCACTTCAATTGAGGTTAGGTAGTGTGGTTCAGGAGGGTGTCCACTGGAGTGTGAAGGAGGGCTTACACTTTTCCCCCAAGGGCAGCTTGGGAGGAACTAGTCCTTTATTGCCTTATTTGTACTTACTTTTTCTTTCCTGGAAAGGAAAATGTCCAGGGGCCCTAGGGGCTCCGACAAAACCTTGCACCTGCCTTCTGCTCAGTCTCTTCAATGTAGAAACTAAGTAGTCAAAAAGCCTCTGGCTGTAGTTTTCCTAGGTGAGCGATAAATTATAAAACATACGAGTGACTGGTGCTCAGCTTCAGAGAAAACAAGAGATTTCAATTCTTTTACTTTTTCTTGTTTCTGTAGACAAATTTTCATATTGCTTAGGCCGTCCTCGAAGTCCTATGTGGGATTACCTTGAATTTATGATCCTCCTGCCTCCATGCCTAGTGCCGACATTACAGGCATATACCACCATAGCCAGCTCTCTCTCTCTCTCCTCCTAAAGACAGGATCTGGTATATCCCTAGACTGTCCTTGAATGCTAGATTATGACTTTGAACTCCTGGCCCTTCTCTTTCCTCTTTCGGAAGGCTGGGATCAATAGCCTGTACTACAGGCCTAGTTTATATGGTTAGGATGGAGGTCAGGGCCTCTACACCTAAGCTGTGTCCCCAGCCTCTCCCTCCCCCGTTATTGTTATTCTGACCCATTTGCATCTCGCCACCATGTTCCCTTACATCCATTCTCACATTCAGGATTTCAAGATTCTTTAGTTGCTACTAATGGTCACTGGCTCCAGTCTTCCCCCCTACCCCCGCCGTGGTTTGTCCCCGAGAATGTCTGGAGCCAGCATGATCCCTTCAGAAGACAGCAAGATCACATGCTTTTTGGGTGAGGAAGCCAGAGCCCCTGATGTCCGCTGAAAGCCACATTATAACTCCCCACTGCCCCCCACATCTCTGCTGCCCACTGTGCCCTCACTGCCACAGGCCACATTCGGTGCCTCCTCAGATGCAATTCCAGCTCTGTTCTGTCTCTGTTTTTAGTTCCCTTCTGCCTAATGTCTACAACAAAGACCTTTCTTTGTCCTCCTTTCTGACTCTAACCATGACCTGGGATTTAGCTTGAACATTATCGCCCCTGGTACTTTGCTCATTTATGCGTGCATTTAGCAAGCCTTTATGGAGAGCTATGTGCTGAGGATATAGGGTCGGATGAGATGAGGTGATGTACTCCCTGTAAAATACTGGATCGTTGTACGCAGCCTATGCGGTATATACTGTGCTGTAGAGGCCTATCTTCCGATGGTAAAAGGACCACCTACACACCAGCCCAGCCTCTACCTTCTCTGCCTCCCCCCAGATGCGATCGAGGGAATGAGTAGAACAGGCCGTATCAGAGGTGTGACTAAATTCTAGTTTATCATCGAAGACTTCTTTCTGCTGCTTTCCTCCATCCCTGAGTCCCTGGGTTTAGGCATCCAGAGACTTTCTGGCCTCCTTCTCCTTAGCAGCGGTAAGAGAGTTCCAGTTAGAGACTGGGCCCTGATAGCTGCTTAACAAGCCAGGCTTGGCCCAGCTAAAGAAACAAGTAATAGTGGAAGCAGAGAGAGGAGTCTTACTCAGTGGAGTCACTCAGAGGAGCACTGACCCTCCGAGTCCACCTTCAGGCTCCTAACAGAGGTTGGGTTGGAATAGAGGGCGACATGGCTGCATAAGAAGTCTTGGTCCCACCTGGATTTTTCTGGGCTCCAGCCTCCTCCTCAAGAAGAAGCTGACATGCTGGAGCTGTGTGAAATCTCTGTGCGAGGCAGGTTCACTCTCTGGTGGGCACTAGGCTTCCCCGTTTTCCTCTTTAGTGTGAGATTCCTGGGAGACCTCTGATTTCTTGCACCTTGTTTCAATGTTCTGTTAACCAAAGGAAGGGCACAGGATCTCTTTGGAACAATGGTTTTCAATCTGTGGGTCACGATGCCTTTGTGGGGGTGGGTGGGTTGAATGACCCTTTCACAGGAGTCACTGCTCAGATGTCCTGCATATCAGATATTACATTATGTTCATAACAGCAGCAGAATTGTAGTTATAAAGTAGCAAAGAAAATGACCTTACGTTTGGGGTCATGACAACACGATGGGGCACGTTAAGGGTCACGGCATTAGGAAGGAACTGCTGCCTTAGAGCGTCATTTCCGCTCGGATGCTTACGTGCCTGCTGTTTGGAAAAGGCCTGACCTACCTGCCTGCTTTCAAACTCGTCTGCACCCGGAGACTGCTGAGCCGACAGCTTTGTGAGTGAGTACCACAGGAACAGGGGCCTACTTGCCTTGTCTGTGGGTTTATTTGCTGCCTTGTCAAGGTCATGGCACTCAGGCCTTTCTCCAGACACTCCTGCTTTTTCTGCTGAGGAAGTTTTAAACTGTAGGATACTTAAATCAGGGGAGTTTTAATAAAGCAGTTTACAATTTACAATGGGAATGAGTTTCACCCAGTGAGCGAAAGATTTTGTTTAAAATAAAAATAACAACAGAGTGATTTTCTTTCCCCGACCCCCTGTCTATCTGTGAATTGTGTGCCTTAATGATGGAAATATGTTCCTAGAATGAGCAAAAATGAGTTAGGCAACTTTGTTATTGTACAAACATCATTGAGTGTGCTTCCACAAACCCAAAGGGCATAAGGCAAGCATGAGACTCGGTAAAACAAGATAACACATGAGGCTGCTGTCACTATAGATAGCATTGTGTGTGCGTGTGCGCGTGTGAACATGAGGCTGCTGTCACTATAGATAGCATTGTGTGTGCGTGTCTGTGTGTGTGTTGTATATGCATGTGTATGTGTGTGTCTGTGTGTATGCATGTGTATGTGTCTGTGTGTGTGTTGTATATGCATGTGTATGTGTGTGTTTGTCTGTGTCTGTGTGTGTGTGGTGTATGTGTGTGTGACAGTTATAATTGGCCACTTGGTACAACTTAGAGTCACCTAGAAGGAGAGTCTCAGCGACAGATTGTGTGGACTAGCTTGACCTCCAGGCGTGTCTGTGAGGGATTGCGGGTTTGCTACTTGGTGTGGACGTATCCAGCCCGCTGCAGGCAGCACCACTCCCTGTGAAAGAGGAGAAAGGCGAGCTGCTGTGAAGGAAGGCGTGCCCTCATCTCTCTCTGCTCTTGACTGCGGATGTGATGTGACTAACAGTTCTGAGTTCTCCCTCCTTGGCTTCCCTGCTATGATGAATTAGAACCTGGAACTGCAATTGTGGGCCAAAATAAACCTTTTCTCCTCTAAAGTTTTTGCTTTTTTGTTTTTTGGAAAGGTTCTCATTATGTAGTGCTGGTTGGCCTGACACTCACTGTGTAGATCAGGCTGGTCGCCAACTCCCAGAGCTTCACCTGCCTCTGTGGATGTAAGCATGTGTAAACAGGCGCACAGGACAGCTAGGCTGAGAGGAGAGCAAGGAACACTAGCGAGCAGGTGGAAGGCCAGCTCTCAAAAGGAAGGGTCCCCCACCCTGAAAGGCAAGGCAGCCAATTTTCATCGCTCCCTCTGGTCTCTGCGAACGAGGAAGTGAGGTCCTTGTCCAGGACAGCAGTTAAAGTTTACAACAAAGGGACAGCATCCACATGGCTCAGCGCCACACTGTGGCTGGACTTTAAGAATGTCTGATTGTCCAAAGTCCAGAATAAAGGGCAGCCATGTGCCAGATGCCTTTCCCGAACTGATTATTCACGCTTGAATGTTCTTTTCTGCGTGTGTGGTGCTCATGGAAGCTAGAGGTCAACATGGACTTATCCCAAAATGCTCCGCACCCCGTTTATGAACCTGCAGCTTGTCTATTGGATGAGGCTGGCTAGGGAGCATGAAGGATCTTCCTGTCTTCATGTCCCCAGCTGGATGACACGTGTGTGTCATTACACCTGGCTTTTTAACCACTAAGCCATCTCTCCAGCCCTACACCTGGCTTTTTACGTGAAAACCAAACCCAGGTTTTCATGCTTGTGCAGGGAGAGCTCTAGTAACTGGACTTTCTTCTCCCCAGCCCCTTTGTGAGCATGTGACAGTACTTCAAGATTCGAATTGTCTACAGAAAAGTCATGTTTAGAAAGCACTTTGGCTGTTCCTTGTCATTCGTGTTCTCGGCAGTCGCCAGCATCACTGTCACGCTTGGCTTGGACCTCAGAGGTGACTTTCCTCAACTGCTCAGTCACAGTTCCCATTTCCTCCCCGAACCCACATTCGGAGCAGCTTACCCATTCGCCTGTTAACAACTGAGCCCCAAAGCCCTGTGCATTCCACTCCAGTTCTTTCCCGAACTATTGATACTCTGTCCAGGATCTCTTCCCGTCTCTGGTTTTACCAGATTAGCTTCCTAATAGGAGGCTGCACTTGAGCAGTAAAGATGAAGACCCGAATTTGATATCCGGCACCAGGTGAAAACAGTTGGCACATACTTGTAATTCCAGCACTGGCGAGGCAGAGACAAGTGGATCCCTGGGGCCAGATGGCCAGGGAGCCCAGCCTTCTTCACGGTTTCAAGGCATTTAATGCCCGAGCCATGACACTGGATGTTGACCTGTGGCCACTCTGTGCCTGTGTGCATGAACCCACACACGCACACACGCACACACACGCGCATGCACGAATGGTGCTTGGATGTGAGAACCGCATCTTACTAGGACTGAGGAAGCATTTTCATTTCACTTCAAACACGTGAGCGCCAGCCCCGAGGCCAGCACATTTGAATTTTATTCATCTTCTTTCTCCACTATGACTTTGGATCAGGCATCAGCTTCTCTGCGAAGCCTCTTCATTCACTATTTTTGGAGCTGATGACTAATTCAGAAATGAACATTTTCAGAGTTGGAGACAGTGTGCCAAGCACTCGGGATATCAGCATAGTGTGCCAGGCATTTGGGATAGCAGAGCTGGAGCTGCCCATCATCCCGCCCCTTTGCAGTACTGCAAGGAGGAGAGGCAGAGACTAGTGCAGGGGAAGCCGCCACCTGGGGTGGAGAGTGGGAATTCCACACTAAGAACTCTGAGTGGGAATTCCACACTAA
>NW_026585504.1:66204968-66238324 GCF_907164565.1 Psammomys obesus | reverse complement strand
TCCACACTAAGAACTCTGAGTGGGAATTCCACACTAAGAACTCTGAGGGAGGCTAGAACAATCGGGAAGACCGCAGTTTCTTCCCATGAAATCCCAGATGTCAATCACCCAGGGGAGTCTAAAAGCACTGATATGGACCTCTCCCCTGGCACTCCCCATCAGTTGTCTCTAACTGTCAACGCAACACAGCACAGAGTCACAGAGAGGAGCTCCCGATGGAGGAACTGCCTGCATCGGATTGGCCTGCAGCGTGTCTTTGGGGGAGTGTCTTAATTATTAACTGATGCAGGAGGGCCCAGCCACTGCAGGAGACACCCCTGCCAGGCAGGTGGTCCTAGGGTGTATGAGAAGTTAGCTAAGGGCTGGAGAGAGGGCTCAGTGGTTAAGAATGCTCCCCTGTCTTTCAGAGGACCCAGTTTAGCTTACGCCCACCCCCAGGGCAGCGCACGACCATCTGAAGCTCCAGTTCTCACAGTCTCCTTTGGCCTCTATGGACCCTGGTATACGAGTGGTACACAGACATGCTTGCAGGGAAAATACCGGTACAGAGAAAATAAAATAAAATAAATAAATAAAATAAGATATTATAAGAGAAGACTTGCTAAGCATGAGCCATCAAGGTAGCGTTCCTAGACTGCTCCTGCCTCCAGGTTCCTATCTGATTTGTTTCCGTGATGGATTATGACCTGGAAGTGTAAGCCAAATAACTCTTTTCTTCCTTTATGTTGCTTTTGGATAGAATGTTTTCTTACACCAATAAAAGGAAATTAGAACATATCCAAGACACACACACACAGATTCAAGAATGCAATGCCTAGTCATATTTCAATTTCAGATGAATGATGGATAATGTTTTCAGTGCAATACCATTCCAAATATTGCACAGGGCATAGCTACATTAAGGTGTGTCATTGTTTAGTGCTGGGGTTCACTCTTAGCGGTGCTGTCCTCAGAGGTCAGAAGCAGGCATTGAAACTGGAGTTACAGGTAGTTTTGAGCCACCGCATGGGGCCTGGGACCCAAACCCAGTCTTCTGGAAGAATAACAAGCGCTCATAACCACTAACACCTCTCCAGCCCCTGCACTTTTCTTGAGTTCTTTGAGCAGTTGTAATGTTCACCAAGGTGAGAAAGATGGGCCAGGACCTTCAAAGGTGTTCTTTTTGGTGGAGGCTGGCAGAGGAAGAACTGGAGTAGGAAAGAGAAGGATGGAGAATTGTAAAGCTAGACAGCCCGTCCAAACTCCAGCAAAGCTGTTCTGTTTTGTTCTCCTATGTTCTGTATGTCAATTATGTACTTGTTTTTACATTTCTCTGCGTGCATGTGAGCAGGGGGAGCATGTAGAGGCCAGAGGTCAACTTTATGGTAGCATTCCCCAAGAACCACAGACCATGCTGCAAATTCCTAGTGTCCCTTAGTGTCACTGGAGAGCCCTGCTCCATTGTGTGCTACACATTCAAATCCATCATCCAAGCAGTGGCTGTTTGTGAGTCTATAAATGGAGCTTAGACATGTGAGCTTGGACATTTGAGGTTCATTCTGTTTTAGGGAGAACCCAGGAGTGCATAGGAGAGGGGAGACACACAGCTCGTGGACCAGGCACCAGAACCCTCTGGCATGTTGTGTTTGGGCTCAGCACTTCTATGGACTAAATTTCTTCAAAGACTTTTTTAGGCTAAATTGAAAATATTTTCACTGGAGGCTGGAGCGATGGATCAGTGGTTAAGAGTACTTACCGCTCTTCCAGAGGAGCAGGGTTCAGCTCACAGCATCCACACGAGGCCTCACAACTGTCTGTGACTTCAATTCCAGGGGATCAAATGCCTTCTCCTGGCTTCCTTGGTCACCAGACAAGAAAGTGGTGCTCAGACATACATGTGAGCAAGATACCCACACACATAGAATATAAGAAGATAACCGTTAAGACATTTGCAGGGACTCTGCTTAAGAGCACTGGCTGCTCTTCCAGAAAGCTGGGGGTTTGGTGTCCAGCACTCATGGTGGCTCATTGTAATGACAGTCTGGGGGGGGGGGGTCTGATGCCCTCTTCTGGCCCCTGTGGGCAGCAGGCAGGCACTCGGTGCACAGACATGCATTCCAGGCAGCACATCCACATACATCAAATGAATAAACATTGTTTTCATAAGGTATATATTGAACACATTCCCCTCTCCCTCCTCCTGCTTCCTTCAACCTCCAGTTTACAGACACATTCATGATTTTGTGACTATGTGAAATCTGGGAGCCAGGACGAGAGAAAGCAAATCAAATTTGTCTTTCTGAGACTGGCTTAATTCTCTTAATATGATTATCTCTAGTTTCATTTATTTTCTTGTAAATGACATAACTTTCTTCTCCCTTATGTTTGAAAAAAAATCCTGTGTGTATGTCACATTTTTTAAATCCTTTCTTCTGCTATTGGACGACGAGATTGGTGCTGTAATGCTAGTGCTGCAGTCGAAATGGATGTTCAAGGAACTATGTGATGTGCTGACCTGAGATCCTGGGCAAACACGGACAAGTGGCGGAGTGGTGCCGCTCGAGGACCTGAGGATTTCAACTGCAAGCTAGGCTTTCTGTGTAGTCCTAGAGATGAATTTGTCAAGACAGGGAGTACACTAATCATATGAAGGCCTGGATGAATGTACATTATTGGCATTCCTGCTCAGAAGGAAAGGTATCCTGGAACTTGGGAGCCCAGGAGCTCCACAGCGCCGAGGTGTCCTGAGACAAGGGAGTTCAAGAACCTCGCAGCTCTGAGAGGAGGCCTCAGCGGAGGCAGCCCTGTCCCGGCTGAGCTGGACTGCTACAGTGTAAAAGCTCCCCCTCCCTGCTCCTGGCCTTCACACTTGACTCCCGGGGAGGGTGTCCCCTCGGGAGTCCCAGCCCTGCTCCAAATCTTCCCTGCCTCCAGGCTTCTTCCCATGACAGAGTCACACCCCACAGCAAATCTCACAAAAGAGAATTATTGGGAGGAAAGAATCCGGAAGTGCCGGCCTCTGCTCCTGGGAGAAGGCAGCAGAAAATTGAGCAGTAGGCAGGGCTTCTATAAGTGTGGCAGAGATTTCCAGGACAGAGATTTCTAGGGTGAGGATTGGTGGGATTTCAAGTTTTAAGCTTGGGGAAGTTCAGAGATTGGTGGGTTTTCCTGTTCCAGGATTGTGGAATTTTTCTTATAGGGTGAGGTCTGGACTTTCTACCCCCTACAGCTGTAAGACAATGATTAGAGCCATTAGGGAAGTCTTCCAGGCATGGCGGCGGCTGGATCACTCAGGTGGGGTCCTGACCTCTTTCCTACCTTGAGGGTTTACGAAGGGAGCCAGCTGTGAGCAGTCAACAATGACCATGGCCATGTTAGGGACCCCAATGTCTCAGACCCATGGAAGGGCAAGACTGGTCTCAGATTTCACAGATTTACCAGTCTCTGCCTTCTGCGTGCTGGGTTTAAAGGCAAGCCCTACAATGCCCAGCATCAGTTCTGCAGATTTTAAAAACTGTAGGTTTTTAAAAACACTTTAACTTTTCAGTGCTCCACTAAAGGGCCTAATCAAAAAAGAAAAAATGTTCATTGTCTTAGTTAGAATTTCCATTCCTGTGAGAAAATACCATGACCAAAAGCAGCTTGGAGAGGAAGGGGTTTCAGGTACAGTTCCTCATCTGTCATCGGGGAGAGTCGGGGCAGGAGCTGATCTAGGGGCCGTGGAAGAGCACTACTCACTGGATTGCTCTTCCGTGGCTTTCTCAGCTTACTTTTTAAAACACCCCGGGTCCATCATCGCTTGGGGACACTGCCCTCCCACCTCAGTTGATCACGGCCACACGCCCAGACTTGTGGTACAGGACAGTCTTACGGGGGCATCGTCCCTGCCGAGCCCCTGGGTCTGTCAACCCATACACCCACTCCTCGCTCTCCCTGTGTTCTTGCCGTCCTGGGGTGAAGGTCAAGCACGGAGCTCCAGGCACAGAGCAACTTCCCCAGCCCTGTCCTCAGCCATTCACTCCTCAACGCACCCCAGCAAGAGCCTCTCTATTTTCTAATGGCGAGATTGAGGCTCTTTGCTCATTTCCACCAACCCCAGGTACTGGTATACTTCCTGTTGTCAGCAGGTCAGGGAACTGCTACGAAGAGCTCTCTGCTGCGAGAGAATCCTCTACTGCCCTTTCAAAGGGAACCTCCATGGGACGCCTTGAGAGGAAGAGAATGAATGATGGGAGCTGCAGATCAAGGCCATGAGGGCAAGTTGGTGGTGACTGTGAAGAGGATCCTTTTCTCAGGGCTGGGAGACATCATAGTGGTTAAAGCACTCGGGGTGTGAGCATGAGCAGGCTGGGCTCTGGTTCCCAGAGCTCAAGGTAAGTCAGGTGCAGTGGTGCAGACCTGGAATCCCGGCATCCTGCAGGGAGACAGGACAGTGGCAGTCCCTGGAGGTATGGGGGGCCGCTGCCTTGGTGGGTGCTGCAGTGATTTCTCAGACAGGGGGAAGACGTCAGAGGCTAGAGGTTGCCTTATGACCTTCACATGGGCGAGACTGCACAATCACCTCATTCTCCCTCCCTCCCTCTCTTATCCTTTCTCTCTCTCACACACACATACACACATATGGATACACAGAGAAATGGATGCACATTATATACACACGGTACATACACACGTAAAAATAAATGAAAAGCCAGGCGTGGTGGCGCACGCCTGCAGTCCCAGCACTCGGGGAGGCAGAGGCAGGCAGATCACTGTGAGTTCAAGGCCAGACTGGTCTACAGAGCAAGTCCAGGACAGCCAAGGCTACACAGAGAAACCCTGTATCACAAAACCTAAATGAATAAACAAATGAAGAAATCCGTGTTCTCAGTGCGCTAAGATGACAGCACACTAAGAATTCTAGACTCCACAGGAGGAGGACGAGGAAAAATCACAGACGTTGCCATGGCGGGGAGACAGGGAGTTGACTCCAAGGCTATCTCCTGGCAACCATTTGAGAAGGCGCTGCACTTGACTTTGAATTACAGGCAAGGCAGCAACCACTCGGTGATCCTCCGCCAGAGACCTGTAATCACGCTTACCTGGGTGCCCCGAAGGAAGCCCAGAGTTATTAACAGAAATTAAACACGACTTCAGGCGGCCCACAGTGAACCACTTGTGTAGCCTGGCCAGTTATGAAAGCTTTAAAAGTTCTGCTTGTGAAAGCACTTTCCAATTCCATGTTTTTTAAATTATTGTAATGAACACTTACTTGTTTAGTTGTGTGCCTGTGTATGCGGGCACGTGTGGGTGACGGCACAGGTGCAGGTCAGAGAACAATCTGAGGGAGTAGATTCTCTCCCTTCATCATGGGGGTCTTGGGGCCTCAGGTCATCAGACTCGGTGGTGGACTTCTTTACCCACTAAACCACCTCAGTGGTCCTAGCATGCCCTAGGCCGAGAAGGAGCTTGCTAGTGCTTGTCTGCAAATGCTTGTCTCCCAGAGGGCAAAGCGCGGGGCTGACGAACCTGAGTACTTTCTGGACTGGAGCTGAAGAAAACCCCGCCACTGCCCGTGCCTTGACTTTATGACATGGGTGCAGATACACAGCACAGGGGAGGGGAACCTTGGTCACACACTGGCGTCACGGGGGGTTGAAAACTATCCCCGCTCTCCCCAGAGAGCCAGCATGTTTCAGCCCTCCAGGATTTCTCTGGAATTTCAGCTGAGGCTGAAAATAACTAGCTTGAAGGATCTCTGAGGACTACTATGAACAGGAACTCCTCCCTCCTGTTCCTGCCTCATTGGTAGGCCAATTAGCTGTTTATGGACAGGTGAGGAATCCATGCAGTACACAGGAGATTATGGCTACAAGACAGGGCCTCTCGTTGAACTTGGAGTTCAGCTATTCAGCCAGGATGGCTGACCAGTGAGTCCCTGAGACCTTCCTCTTTCTGTTTCCTCAGCGTTGGAGCTACATGTATGTGCCATCATGCCTAGCTTTTTTTCACATGTGTTTTGGGGGATACTCAGGTCCTCAAGCCAGGGTGTGGGGGCGCACACCTGTAATCCCAGCACTTGGGAGGCAGAGGCAGGTGGATCTGTGTGAGTACAAGGCCAGCCTGGTCTACTCAGTGAGTTCCAGGACAGTCAGGGCTACACACAGAGAAACAAATCAAAGAACAAAAATAAACAAAAAGAACTCAGGTCCTCATGCTCACGTGACAAGTGCCTTCCTGGCTAGGCAGGCCCCAGCCCTTTGTCCTGGACATTTTTGCCAGCCAATCGGCCCGTGACCTTGTTTGGTGTGTGCTCATATTTTAAAACACCATAAATACACATTTTTATCATGCACCAACTCAAGGCTATTAGTATCACATCAACACTGGAGTGAAAGCCATCTGGGTAATATTCATTTAAGCCTTCTCTAATTATGAACACCATGTAGCCCTTAGACACTGTTGGGCCATTGTGAACAGCAAAACTATCATCTAAAGGTGGAGAGATGGCGTAGCGGTCAAGAGCACGTACGGCTCTTGAGGATGACCTGAGTCTGGTTCCCAGCCCCCAACCACCTGCATCTCACCCGCACTCATACGCTCTGTCTCTCTCTCTCTGTCTCTTTCACACACACACACACACACAGACACACACAATTCTGAGGAGCCACATGGCAGCTCAGAGCTGTCTGTAACTCTCATTCTACGGGGTCTGACACCCTCGTAAAGATATGCATGCAAGCAAACACCAATGCCTGTGAAATTAAAAAATAAGATACATAAAAAATAATAATAAAACATTGAAAGGATGTATTGTTCTTGTAGAGCATCCACATTTGGTCCCACACCCATAGCAGGCATGCTCAAAACCTCCGCTAGGGGATCCAGTGTGTCTGTGGATACCTGCCCTCAAGGGCACGTACCTACACACACACACACACACACACACACACACACACACACACACGGACACACGGACACACGGACACACACACTCACAGACTCACAATTAAAAGGAAAATAAATCTTAAAAGTACATTTTTGTAAAAAAAAGCATGAAAGAATGGAGAAATGTGGCACTAAATAAACTATAGAAAATGTTCCCAGGGTGTCGGTTTGCTTGGCCTCAGATGGAAATGTGTGTGTTTTAACAACTTGCATTTTCTACTGCTCTGTGCATTATCTGGGAATGGCTCAGCCCCGTTTAGTATTGATTTGAGGGGTTGCAAATACATTTGAGCAAGTAGGCAAATTCACAAATGTAGGATCTGTAAACAGTGGCTATTGACTATTTAGTTTGATTGGTGTGGTGATATGGGAGGTGGGGGCGGAGGGAGATTGACTGAGGAAATTGAATTATGGGCTGGAGAGACGACTCAGCAATAAAGGGTGTGGGTTGCTCTTACAGAAGACCTGAGTTTGATGCCTAGAACCTGTGCCAGGCGGCTGACAATTGCCTGCCACTCTAGCTCAGGGATCTCACACCCCTTCTGGCCCCCAAAGGCGCCTGCACATACACACACCCATCTGGACATACTTTTTAAAAACCTAGAAAAAACGGAATGAATGATCAGGATGGTAAGGACGCCTTTCCTTGATGTGTCCCTCTCTCTGTGGGGGTATATAAGGGTGTCAACCTATTATTCTCAGGATGCTATTCACCTTGTTTGTTTTTGTTGTTTGTTTGATTGTTTTTTTGAGACAGGCTTTCTCTGTGTCGCCCTGGCTGTCCTAGAACTCCTCTGTAGACCAGGCTGGCCTTGCACTCACAGAGCTCCACCTGCCTCTGCCTCCTGAGTGCTGGAGTTGAAGGCGAGCACCGCCATTACCACCCAGCTGCCTTGTTTCTTGAGGCAGGGTCTCTCACTGGTCTGGAGCTCACTCGTAGGCTATGTTGTGGCTATTGAGACCAGGGTCTGCCTGCATGTCTCCTCAGAGCTGGAACTTCACGTGTGCACCATGCTAGCTTTTTAAAGCCTGGGCTCTGGGACTTGAACTCAGGTTCTCATACTCTGCAAGGCTATCACTTTACCTCCGGAGTCATCTTTCCACCCTATGGGGATGCCCTCCTAAGCTGGTCACCCTCCTCCTGTTTACTGCTGTGTCATGTGTTCATCTCCCCTCTTCTGATTATGGACACATGAGTCTGGACTCCTGGGGGATGGGCCAGAGGGAAAGTGGCTCTTGTCAGAGTCAAGTAAAGAAACCACCCATTGTATTACATTGGTGAATTCTGGAAATGAGTATCTGGGGCAGATTTAGAAGGAAAGAAACCAACTCACACCTCTGAGTGTGGACCCACCATGCCTTGGTGCGGGTAGGAGATTAGGGGCCACCTAATGGTGTTTGTTCTCTCCTTCCACCCTGTGTACCCCAGGAAATCAAACTCCGGCTGGCAGGTCTTGGGTCATTAGGCAGGACAGCAGGTGCCTTTACAAGCTGAGCCATCCTACTGGCACCAGTTCTTCGTTTTTAAGGCCGGCCCCTGAAGTGCTGGGTTCTAGACTGGCATCTTTGTGCATACGTGTCATTAACTTTGCTCTCACCCCCCTCTCCTCACTGCCTGTCTCTACTAGCTTCTGTTCTTCCCCTAGTTAGACTCTCCCTTCTCAGAAAGGGAGACCACTGTAGTGCCACAGAGCCTTCGGGAGAGAGAGCATTTAAGCCAAGCTGTGAGGAGAGATAAGGGAATTATACAGGAAAACAGATTAATTCAGGAGGGAAATAATAATAATAATAATAATAATAATTATTATTATTATTATTATGTAGCCGTTGTTGTTTAGGATTTTGTGGAGATCGTGGGCCATGCCTCCAGGGCAATTGCCATGGGACTAATGAGATGGAGCCTGTTCAGACCCTGGAAATCTCAAACGTGAGGTTTAAAATCTCATCCTGAGAACAGATCCCATCCTATGGGAAAAAGCTCTCCCCTGTTTCTGTGCCTGCCTCAGGAGCATGTAACACAACCCCCGAGTTAGACACAAGTCACCTGTCATCTTTCCGCATGCAAATAGAGCATTGGCAGCGTCCTAGGTCCCCGCCAATGAGACACGTTCATCCTCAAAACCCCGGTGCCTTGTTTCACATGAAATAAAGCAGGAAGCACAGCCTACTTCACCGAAGGACTCAGACTGTTTACTCAGAGTTGTAGCACTGGCGAAAGAAGGGCATCCCTTCTCCCTGAAGAGTTTACCGCTGGACCCCGGAGCTCCACTTCCGGCCAGGCAGTCGCTGCAGAGCGCCGTGGTCACCGCTGGAGTTCACCTGGCCACCACGAGGCTCTGCTGTCCACCTCCGACCCCCGCGCATCAAAGGAGTGTCCATCTTCCGGAGCCAGCTGCCTGCGGTTCCTGAAGTAGCCACCCAATTCAGGTCCAGCCTCTGTCACTGCCTGACTCAGTCTGGGGGCCCTTGTTGCTACCTGACTGTTTCTGGAACCCCGAGTTCCCCCGCTGCCTCTTGGCCTGGTGCGAGCAGCCCAGCTAAAAGAGCAGTAACATTTATCGAGGAGAAACTCTCCTTTTCCAGCCCCGCGAGCTGGGCTTGTGACACCCACCCTGTTGAGGGCGCACTCAGGACACCGCGCTTCATCCTTTCCCACCTTCTGCTGGGGGAGGTGCACTTCTGGCCCAGCATCCACCAGGCCTCCCAGAAGGAGCAAACCACAGATTTTCTCTTTTGTTTTTTAAGACAGGGTTTCTCTGTGTAGCCATAGCTGGCCTGGACTTGCTTCGTAGACCAGGCTGGCCTTGAATGCGCCTGCCTCTGCCTCTCTGAACGCTGGGAGCAAGGTGTGCGCCACCACGCCTGGCTAGTTATTATTATTATTATTTTTTAAGACAAGGTCTCATTTTGTACTCCGGCTGATCTCAAACTTGATATATATGTCAGGCTGGCCCAACCGTCTAGACCCATCTGCCTCTGCCCGTGAGTGCTGGGATTAAAGATGTGTGCCACTACACTCACAGGAAATTATCTTAACAAGAAAGAATTTAAAGGGAAGGAGACAGAAAATACTTCTTTATCTTCTTACCCAAAAGAAGGGAGGGCTTATTTTTGCGTATGTTTTGTTTAGAGACGAGGCCTCACTGTGTCACGTAAACAGGCCTGGGACTTACTAGGGAGTCCAGTCCGGCCTGGAACCCATGGTGGTCTGACTGCTTCAGTCTCCCGGGTGCTGTGATAATGTTTGTATGTAATGTAAATTTCCCAGCAGAAGTCTGGCACTTTATTCTAAGAAAACAAGGGAAACAGTGATTAGTGGCAACGACAGGGAGAGGATGGGGCAGGCGTATTGTAGAGTGCTTGCCTAGTGGGCCTGCAACCCTGGCTCCCGTCCCAGCACCGCACAAGCCAGGCAGCTGTCACATCCCCGTCCTTCCAGCACAGTGGTGAATTCCTGCAACCTTGCACTTGGGAGGTGAGACGGAGACAGGAGAATCAGAATCCAAAGTCTTCCTTGGCTACACAGCAAATTGGAGAGCAGTCTGAGACTAGGTTCATGAAACCTTGGGAGGGTAGGAGAGAGACAGAGACAGAGATACAGAGAAAGGACACACAAACACACACACGCAGACACAGACAGACAGAGGAGACAGACAAACACACAGAGTCAGAGAGACAGAGGTAGAGATAGAGAGAAGCACAGAGAGAAAGAGGAGACAGATACAGATAGAGTGGAGACTGAGACACAGAGAGAAAGACAGACATACACACAGAGACAGAGTCAAAGACAGAGACAGACAGAGGAGGCAGAGAGATACACAGTGAGATGGAGATACATAGAGAGAGAGAGAGAGAGAGAGAGAGAGAGAGAGCAGCTGCAGCTCTTCTAGCATTGTTCCTGTAGGGTTTCTGTGTCTTGCCTACTGTTTTGTGATGCTGTGTTTTCTAGCAACAGACACTTGGATCCCTCTCTGTTTAACCTTTGTGTAAGCCTGCTCCAGGGCAGGTGTTTGTGACAGATGCCGCCCCCTAGTGGAATTCTTTAAGCCTTACATGCTGGCGACAACCCTCTAGTCACAGCGCAATTTTCAAGCTACTCTGTCACGCATGCGGGAGAGATGAGCCCTGCATGTAGAATTTCAAGCTCTCCATCAAGCTGGTCATGACGCAGAACAGTGTCTCCACCAGAGATGCCTATTTCCAACCCCCAGAATCCATGAATCCATGAAACTGTACAGGATCAGAAGGAATGTGCTAATATCTTCAAAGGTATCAGGGAGGAACATCACCTGCGACTCTCCAGGTACGCCCCGTGAGAGCACAAAAGTCCTGGTCTACAAAAAGGAGGGCCAGAGTCAGAGGAAGGATGAGGACACAGGACAGAGAAGGACACAAGGAACAGGAAGGGGGCTTTGATGCCACCATGGGCCAAGCCCCTCTGGCAGCTTCTTCCGGGTGGAAAAGACAAAGTAGATTCTTCCCGGAGTAGAACCTATAGCTGCCTGGACTTTGATTTAGATCAGTGAGACCCATTAGTCCAGAACATTAAGCTGACATGTGTGTGTTCTTTACATGTATATATGCATGCTTATATATGTGTGTGTATATGTATGTGTGTTATGTATATATATATATATGTGTGTGTGTGTCTATGTATGTATATATGTAAGTATGTATCCTCCAGGTTCAGCGAGAGAATGCCAGAGCCAAACAGAACAAGGTGTGGAGCGACGGAGGAGGCCACTGAGTGCTCACCCCAGGCCTCACTGCACACGCATCACCGAGTGCCACCCAGTTTGAGAAACCACCTCTGTAGATCACGAGAGAGGCAGAGGTGCATCAGCACAGATGTGCACTCACGAGAACCCTTCCGAAGACGCTCACCCCCACGCTTCGCGCAACGTCAGGGAGCAGCAGTCTGCACAGGAGTGAAGAGCACATGTGCGCCGCGCAGCTGACCACCCTTTAATGATGGGGCTCAGCACTGCCGTTAGTTCCTCCCGATGTTTGCGACCTCCAGACCTTCTCACAGGTGCACCCCTTGTGGTCTCTGTGCATTTAATAATGGAAGACGGGGTGGGGATCACGGCTCCCCAAAACTCTAAATTCCGTGAGTTCCTGTGTCTGTTGTGTCTTCCGTGTCAGCAACACTCCAGGGTACGTGTGAACGCTGGCTAGGCTTTAAAAAAAGGCCTTAGATTCCTGGGGGTAACATCTGTGGAAGAGAAAAGAACAATTGCTAAAAACAGAGGAAGGAACAGAGAAGGAAGAGACCATGTCTAGTTTTCCATAGATGTGCGAGTGATTTCCTGGGTTCAGATAGGAGAGAAATTCCTTCCTAGTGTGTTCAGTGCAGCCTCGTGGTGACGTGCTTTGAGAACACCTCACTTGTCGAGCACCATACAGCACTGAGTTCTACATCTGAAAAATTTAATGAAAAATTATCTTTCTCATGAAAGACCCCAGCCTCACCCTAAGTTAAACATAGCTAATGCCATTTTGTGAGACACCACTGTTTTGTAAAACTCTGAAGGCCAGATGAGAAACTGGAAAATTACTGAGAAATCCTAGCTGTGTCACCCACTTGGGATATCTGTGGTCAGGCTGCCCCAGTCATACTAAAAACAGTTTGTGTTAATCACTCTCATAGATATCTGTGAGACTGTTTCAGCTAAGATAGGGAAAAACAAAATAACAGGTGGCGGGCCACGTCAAGGGGTCATCCTACCCCCCTTGACCACCCAGTTCCTGAAATCTTGGTGCCCCTGCCAAACTTTGACGCAAATTGTGGTCTCGTGTAAACGTACCAATCAGCCCCCTGTAACCATGCCCTCTCGTTTCTGTACCAGTGCTTCTGCCTCTAAAACCCTATAAAAACCCCAGTTTTTCCCCAAGCAGGCGCGCAAGGTCCTCCTGAGTGACCTTGCTGCCCGAGTACTCGTGAATCAAAATAAAAGCCTCTTGCTGTTTGCATCCGAATGGACTCGTTGATCCTTGGGAGGGGGTCTCTCTGACGGAAGATACCCTCCGGGGATCTTTCACTCATTTAAATTTCTCATATAGGTTAGGTTGTATGAACAGGCCACCAAGATGGACAGCAGATAAGGGTGATTGCTGCTGAAACTTAGGACCTGAGTTCAGTCCCTGGAACCCACGTAGGTAGAAGGAAAACACTGACCTCTGCGAGCAGTCCTAACACACTCACACACGCCACGGACACACACACACCTGGGCACATACACTGACACAGGGGCACACACACACACACACACACACACACACACACACACTCATCACACACACACTGTTTAATGCACCTTTTCCTTGCGCACACTTGTCTCCATATCTCCTTTCTGGTTATGTACTAGCTCTGTGCCCAGGCCCACGTTCACGCCACTCACTCATAGGTAAACACCACCGCTAGAATGGACTCTGAGTAAGACCTCTGGAGTGTGAGTGTGTGCCAGGTCTTCAGGGAGGTGGATTCTGAGCATCCGGGGCACCGTGCTCTGTTGAGGGGTGCTTTGATCCCTCTAGTCACACAGGCATTTGGTACCTGTGGAAATAAACATGAGATTTGTGTGAGCCAACATTCCTGTAAAGGGCCACACCCATCCTCTGAGGCCGACTGGCTGATTAGAATTTTTGTGATTATGGAGAGCTGGGATGTCGTAGGTCCAGAGCCAAATTATGCTGGGCAATTTTCATGCCCTTCGGCAGCCAGTCCTTCCCTCCCTCCGTGTCTGAGTCAGCACCTACCCTGTGACTATTAAACAAATCCCACTGGAATGTGCCGGCAGGCAGACCTCTGGCTCCCTCTAATACAAACACGAGTGACACCATCGGATACCACCTGAGGCCCATAGCGGAGGTCCTTTGCTTTGCCAAGACCCAGTGTTTCCACCAGTGTATTTGAAAAACGTCTTTATTTAGGATTTTGTTCTGCTCCTACGAGAACTCTACGAGGCCATTTTCCTGATGGAGCATGGTGTTCGGGGCATCCTACGTGTGTTCCCAGACCACGGCCACTTATACTCAGCTTCAGAATAAACCTCTGCTTACTCCTGAGCTGGGACTGCATCCTCAGGCTGCCAGTTTGACTTTTTATTTTCTTTAGTTCTGAGACAAGATCTTGCCGTGTAGGCCAGGCTGGCCTTGAACTCTCTCAGTCCTCCAGTGCTGGGATTACAGGTGTACCTTGCCATGCTTGCCTGGAGTCTGTATGTAATGGGAGCCATTTTCATTCATCACTGTTCTCCTGTGTGTTCCCTAAGGATGAGCTTCCTGATGCCTGGCTCCCCCACGTCCACAGAGGGCTCTGCGAGCTGACCTAGTCTAGCATGCCTCCCTGCAGGACTCTGACGCTCCCAGGGAGACATGCATGCTCCATTCCTTTCTGATGGAAGCCACGCCTGGCCCCGGCAGGGTCAATACAAGGGTCCTTCCGGCCTCCTGTGACTGCTCCCCTGCCTGTTCCTAGACCAACACAGGCTCCCTCAGCCCTGCATTTCTGTGAGCCTGGCTTCGTGACGTGTCATTTACCCCCAGGGAGAGCTACTCACATATTCCCCAAATTAAACTTCTCACCACAGGTGATTTTCATCTTGATTTCCTTTTAGGTGCTCCGATGGTGACTTCTTGTCTTTGCACTCGCGTCACTTTCTATTTCAGTGCGGTCTGTGAATGTCAGTTGTGACGTGGTGTCCTTTTTGGGAGTGCTGCTGAAGATGCCAAAAAGAGAAATGTGTTGCAGATGACCTTCTGAGGCCCCCTGGGGGAGCATGCACGGAGGCCACGCCCTCGCCTCCTGGGCAGGCCCTCCTCACAATGGGGAGGATGCGACCTCTGTGGCCACTATGTTTGTCACACCACACGGACTCTGCAGATACATGAATGTGCTCCCCAAATGACAGAGTGTCTGTATTAGTTATTTTCATTTTGATATGACAAAATTTCTCATGAAGACAACTCAAGGAAGAAAGGGTTTGGCTTGTCTCACAGTTTGCGGGGGACACAGTCTTTCATGGTGGGGAGTCATGGCTGCAGAGCTCAAGGCAGCTGCTCATGTGGCATCCCAGAAGCAGAGAGAGATGAGCATTGGTACTCAGCTCGCTCTCTCCTTATTGCCTAGTCCGGTCCCTGGCCTATGAGATGGTACTGCCCACAGAGAGGGCTGATCTTCCCACTTCAGTTATTCTAGAAACTCCCAAACATTCAGTAGAGATCTGCTTTCATGGTGATTCCAATCTCGTTAACTTGACAACCAAGACTAACCATTGGCTTCTTCGTGCCCCATCCTGCAGCTGTGGGAACGGGAGAGCCTGCCTGGCCTAGACGGGGTGGAAAGTGCTCAGTGCTGTCAGGACGTTTGTTTTTTTACTAGGGTGTCCTTCATGCTCTCAGAGTCAGGCTAGATGGCCACGGGCCACTGGGATAAGAGGGGAATGACCTGTGCCGGGACCATGCCATAGTGCCACTGTGTCCTGTGGCTGGGAGGTTGGTTTTGTGTGGCGGGGAAGGGGACACTCTGTCCCTTTGTCTTTAGGTGCTGGAATCAGCCACTCACCAGACTCTCGCTTCGGGCTTGGCATTTACAAAGAGTTTTGGCTGAAAGCATCCACACTGTAAGTTCTCAGCCTTGAACCTGGTCAGAAATAGAGAGATTGACAGTCCCCTTCTCTATGCACTGAAAAGACACAATGGATTCCCAGAGACTTTTTTCCCCCATTCTTCATCTCTTTCACTGGGAAACCTGCAGAAGAGCATTCCCTCACAGCTTGGAGGAGGAGGCAGGTCCCAGCTAACGCGGCAACAGAGCCCTTTTACCCACTATTAGGCAAGTGAAGCCTGCAGTGAGGCTGTGAGTCCTCAGGCAGCCACACTGTTCCAAAAACTCAGTATCTGATGCATGTATGTCCATATGCATATGCAAATGCATCCGTGTGTATGCGAAAGTGCGTGTGTATGATTATACACATGTGAGCACATATGCATGAGGATTAAGCTCAAGGCCCCTCACAGGATCAACGAGTACTCTACCAACTGCATCCCGTTAACTGTTTATGCAGCAGGTGCGGAGTATAGCCAGCTCAGCTCCCCTGTCTGCTCCTAATCAGGCAGAGTCCAGTGGGCACCAGCCAGGCACTGACTGTCCTTATGTGGAACAGTCTCTGGGAAGAAGGATGCTGCATTTAGAAGGGAGTGGAGAATGATTTGCACCCCTTTCCTCCATTCCCTGGCCAGCGTCCCAGGGTCTACCACCTTTCTCATATCCTGTCTAAACTGGGAAAGCTAAATTAGCTACATTTTCCAGGCACTGGAAAAAGACTAAAGGAAAATGTGTTAAAGAGTTAAATGTGATTATTTGTGATGAATGGGAGTATAGATTATTTTATCTATTTAGTTTTCTTTACTTGAGATAGGCTCTCACTATGTAGCCCTGGTTCCCATTGAAATCATGACAATCCTCCTGCCTTAACTTCCCAGTGTCAGGGGTGATAGGCAGGAGATACCATATCTAACCATATTTGGTATTGATTCTTCCCAGCTCCCTTCCTGTACAAGTCTGTGTTCTCACCCACTTACTAAAACTCGATCATTAAAGTTTTTAATCTCCTCTTCCTCCTCTTTTTCTTTTCCCCTTCTTCTTCCCCTTTCTGTTCTTTTTTTCCCACCTATGCCTTCCTCCTTCTTGTCTTTTTGCACAGTGTAGAGTGATCTGATCTTGAACTCTTGATCTCTGAGATTCATTTATCTAGGATTATAGACACGTGGCCCACAGTGCCACACCCTTGTCTTCTTCTTGAAATTGACTTCGACCATGAGGTACTCCACAACATAACTTCTGCAAACTGTAGCACAGATAGCATCTTGGAAGAGGGGGCAAAAAGACTGTAAGAGATAGAGGGCCAAGACATCTGTTTCTATCTATGGCAGAAAAGCTGCATGCATGAAACGCCAACAAGATGGCTGCCTAAAATAGATGGCTACCTAAACAAGATGGCTACCTAAACAAGATGGCTGCCTAAACAAGATCTGATCTGAACAACGACAGCACCACTTGGCGTTCTAATGTGGATGTGGGAAATCTCTCAGGGCCTTGCCACTAAATGAAGAACTACAGGCAATGAATGACCAGGGAACATTAGTCTTTCCGATGGATGAGTCTCCTAATTGCTTATCCAATCCCAAGTGCTTAGCCCTGAAAACACACACAAACAAGCAACACTGAATAGACTCAGCAAGCTGTATTTCAGTATTTATTCATATACACACATATATGCAATGATTTTGAGAGGAATTGAGGAGAACATGAGAGGGGTTATAGGGAGGGAAGGAAGGGGAAATGATGTAAATACAGCACATATATGTGAAATTTAAAAATTAACTTAATAAGAAAGTACAATAAAATAAAATAAAATTGACTTAGAAGCATTCCCCATATTAAGAATGCTAACTACCCAACAGCTGTATTTCTTTGCCCTGGAGCTGTCTGTTTTACTTCTTCTTTAATATCTGGTATTGTGCAGAAAATATTTTATGAAGCCAAACACATCAATAACTTTCTTTATGGCTTGTCAGCTTTGTATATTACCAGGTGTTTCTGTATTATATGTTCTCATCTTCTGGCAGAAGTTGGTCAACTTTTATAATCTTGATTCTTTATACTTCAGTCTGGGTTCATCTAGAATTTATTGTGTACAGAGGTCACGGGAGGAGCCAGTTCCCCCAGGCACAACTTTGTTGCCCTAACCCTATACATTGAAAGATTTGTTTCTCTTGCCTGGTTTGAAGCACCATCTTTATCCAATACCTATTTTCAAAAGCATTTGTGTTTATTTCTACATTTGTTTTTATTAAATTGAATTGAAATTTCCACTCATGGGTTACTATCCAGGTAATTCTGTTAATCATTGTGAATTATTGTGTGTTTGTTGTTAAAATTCCTTCCTTGGGGGTGATGTGATTATTTACCCCTGCTGCCTAAGGTCCTAATGACAAACAAAAGTTAATTTTACTGTAGGTCACCCCGGGGAACCAATGAGTTTATTGGGCTAACCTACGAACAGGGGTGAGGGTTCATCCTATCGAGGAGCATGGACGACGTCAAAGCAGCACATTGAAGGGTCACGGATGATGACTTCCCTGTGGCCACACAGACAGAGCCCTACTCCCTGGTCCTTCCTACGCACTCTAGTGCCTCCCCTGGATCCCACGAGCAAAATTACACAGAAATGGCTGCTGGGAGGAGTGGCCGGACATTCAGGTGATTCCAATGACCCTCCTTAACCCCTCTTCTAGGAGGTCATGTCAACAGCCCACAGGGCCACCCCTGATGGACCACAGTAAGTAGGCACAGCAAGTCTCATGTAAGTGGAAAACTGTCTCCAAATATAGCTCCTTAGAAGTGTATGTGTGCTGTGTGGTGGGTATGTGTGTGTGTGTGTGTGTGTGTGTGTGTATCTGTGTGGTGTGTGAGTGTGTGAGTGTGTGTGGTATGTGTGTATGGTGTCTATATGTGGTATGTATGTGGATGTGTGAGAATGTGTGCCTCTGTGTGGTGTGTGTGTGTATCTGTGTGTGTGTGTGTGAGTGTATCTGTGTGGTGTGTGAGTGTGTGAGTGTGTGTGTGGTATGTGTGTATGGTGTCTATATGTGGTATGTATGTGGATGTGTGAGAATGTGTGCCTCTGTGTGTGTGTATCTGTGTGGTGTGTGTGTGTGTGTGTGTGTGTGTGTGTGTGTGAGTGTATCTGTGTGGCGTGTGAGTGTGAGTGTGGTATGTGTGTATGGTGTCTATATGTGGTTTGTATGTGGATGTGTGAGAATGTGTGCCTCTGTGTGGCGTGTGTATGTGTGTGAGTGTGTGCATGTGTGTGGTGTGTGTGTGTGTGTGTGTGTGCATGTGTGTAATGTGGGGGGAGGATTTTCTTCTATGATTTTGCTGGAAGTATTTTCTGGGCCTTGGAGCTGGGGAGTCATCTCCTTCTGCTGTTCCTGTTCCTATTATTCTTAGGTTTGGTCTATTTCATAGTGTCCCAGAGCTGTTTCTGTATGAAAATCAACAAGGCAGGCAAACCTTTAGCCAAACTAACTAAAAGGCAGAGAGACAGTACCCAAGTTAACAAAGTTAGAAGTGAAAAAGGGGACATAACGACAGACACTGAGGAAATCCAGAGAATCATTGGTCTTACTTTGAAAGTCTATATTCCACAAAATTGGAAAATCTAAATGAAATGTTTGATTTTCTTGATAGATTTTACTTACCAAAGTTAAATCAAGATCAGGTAAATAATTTAAATAGTCCTGTATCCCCTAAGGAAACAGAAGCTATCATCAAAAGTTCCCCAACCAAAAAAATTCCAGGGCCAGATGGTTTCAGAGCAGAATTCTACCAGACCTTCAAAGAAGAGCTAACACCGATAGTCCTCAAACTATTCCACAAAATATAAACAGAAGGAACATTGCCAAACTCATTCTATGAAGCCACAGTCACCTTGATACCTAAACCTCACAAAGACCCAACAAAGAAAGAGAATTTCAGACCAATCTCCCTTATGAACATTGATGTAAAAATACTCAATAAAATACTGCCAACTGTATCCAAGAACACATCAAAAACACATCCACCATGATCAAGTAGTCTTCATCTCAAGGATGCAGGGATGGTTCCACAGATGAAAATCCATCAATGTAATTAATCATAAAACAAACTGAAAGGAAAACAACACATAATCATCTCATTAGATGCTGAAAAAGCCTTTGACAAAATCCAACACCCCTTTATGATAAAAAGTCTTGGAGAAATCAGAGATACAAGGCACATACCTAAATACAATAAAGGCAATATACAGAAAGCCAATAGCCAACATCAAATTAAATGGAGAGAAGCTTAAGGAAATTCCATTAAAATCAGGGACAAGGCAAGGCTGCCCAATCTTTTCATATCTCTTCAATATAGTACTTGAAGTTGTAGCTAGAGCAATAAGGCAACTAAAAGAGATCAAGGGATACAAATTGGAAGAGGAAAAAGTCAAAGTATCACTATTCTCAGAGGACATGATAGTATACGTGAGCAACCCCAAAAATTCTACCAGAGAAGTCCTTCAGCTGATAAACCTTCAGCAAAGTGGCTGGATACAAAATTAACTAAAACAAACAAACAAACAAACAAACCAGTATCCCTTCTTTATAAAAATGATAAACAAGCTGAGAAAAAACACCCTTCAGAATAGCCACAAAATATCTTGGTGTAACTCTGATGAAGCAAGTGAAAAACCTGAATGACAAGAACTTCAAGTCTCTGAAGAAAGAAATTGAAGGAGATATCAGAAGATGGAAAGATTTCCCATGCCCATGGATCAGTAGGATTAACATAGTAAAAATGGCAAAAAAAAGAGCAATCTACAGATTCAATGCAATTCCCATCAAAATTCCAACCCAATTCTTTTTTTTTAATATTTTTAAATTTTTAAATAATTTTATACATTCACTTGTATCCCACCTGTAGCCCTCTCCCTCTTTCCCTCCCAATCCCCCCTCCCTCCCTCATCTCCTACCTGTCCCCGTCCTAGTCCACTGAGAGGTGGTGTCCTCCTCTCCTTCCATCTGGCCCTAGCTTATCAGCTATCTTCAGGATGGTTGCAATGTCCTTATCTGTGGCCTAGCAAGGCTGCTCCTCCCTCGGGGGGAAGGGGAAGCTCAATGAGCCAGACATTGAGTTCATGTCATAAACAATTCTTGTCCCCCTTATTAGGGAACCCACTTGGATATTGAGCTACCATGGGCTATGTCTGAGCAGGGGTTGTAGGTTATATCCATGCATGGTCCTTGGTTGGATAAACAGTCTCAGAGAAGACTCCTGTGCCCAGATATATTTGGACCTTGTGGGGCTCCTTGTCCCCTCTAGGTTATACTAATTTCTCCTTCCTTCATGTGATTCCCTACACTCTGCTGAAGGCTTGGTTATAGGTCCCAGCATCTGCTTTGATACACTGCTAGATAGAGTCTTTCAGGTGCCTTCTGTGGTAGGCTACTGTCCTGTTACTTGTTTTCTTCTACTTCCAATGTCCATCCCCTTTGTCTTTCTAGATGAGGATTGATCATCTTACCCCTGGTCTTCTTTCTTGCTTATCTTCTTTAGGTGTACATATTTAAGTATGTTTATCCTATCTTAAAGGTCTCGTACCCACTTATAAGTGAATATATGCCATGTGTCTCTTTTTGCTCCTGGGATATCTTACTCAGCATGATCTTTTCTAGATCCCACCATTTGCCTGCAAAATTCATGATTTCCTTGTTTTTAATTGCTGAGTAGTATTCCATTGTGTAAAAGTACCACAATTTCTGTATCCATTCCTTCGTTGATGGACATCTGGGATTGTTTCCAAATTCTGGCTATTACGAATAAAGCTGCTACAAACATGGTTGAGCAAATATCCTTGTGAACTTGAACATCTTTTGAATATATGCCTAGGAGTGGGATAGCTGGATCTTGAGGTAGCACTATTCCTAATTGTCTGAGAAAGCGCCAGATTGATTTCCAGAGTGGTTGTACCAGTTTATATACCCTCCAGCAATGGAGGAGGGTTCCCCTTTCTCCACATCCTCTCCAGCATGTGTTGTCTCTTGATTTTTTGATCTTAGCCATTCTGATGGCTGTAAGGTGAAATCTCAGGGTCGTTTTGATTTGCATCTCTCTGGTGGCTAGGGATGTTGAACATCTCCTTATGTGTTTCTCTGCCATTCTATATTCTTCTACAGAGAATTCTCTGTTTAGCTCTGTACCCCATTTTTTAATTGGGTTGCTTGAATTATTGCCTTTTAACCTCTTTAGTTTTTTATATATTCCAGATATCAGCCCTCTGTCAGATGTTGGGTTGATGAAGATCCTTTCCCAATTTGTAGACTACCGTTTTGTTCTGGCGACAGTGTCCTTTGCTTTACAAAAGCTTTTCAGTTTCATGAGGTTCCATTTATTGATTGTTGCTCTTAGAGCCTGTGCTGTTGGTGTTCTGTTCAGGAAGTTGTCTCCTGTGCCAATGAGGTCAAGGCTCTTCCCCACTTTTTCTTCTAACAGGTTTAGTGTGTCTGGTTTTATATTGAGGTCTTTGATCCACTTGGACTTTAGTTTTGTGCAGGGTGATAAATATGGATCTACTTTCATTTTTCTGCATGTAGACATCCAGTTGGACCAGCACCATTTGTTGAAAATGCTGTCTTTGTTCCATTGAATAGTTTTGGCTTCTTTGTCAAAAATCAAGTATTCATAGGTGTATGGGTTTATTTCTGGGTCTTCTGTTCGGTTCCATTGATCCACCTTTCTGTTTCTATGCCAATACCATGCAGTTTTTAATATCATTGCTCTGTAGTACAACTTGAGATCAGGGATGGAGATACCTCCAAAGGATCTGTTGTTGTACAGGATTGTTTTGGAAATTCTGGGTTTTTGTTTCTCCATATGAAGTTGAGAATTTTTCTATCAAGGTCTGTAAAGAATTGAGTTGGTAATTTGATGGGAATTGCATTGAATCTGTAGATTGCTTTTGGCAGAGTGGCCATTTTCACTATGTTAATCCTACCGATGCATGAGCATGGGAGATCTTTCCATCTTCTGATGTCTTCTTCAATTTTTTTCTTCAGAGACTTGAAGTTTTTTTTTTTTTTTTTTAAACAGATCTTTCACCTGCTTGGTTAGAGTCACCCCAAGGTACTTTATGTTATTTGTGGCTATTGTGAAGGGTGTTGTTTCCCTGACTTCTTTCCCGGCCCTTTTGTCTTGGGTATATAGGAGGGCTTCTGATTTTTTTGAGTTAATTTTGTATCCTGCCACTTTGCTGAAGGTGTTTATCAGCTGAAGGAGTTCTCTGGTTGAGTTTTTGGGGTCACTCAGGTACACTATCATATTATCTGCAAATAGTGAAACTTTGACTTCTTCCTTTCTGATTTGTGTCCCCTTGATCTCCCTTACTTGTCTTATTGCTCTAGCTAGGACTTCAAGTACTGTGTTGAAGAGATATGGGGAGAGTGGACAGCCTTGCCTTGTCCCTGATTTCAATGGGATTGCTTTAAGTTTTTCTCTGTTGAGGTTGATGTTGGCTATAGGCTTGCTGTATATTGCCTTTACTATGTTTAGGTATGTGCCTTGTATCCCTGATCTCTCCAAGACTTTAAACATGAATGGGCAACACAATTCTTTATAAACCTTGAAAGAACAATTCTCAACCTCATATGGAAAAAACAAAAAACCCAGGGTAGCTGTAACAATCTTGTACAATAAAAGAACTTCTGGAGGGATTACCATCCCTGATTTCAAGCCATACTACAGAGCAATAGTAAATAAAAACAATGGTATTTGCATTAAAAACACACAGAATGGTCAATGGAATAGAAATAAACCCACACACCTGCAGGCAGTGATTTTTGACATAAAAACCAAAACCATACAATGGAAAAAAGAAAGAATCTTCAACAAATGGTGCTGGTCTAACTGGATGTTGGCACAAGAATGCAAATAGACCCATATTTATCACCCTGCACACAACTCAAGTCCAAGTAGATCAAATACTTCAACATAGTACTGGATACACTAAATCTAATAGAAGTGAAAGTAGGAATAGCCTTCAACACATTGGTACAGGAGACAACTTCCTTAACAGAACACCAATGGTGTAGACACTAAGATCAACAACTAATAAATGGGACCCCATGAAACTGAAAGGCTTCTAAATAAGGCAAAGGACACTATCAATAGGAAAAAATGGCAGCCTACAGAATGGGAAAACATCTTCACCAAGCCTACATCCAACAGAGGCTAATATCCAAAATATATAAAGAACTCAAGAAATTAGTCACCAACAAACCAAATAACCCAATTAAAAAAGGGATACAGAACTAAACAGAATTCTTAACAGAGGAATGTATAATGGCCAAAAAGCACTTCAAGAAATGTTCATTATCCTTAGTCATCAAGGAAATGCAAGTCCAAATGACTTTGAGATTCCATCTTACATCGGTCAGAATAGCTAATATAAAAAACTCAAGTGACAGTTTATGCTAGCAAGGATGTGAAGAAACACTCCTTCATTGCTGGTGGGAGTGAAAACTTGTACAACCACTTTGGCAATCAATCTGGCAGTTTCTCAAAAAATTGGGAATAGTTCTACCTCAAGACACAGCTATACCACTCGTGGGCATACACCCAAAATATGCTTCATCATACCACAAGGACACTTGCTCAACTATGTTCATAGCAGCTTTACTTGTAATAGCCAGAAACTGGAAACAATTTAGATGCCCCTCAACCAAAGAATGGATAAAGAAAATATGTTACATTAAAGAATGGAATACTACTCAGCTATTAAAAACAAAGACATCATGAAATTTGCAGGCAAATGGATGGAACTAGAAAAGATCATCCTGAGTGAGGTAACCCAGAAGCAGAAAGACACGCATGGTATGTACTCACTTATAAGTGGACATTAGCCACAAAGTACAGGATAATCATGCTACAATCCATAGACCTAACGAAGCTAAGTAACGAGGAGGGCCTAAGGGAGGATGCTTGACTCTCACTCAGAGGGGAAATAAAATAGACATCAGAGGTGGATGGAGGGAGAACGGGGTGGGAGGGAACGAAGGTGAAAGCAGGTGTTGGGAGAGCAGGTGATGGCAGTGGGGGAGAGAATGCAAATAGGTGGGAGGCATCGCCGGAACAGGGAGGCTCTTGGGAGTCTATGGAGGTGACCCTGATTGAAACTCCCAGCAGCAGGGACGTGGGGCCTGAAGTGGCCACCTCCTGTAGCCGGGCGGGACTTCTAGTGGAGGGAGGAGAACCAACCCACCCACAAAACCTTCCACCCCAAATTTGTCCTGCCTAAAAGATGTACAAGGATAAAGATGGAAGAGAGGTTGATGAAATGACCAACCGATGAGTGGCCTAACTTGAGACCCGCCCCGTGGGAGAGAGCCAACCCTGTCACTATTAATGATACTCTGCTGTGCTTGCATTCCGGAGTCTAGTACAACCATCTTCTGATAAGCCTCATGCGGCAACTGATGGAAACAGATACTGAAACCCACAACCAAACGTTAGGCGGAGCTGGAGGAGTCTTTTTTTTTTTTTTTTGACTTATTTATTTATTATGCATACAATGTTCTATCTGCATGTATCCCTGCAGGCCAGAAGAGGGCACTAGATCTCATTATAGACGGTTGTGAGCCACCATGTGGTTCCTGGGAATTGGACTCAGGACCACTGGAAGAGAAGCTAGTGCTTTTAACCTCTGAGCCGTCTCTCCAGCCCCATCAAGGAGTCTTGTGGAAGAGTCAGGGGAAGGATTGAGGGAGCTGGAGAGGTCAAGGACACCACAAGAAGACCTACAGAGTAAACTCACCTGGACCCATGGGAGCTCACAGAGACTGAACCACCAACCAAAGGGCAGGCACGGGCTGGACGTAGGCCCCTACATTTATGTAACAGATGTGCAGCTTGGTCCTCATGTGGGTCTCCTAACAAATTGAGCTGAGAGGGGGTGCTGCCTTTGACTCTGTTGCCTGCCTTTGGACAGCTTTCCCTAGCTGGGCTGTCTTGTCTGACTTCAGCGGGGGAGGATGTGTCCAGTCCTACTGTGACTCAATGTACCAGGATGGGTTGAAACCCATGGGGCCCATGGGAGGAGGGGCGTGAGGGTGGGACTGGGAGGAGAGGAGGGGAGCTGCGACTGAAATGTAAAGTGGATAGATAGATAGATAGATAAAATAAATACAAAATCTGGACCTGGGAAGATGGTTGAATGGATGAAGTGGTTGCTGCTGAAACATCAGGACTTGAGTTTGGATCTTCAGAAACCACATAAAGGCACGATGTCCTGTATCTATATCTCTAGCCCTGGGGCAGGAGAGGGTGCAGTGGCCACTTGGATCCCTGTAGGTTGTTGAGAAACCCTATGTCCATGATGATGACGGTGGTGGTGGTGGTGGTGGTGGTGATGATGGTGGTTGTAGTAATGATAGTGGTGATGACGATAATGGTGATGACGATGATGATGATGGTGATGATGGTGGTGGTGGTGGTGGTAATGATGATGATGGTGATGATGATGATGGTGATGATGGTGATGATGATGATGATGATGATGGTGATGATGGTGATGACGATGATGATGATGGTGATGATGATGATGATGATGATGGTGGTGGTGATGATGGTGATGACGATGATGATGGTGATGATGGTGATGATGATGGTGATGATGGTGATGGTGGTGACAACGATGATGATGATGGTGATGATGATGGTGATGATGGTGATGACGATGATGGTGATGATGGTGATGACAATGATGATGATGATGGTGATGGTGGTGGTGGTGACAACAATGATGGTGGTGGTGGTAGTAATGATAGTGGTGATGACGATGATGGTGATGATGATGATGGTGATAATGATGGTGATGGTGATAATAATGGTGATGATGGTGATGATAATGATGATAATGGTGATGATGATGGTGATGACGATGGTGATGATGACAGTGTGGAGAACAAACCCTTCTGCCCATGGATTCCAAGCCACGCAGAGTGTGGCTCCTTCATGAGCAACAAGGAATCTGTTAGAACTGCAGAAAACTGGGCCTCCCCAGAAGCCTCCTAAACTGAATGTGTATTTACCAAGAGTGTCAGGTGATGCTCTAAGTTCACAGTTAGGTGCTCTGACCCCATCAGTGCTTTTTCACGATTGGCTGTACAGAGAAACCTTTACCAAACACACTTGCTTGGGCCTAATCTCTAGTGATTACAGATTACTCTAGGAGTACAGAGGTGGCTGGGTGTCACGACTCTTGTTTATTTGTTGATTTTTTTTTTTTTTTTTGAGACAAGGTCTCAAGATGGCCTCAAGTAGCCAAGGTCTCAAGTAGCCCAAGATGGCCTCACAAATGTTATATACCTCAAGGCGTCCTTGAACTCCTGACCCTCCCGAGGGCAGGCACTGTAGGCTTGTGTCCCCACACTCTGCCCTTGCGATGTGGGGATTAACTCAGTCTTGTGCATGCCAGGCCAGCACCAGCACTGCACCAATGAGCTACATATAAATAACATTTGTGTGACACCTTTTGACTGGGGGATTTACTGTCCTCATTTCCTTGGAGTTGCAATGCCCAAATCAGGAATGTTCCCAGTTGTTACGGCTTGGATCTGTAACGTCCTCCACAGGCCCACGAGTCTAAACACTTGGTCGCCAGCTTATGGCAATGTTGGAAGAAGTTATGGGACCTTTGTGACAAGAGGCTCAGCTGGCAGACATGGGCTGTTAGGAGTGTCATGGAGTTGATACCCGGCTCCACCTCTAGCCAGGCTGTCTTTCTCTTCGTTACTACAGGAGCACCAACAGGCTCGCTGTAAGCTCTACCTCCTCCAAGCAGCCTCCTTAGCCTCGAGCCTTCTCTATCATGGTGAGCTGTTTCCTTCAAACTGGTAGTTGAAATAAATCTCTTCTCCCTTAAGCCATTCTATTGAGGGCTTCACCAAATAGATTTGAAAAATAACGAATACACTGGCCAACCAGGATGTGCTGGCCTTTCTCGGCTAGGTGTAGCCTAACTCAAGTTTGAATAAGTAATGTTTTCCCACAGTCTTGAGCAGTTGAATACTTGGTTACCAGTTAATGGTGATTTGGGGGGACAGTTGGGAGGTGTGGCCTCGCTAGAAGTACATCACTGGAGGTGAGCTTGAGAGTAAGAAAGCCTCTTCCTGTTCATGCCTGTCTGCAAAAGGAACTTTTATTCTCCTGCTTCAGTTGTCTGGGAGGCTTACTGCCTCTGTCTGCTAACCCAGGCCTAGTCCTGGAAGCTTCTAGCCTCCATACAGTCTACCCTACGCCTTGTATGTTTTCAGCCTCTGAGAATTACTGCTTAATAAGCTCACCCTTTCTTGTTTATACTGAGCTCTGGGCTGGCTGGTTCAACTCAGCTGTTCTGGCTCAAACTCCTCTCCCAGCTGGCTTATTTAATATGCCTTTCTCTCAGACCCTGAATTGCTCTGCTTGGCCTCAAACTAACTCCAGCAATCTGCTCTAATCTTCTGGCTCCTTCTTATTCCCTGGCTCATTCGGTCTTCACCTGAGTTCTCTCTCTCTGCAGCTTGTCTCTCTGTTACTGTCTCAGTAGCTGCCTCTTCTCTCTTGTACTCTGTTGCCTTAAGTAGCTTCACTGTTTCTCTTTCTTCTCCTGAGAGTTGAGCGTATCCTATTCTGTTAACCCTTTCTCTGATTCCTCAGTGTTTCTGTCACTCAATTAGAAATCACTTTCATATTTGGGTGTTTCCTTCTACACACTACCTTCACCTTCATTGCTTGGAATTAAAGGTGGGTACCACCATGCCTGTGTCTAAGCTTTTCTTTACCTGAAACGAGCTCTGTACCAGGCTGGCATTGAAATCAGATCCCCTTGCTTCTGTCTCCTGAATTAAGGGCATGTTTGTATTTCAGCCGGATCACACAGACCTAGAAGGTCTTTGGATGTGATTTTTGGCCAGAATAGCCATGTTCGGAACTAACATTCCTCTGCACCTGTCTTCCTGCCACTCTCTCTACTTCATGCCTTCCTGCATTTACCCTGGGCTGGGTCTTGCCACATCAGCTAATAACTACTGTAATCATCCACAGACGTGCCCACACGCCAAAAAGATCCAGACCTGTGGTTCCCAACCTTCCTACCCTTTAATCCACGTCCTCATGTGGTGATCCTTAACCATAAAAATACTTCTATTGCTACTTCATAACTGTAATGTTGCTACTGTTGAAAATCATAACGCAAATATATGATATGCAGAATAAGTGATATGGGATCCCCAAAGGGGTCATGACCCACACAGATCTAGTTGAGAACTACTGATCTAGACCCTGAGTCACTCAGACTCTTTCTCAGGTGATTTGAGGTTGTGTAAAGTTGAAAACTAACCGCCACACTCACAATAAACTTAACATAAATGGTGGTTACGCTGTATCGTTTAGGGATAATGAGGAGAAAAAATTCTCTGGGCTGGGGAGATAATTCAGTCTGCTCTTTGTAAGCACAGCAGCCTGAATTCAATCCCCAGAACCAATATTTTAAAAGCTGTCCAGGTGGCACACACTGGAGAGGGAGAGACAGGTAGATCCAGTCTAGCCTCCTTGGTGAGTTCCAGGCCAGTGAAAGGCAGGTAGTATATGAGGAGCAGCGTATGAGGTTGTCTTCTGGCTTACACACACACACACACACACACACACACACACACACACACACACACACAGGGGAGGGGGAGAGAAGGAGGGAAAACAGAAGGGAGGAGCGCTCTTTGCAGGTTCAGGAGAAGTAGAACTTTAGAATATCCACTGTGGCCCGTGGTGAGCTGAATGCACAGGTACAGAGTCATGGCTGTGAAGGGCTGACAGCTCAAGGTTTTGCCAGCAAAAACCTTTTAAAGGAAATAATGCGTCTCATCAACACGTCATCTCTAAATGTTCTGAGTCATGACCTAGTCTGTATTTTTTCATTTTTTTTATGGGAAGAGTTTGTAAATGTAGCACTCACTAGTGTGGGCACTGTCCGTATACATGCACGCTTGCCGCTTGTCAGGAGATCTTCGGGCTGGTGCTGCCGAGGGGCCCCAGCCGCAGCTCGGACACTGCAGTGCTGCTCAGCTCGCCGCTCGCCCACCCGGCTCTGGAGTATTGTCTTCAGGACATGTGCTCTCTAGTGTTGCTGAGTTTACACAAGACATAAAAAGAGGGGCCAGGTGGTTAGCTGGCTCTGTTGGCAGAGTGCTTGCCCGGCATGCAAAGAGCCCTGGGCACGAGGCCCCAGGCTCGAGCTTCAGCAAGCTGGGCATTGTGGCAATGCCTGCAGTGCCAGGGCCTGAAAGGTAGAGGCAGGAGAAGCGGAAGCTCAGAGCTATGCTCAGGCACACAGTGAATCCCAGGCCTTGGCTAGGTAAGATCCTGACTGA
This sequence comes from Psammomys obesus, assembly GCF_907164565.1. Classification (NCBI taxonomy): domain Eukaryota; kingdom Metazoa; phylum Chordata; class Mammalia; order Rodentia; family Muridae; genus Psammomys; species Psammomys obesus. The sequence goes on along the minus strand of NW_026585504.1, from coordinate 66,208,432 downwards.
AATAAAATAAAGTCAGCTTAATTTTTTTAGAAGTTTTTAGTTTGCATAAAACTGAAATTCTGCCATGAACTTCTCTATACTCCAGTGGCTTCTCTTCTTAATGCCTTGCTTTCCTTGGTTCATCCGCAAAACGCCTTGTTCGCTGCTTCTTTCTGGAATACTTTTCTCCCTTAAAAAATCCCTTTAAAATAATTTATTTATTATTTTAATTATGTGTGCTTGTGTGTGAGTGTGCGCACATGAGCACAAGCCTCCTCAGAGGCGGGAGAGAGCACTGGCTCCCCGGAGCTGGGGCGGCGGTGGCTACGAGCGGCCCAACCCGGTGCTCAGAGCTGAGAGCTGGTCCTCCATCAGAGCCCTGCCTCTAGCACAGCGCTTCTCAAGCCTCCTAAGGCTGCGGCCTTTTAATACAGTTCCTCAGTGAACCCCAACCATAAAATTATTTCCTTGTTACTTCCTAACTGTAATTTTGTTACTGTTATGGACTGTGACATAGGTATCTGTGTTTTCCAATGGCCTCAGGTGAAGCCTGTGAAGAAGCCCTTCGGTTCCCCAAGGGAGTTGCCGCCCACAGATTAAGGTCCATTGCTGGACAGACATGATGGCGCATGCCTTTAATCTCCGGAAGCAGAGGCAAGCAGATCTCTATGAGTTCCAGGTCACCCTTGTCTAAAAAGTGAGTCCAGGACACCCAGGGCTCTGTTACAGAAAAACTCAGACTTAAAACACAAACAAAACAAAACAAAACAAAACAAAACAAAACAAAACAAAAAAAGAACCATCGCTCAGGGGCTGGAGAGATGGCTCAGTGGTTCAGAGCACTGACTGCGCTTCCAGAGGACCTGGGTTCAAATCTCAGCACCCACCTGGCAGCTCACAACTGTCTGTAACACCCTCAAACAGACCTATATGTAGACAAAACAACAATGAACATAAAACTGAAAAAAGAAAGAAAAGAAGCACTGCTCCAGTGCCGGCACCTCCCTCCCTCTCCCTCCTCCTCAACATCTTTAGGACCATTCACTGCTGGTTTTATGAAACGAATCTATGGGCAATACGTACGTCTCCTATATTAAAATCTATATAATGCTCTATATGATGGCAGAGGAATAAAAGTGGCACCATACATAATTAATGTCCATTTGCCATGATAAATGACCGCTCAGGACGGTGCCGGAAGCAGCAGTACTCAGATGTCTGTATGCGCTTGTGATTCAGGAGCGGGGTACTGACAAGACTCTAGAATATTGTCGGCTTATTTTTCCTTAGTGTGTTGCAATGAAAGAGCAGTAAACACACAACGAATTCCTTGGCCGGTGGCGGTTATAGGTATGAAGGGCACAGATATGCTGACTGCTGACTCAGGTGTTGAATGGCGCCGCCTCCAGGGTCCTCATTTCCCCAAATGAGAAGGGTTCCATCTTCCCTAGACTTACAGGCTGGCTGTGTTTCCGGAAATTTTTGTGTGCATTCAAAGATGCCCACATAGTCTCTGCTCGCATATAAAGCACAGTTGAAGCTGAAATGGGACCGGAAGCACATTTTCACAGAAGTGAAGCCGCATCCAGGTTGGCTTATGCCTCTGTCCCCATCCCTGGCCCCCAAACTGGAGTGGCCCCAAAGAAAGCACCTGCCCTTCTGGAGAATGTCCTCTAGGGGGCGGAGCGGCTGCGAGTTGTGCGGTTGCTGGACCCCGAGGGAATGCTTGTGAAACATTTAGCAAGATGCCGGCACGTGGTCTCCCTCCAAGAAGGCAGCTAAGATCTCCCAGAGGAGCGGCAGGGGCTTGTTCTGGGGGAGCGGGGCCGTAGAGCCAGGAGAGCTCGCAGCAGCTCTTGTTTCCGAGCTCTCCCTTCCCTTAACGCCCTGACGTTGCTCGGTTCGGGACGCGGGGGACGAGCCCTAGTTTGCTCGCCCGCACCTTCACGCGATGATGCTCTGGATACAAAACCAAGCGAGGAGCGAGAACCAGGACCCTTTAGAGAGCCTGCCGTGCGCGTGTGCGCGCCGGGAAGCGCGGCGGCTGCGGGGGGACCTCTGGCCAGACCCCAAGCACAATTCAACAGAAAGCAAAGGAGAAACGCTTGTTAAAATACCCGAAGACCGAACACAAAAACCAACAGATTAGAGGTGCGGGTGGAACTCTGTGCTAAGCCTGTGCTAAGCTCCCCTGTCTTGTCTCCAGCGACACAGTGAAAAAAAAAAAACAACAACAACAACAACAACAAAACAAAACAAAACAAAACAAAACAAAACAAAAAAAAACCAAAAACAAAAAAACATTTTTTTTTTTTTCCAAAAAGCAGAATATAAGGAGGAGGATGGAGTCTAAAAGGCACTTACATTAAGGTTTCGGCAGCTCTGTCGCAGCCTGTGACATTGACCACCCAGTTCAAGGCCCGGGTATTCCTGTTCTCGGGAGCCAGGCAAGGCTTTGAGGGCCCTTAGCAATGGGATGGCGGGCACGACATCAACAAAACCCCCCCGAGGTCGGTGCTTCGGGGAGGAGGGGCTGCCGCAAGCGCCTGCCTTTCGTGCCTCAGCTCCCCCACCAGCCCCTGCCGAAGCCCTTCTCGGAGGGAGACCCCGTGCCCGGCACCTTGGTGAATGTTTTACAAGCTCCGGGTCCAGCAACCGCACAGTTGGGGAGGACAGAAGGCTTTGCACACGCGAAGCTGTACCCGAGGGCAGCGTCAGGGCCAGTGGGTAGAAGCGGCCAAGTGTGTGTGTGCGTTTGTGTGTGTCTGTGTCTCAAGCCCAGGAAGCAGCGTGTTTTGTTAACAAAACAAAACAAAACAAAGCACAACAACAACAACAAAATACCCGGAAGGGAGCCAGGATCACTCAAATCTGATGCAACAAAACTTGCCCCTTCTCATCTGCGGAACCCCGCACTCCCGTGATCCCGGCAGAGCGGAGGGGAAGCCGGCTACTCTCAGCAGGAATCGGGGTGGATCCCTTTAGAAGAAGGAATCGGCTCGGTGGAGTACTCAGGTTAAATTCAGAGCCCATAGCAACCCATCGATAAACCCAGACTCTCGAGGGCTCGGCGGCGGACGCTCTCGGAGGCTCGGTCAGGCGGCCGGCTCGCCCGCGGGGCCGTCTGCGGGGCGGGCTGTAGCCTGGCCCCGGGCAGCGGCCCGCGCGCACGGCTGGGAGCCGGCGGGTCCGGAGTGAGAAGCGCGGGCGACCCGGGCAGGCGGAGGGGCGTGTTTTAGGGGACCGCTCCTGGATGCTGAGCCGGCGACAGATGGGTGGCAGAGGCCCGGCCACCGTCGCAAGGGGGAAGCCACAGCTCCAGCGTGAGCTCGGTCTGAGCTGGTGCAGAAAAGACCCTAGGAGGAGAGTTCAGGCCCGTCAGGGGCAGGACATCCCCGAGCCCGGGACAGGTGAAGCCTGCTCCGGGCTTGGGCAAGCGTGAGCCGCGCCGCCCTCTCCTGCCCACGTGCGGCCAGGGCTCCGAG
>NW_026585504.1:66194349-66204568 GCF_907164565.1 Psammomys obesus | reverse complement strand
CTCCGGTGACCGCGGGAAAGTTTGCGGTCCGGGGTCCCGGAGGCTCGCGGGGGACCTAGGCGCGGGCTCCCGGCGTCCCGCGGCCGAGCCGCCCGGGGAAACTTCCGTCCGCCGGCCAGCGGCGCGGCGCCCCCGGGCTGGAGCCAGGCCCTCCGGAGCAGCACCCGCGCGGACCCAGGCTCCCCGGCCGCCGGGCCTTCCTCGGACGCGGGGCTCGGACCCGCGTGCCTCCCGGAAGGCATCTTGGCCTCCCGCCCACAGCCAGGGCTCCCCCATCCCTGCCTGTCCTTCCCCACCCTGCTCTCGTGGCCTGCAGCTCGGATTCTTTGCAGGGATAACCGCCTCTGCCCCTTTCCTTTCTCGCTGCTCACGAATTGGACCCCTCGAAAATGATCAACGGTTCCGCCACAGCCTTTGGTGGTGGGTTTGGGGTGTCTGCAGCCAGGCCCTTCCCAGGCAGCCGGCTCTGTACACCGCTACCCGTTTTCCTTTTTTTGAAGCTTTCATCTGTCGACTGTACAGGGTGCTTGCATTATTTTAGTTCTAGCAGGTCTCTGTCTTATTCTTAGAGCCTCCTGTGTAGCCTCATATTCCGGTTTCGTGTTGGGATGCAGGATCTCTTCCGTAGAGATTCTGAACAGTGGTGTGTGGAACAGGATGGCATGGAAACAGATTTCCCCGAGAAGCGGCGGGGATGCTGAGCGGGGGACTGGAGCCGCTCCAGCTCGAACGAGTTCTGCACCCCTCCGCAGGTCCTTTCCCGCCTCCCACAGAACCCGAGAGCCTTGGAGACAGGAGAGGGGATGGCATCTTAGAAACCCAGACAAAACCGCCGCTTCAGTACTGGGGTGTGAGAATTACCGTTGGCCCGCAAGATTTAAACATTTTGCGCTGAAGAAAGACGGGTGCCCGGGTGCGCGGGCTGGGCTTACTTCTGTAGCAATGCGGGTTATTGGTCAGAGCCCGTCAGTCAGTCTCTCCCCACCCCTGCAGAACGACAGACAAGAAACCTATGCTGGGATGAATTGATGTTTAGTGATATCTAGAGGCCATGCCCCAGCGTTAAATGAGAACAAAAAACACAAACCTCTTCTTAATTCATTCTTTAGGTTTTCTGTCAGTGGTCAAGTGAACTTCATTTTCTATTATATTGTCTCCTGAAAGCATTCGCTGTTCGCAAACCACTGCAGTGTGGAAGCGTGCACACCACACACAACCTCTCTGTTAGGGTGTCATGTCCTCCACAGAACCCACGATTCTATGCTGCTCTGAGCTGAAAGTCGCTGTGACATTTCTTTTGTTCCACCCATTCCCGGCTGCAAAGAGTTAAGGCTAATGAAGACTCCAGTTAAACAAACCAGAAGGCTGCCTGGGAGCTTGGTTGTAATATTTTATATGATCATGCTGTTTTCTCTTTCCTATACTCAGTTTTTGCTGAGGATGGGCATGGGCTGTGGCATCCTTCCCACCAAGCGGCAGGAACTGGGGAAAAGGAAAACTCCCTGGGCTCGGCCTTCCCTGAGTGCAATGGCTTTCTGCGAGGCCCAGTCCCCACAGGGTGTGGGGGATGGGCACTCTGTCTACACATCCACTTTCCATACTTGTGTGTGTGTGTGTGTGTGTACATGTGTTCTGACTTCCTTCTGAGATTGTGGAACCCTATGGAAGGCCACCTCTGATTCCCATTGAAGAGTTGCTTTATAACCAAGTGGTTTGCGATTTTGGAGACATTTTCTTCTTAGGGCTATTTCCCTGAGTTCCATCGAGCTCAGAATGTCTCAACATTACTATAACAGCTGATTGAGCCTGTTGGTCAGGAAGCAAGCCAGCACTATGTGGTTTAAGACCTCTGGGAACTAACACACACACACACACACACACACACACACACACACATACACACACACACACACACACACACACACACACGCCCAGTTGATCTTAGGGTTCCTCTTCCCCGTTAATACCTATTTCCAAACCTTAGGGTGTGCCACCACCTTCCAGAGTTATAGGCTTTATTTAGCTCTTTCCTCTAGCTGCCCATTAAACAACAACAATCAAACAACAACAATAACAAAAGCCTTCCTGCAGAGAATGAAAGCTCAGTGGCCTAATGCAGTGGCCCAGTCCTAGAACACCTGTGCTTGGGAAACAGAAGCAAAAGGATCACTGTGAGCTCATGGCCAGCCTGGACAACATGTCAAATTCTGGGCCAAAGTCTTGCATTCAGAGCGAGGCTCAACACACCGACAACAAAGCGGATATGCTCAGGAGAAGTAGTTCCGACTGCTAAGGAAACACCATCTTCACGTGTATCCCCCCCCCCCCCCCTTTATACAAGTCCTAGTGTTGTCGGGCCCACGTTACAAAATTCAAGTGAGGCTGAAGTTCCACCATGGAAGCTGCTGTGGGCACGGGGGCTGCAGGGCTGCACATGGACCTGAGGCCTGGCTCCCTTGTGGAGACGCTGCCTTCTGAACCCTCCCTCTCCCCCACATTCCTGTGGCTTGGAGTGTGGGGCCTCTGGCCTGGATGCAGAAGGCCAGCCTAGAGAGCAGTCACTTCTGAGCCGAGCCCTGTGGGTCCGCAGGCTCTACTTCCCCTGTGGGTAGAAGCTGCCCATTTTTGGCATCAGCCATACATGTGTCTGTGTATGTATAGGCTGGCTGAGCAGGGGTGCGTGTGTGTAGAGGCCAGAGATAAGCTCAAGTGTCACTCTTCAAGCGCTGTCAGCTTATTTTGGGAAGCGAGCCTCTCATGGATCCTGAGCTGCTTCATTCCGCTAGCTGGCCAGTGAGCTTCCAGGGCCCCGAGCACGCACCATCATCCCGGGCATTTATATAGATAGGTTCAGGAGCTTGAACTCAGCTTCTCATGTTTACACGGCAAGTTCTTTAACCGCCAAGCCCCTCATGAGCCCCTCAGCTGCATTTTCACAAAGGAAACCAACAGACAAGAACAGTTGCATCGAAAGAAAAAAGCCCTTCCTCTTTTGGATAGTGTTTCCATCACAATGACTTCATGTCCCCCCCTCCCCCGCTTCAGTTTTACAGTCTCTCAGGGGAGCCACAAGAAAGGTCAGCTATGGGGAAGAACTTCCAGTCCTACTGGCTCAGAGAATTCGGAAGCCACAGGAGCAGGTGGTCAGACCCCTATGGCTGCCACCTGAATCTCCCATAGGGAGTGTTGGTCCTGCGGAAGGCCGGGGGAAGCACCCGATGTGTGGTCAGGGCCAGGTGTGTTGAAACCAGCCAGCTCTGGAAGGAGAAAGAAATGCTGCCTGGCAGAATGCTCAAGGTGTACCCAGTCGTGATTGTCCCTGTGGGAAAGTAAACCAGCCTCTTAAAGGGCTCAAGCCTCTTGAAATGGGTGCTGTCCCAATGCCTGGCAAATGAACCATTCATTTGAGCTGGTATTTAAATGGTATCGTTTCACTTCTCCTGAAACCAATAGACCAGGATCAAAGGAAAATTGCATGGGTGTGTGTGCTCACGTGCACAGGCGGAGGTCAGAGGCCGATGTCCAGTGTCTTCCTTGATTGTACTTCATCGTATTTTTCCTGTAAAATAGGTCGTGTTACTTTGGCATGCTGGGCACTCCGAGCTGAAGGTCTCCAAGAGGCCTTAGAAGCAAAGCCTCCCCTTCCCCTTTTTCTTCCTGTCTCCATTTCACCCCCAAGGGTGGTTGCAGAAACTGGGGAGACGGTGCAGCTGTGAAATTGCTCACCTTGCAAGCACAAGGGCCTGAGTTGTATCCCCGGAAGCCATGTGAAAAATGCTGGGTGTGGTGGCACATGCTTGTGGCCCCCACTGAGGAGGTGGAGACAGGCAGATCCCTGGGGCCCGCTGGCTCCGGGCTGAGTGAAGGACACTGTTACAAAACCTGTGCAGATGGTGCCTGAGGAACAAGACCTGAGGCTAACTTCTGGCCTCCACACACATACACACATGTATGCGCGCGTGCGCGCACACACACACACACACACACACACACTTAAAAATCCCAAATGTTAAACCAAGATAGGAAAGAAACTTCAACCCTTATCCCGCAAAGATAGCCATAAGCCCAAGAAGTATTGCTATGCCCACCCCATCCCCTAAGTGTAAGAGCTGGCCACAGGGAAACTCTGACTCTCCTTGTCAAATAGTGAGTCAACCAAAAGGTCTCATTCCAGAGGGCCCCTGACCCACACCCACCACGTTGGTGTCTTACAGGAAACACCAGGGCTTGGAGCAGACGGGTCTTGTTGAGTTTCTCTGCTTCGTTCATCTCTTCTCTAATCTCATCTCTACAGGCATATGCATTTTTCATTGGATCTGAGCATAAAAATAGCTTCCCTTGGATGCTGGGTCCTTATTTCCAAAACCTTCTATGTCACATAGGATGGATGATCTCTCTTTCTCTTTTCACCCCTTCTCTCCCTGCTCCTCTTTCTCTCTACCCCCTTTCTTCTCCCTCTTCCTTCCTTCCTTTCCCTCACTCTTTTCACCTTTTCTTTCTTTCCTTATCCTCCCTCCTTCCTTTGTTGCCTTCCTCCTATCCCAGTTGTTGTTCTTACTAATTTTTGAGACAGAGTCTTAAGTACCCCAGGACACACTCAGACTCCCTATGTATTTGAAGATGACCTTGAACTTATGATCCTCTCACTTCCATCTCCCAAGTGTGGAGAGTTCAGCATGCCCCTTCCCCGCTTCTAGTTTATACATGCTGTGGGCAGAACCCAGGGCTTCGTGAGAGCTGGGCAGGCTCTGTGCTGACTGAGCTACATCCCCGACCCATCATGCAGATCTTTGTTTCAATGCATTTGTTACCTTTTCCCCCGTGAACCTGTCTGGTAGGTGTGTCAGTCATGACTCTAACTATAGAGGGAGAACGGTCTCCTGTCCTTTCTGCCCCTATGGTGGTAGTCAGCCAGACAAGTGAATGGTGCTTATATGCGATGCATTGCACACTTTCTACAAATGGCGCCTAAGCTCCACCTCTCCATCCATCATTGTCTATAGTGATGTGATGAGGCTGCCCAACCTCGGAAAGATACGTTATGTAACCAGAGCTGGCACAACTGGCTTTTACTTGCATAAGATACATGACCAAAGTTTGGCTCTCTGGTAATGAAGAAATGACACATACAAACTTCCTCCTCCTCCTCCTCCTCCTCCTCCTCTTCTCTCCTCTTCCTCCTTCTTCTCTTTTCCTCCTTTTTCTTTTTGTTTTTCCAAGACAAGGTTTCTCTGTGTAGCCCTGGCTGTCCAGGAATGTGCTCTGCAGACCAAGCTGGCCTCAACCTCAGAGATCTACCTGCCATTGCCTCCCGAGTGCTGGAATTAAAGGGCTGCACCACCTCCACCTGGTTACAGTTTTAGTCTTTTAAAAATACTTTTATTCTTATTATTTATTTGTGCATATGTGAATATGTCTGCATGTGAGGAGGACAGAGGATGCCAGAGCCCCTGGAGCTGAACTTACAGGCAGTTGTGAGTTGCCTGATATGGGTGCTAGGGATCAAACTTGGGTCTTCTGAAAGAGCAATATGTGCCCATAAGCACTAAGCCATTTGTCCAATCCCATTTTTTTTTCTCAAAGGATAAGAAAGAGTACATATCAAGATCACCCTGAAGATGTGTAAGTGAGCATTGCGGGCAAATTGTCACAGATTCCTGCTCACTAAGGGCTCCTAACATGCAAAGCACAGGAGATAAATAAAACCTGTTGTACTTGCAGCCTTTTTAAGAAGATAGTTCTGGCTTTAGCAGATTCACTGTACTTTCATATTCTGATAGTGTGTGTGTGTGTGTGTGTGTGTGTGTGTGTGTGGTGCAGTTCACTTTCAGAAGTCTTTCCTTGGGGATGCTATAGACCTTGTTACAGAGTCTCTCATTGGCTGGGAACCCACCAAGCAGGGTGTGCTGGCTGCCTAGTGAACTCCAGGGATCTGTGGTCTCTGTTTCCCAAGCGCTGGGAATTACAAGCCTGTGCTACCATGCCTGGCTATTTCACAGGGAGAATCCAGCTTGGATCCTCATGTGTGTGTGGCAGGCAGTTTATCGAATGAACTATCTCCCCAGATCCCCAAAAGAGATTTAATAATTTTAATTAATTGGTTAGTTAATCAGTTATTTGCTTAATGTGTGCTTCATACAAAGGAAGGAGAAAACATGCTGCGTAATCTGGGCCTGACGGTTACTGGTTGCCAAGGGGTACAGTGAGGGCATTTGCACAATCTATGATTCTTTGGTTTGTGTAAATCTAACACTGCTGTTGAGACTATACTAGTGGATCAGTGCTCACTGAGGAGGAGCCCAAATGCTTAATCAGCTACTACAGTTCTTTCCCAGGGGAAGGGCTTTGTTGGGATGAGAAAACCCTACTGAGCCGAGCAACTTAGTGCAGGGGACAGAGAATGGCATGGTGTGACCTCAGAAGTGGAGAGGCGTGTGGGCTCCTCTAACTCAGAGAGTTTCTGTCGTCCTGTGGAAACACTTATCTGCTACTGCCAGGGCCTATGGTTTTGTAAGGGATGCCAGAACATTTTATAATTTTGTCGTTTTTTTTTAATGTGGAATTTCCTAATTGTGAAAACACATTGTGGGCCAGACAGAAAACATGTCGGCCCACAGGCCGTGGGTTTGCAATCTTTGGATGAGATGTGTGTTCTGTCATATGGAAATGCCTTACTACTCCCCATCTTCCCTGTTTCCATCAGGTTTACTGGAAAGCAGCACCCGGCTGAAACCTCATGAAGCCCAAAACTACAGGAAGAAGGCATTGTGGGTATCCTGGTTCTCCATCATTGTCACCCTGGCCCTGGCAGTGGCCGCCTTCAGTGAGTATCAGGGTCTGGCCAGTCAATACTCACCCATTGCCTGCCTTTCCCTCTAACCCCTGTGGGATGTGCTTTGCTTTTAGTTGACTGTTATTGATGAGCAAAACAAATATTAGATGGTTGGATAGTTAGAGTACTTATGAATTAGTAAAATGGCTTCCCTGCTCTGCAACGGGAAGAATGTCTGAGGAAGAAATGGAGAGAAATAACTGAGAGCTTCAGTTCTCATCCGTGTGCAGGTCTGTGGAAGCGGATTCTGGCTGGCACCAGCTGAATAGTGAAAATAGTCTCTTGGCAGATGCCTTCAGTTCAGGCTGACATGAGATCTGGATTTTGAGCCTAATGCAACATCACAGCAAGCTGTGTCTTCTCCCTTTTGATTGTGTCTTGTTCAAGGTTGGGAATAAAATCCAAGTGTGCAATTTTAATGAAAGAAAAGCAGAAGGGCTTTCTTCTGGGGTTTTTAGTGCATGAAAACAAAATATTTTCTTACAATTCTGAGATGCTATGGTGAAAATGGAGCAACTTCTGTCTGTAGATAATCCTGTTTGGGGGTCTGGACTTTCTGTGGTGGGTTTTCTCCATTGACATTCGCCACTCGAAACACACATGTGCTATTTATTCTTATTAATCGTGCTACGATTGACATGTAGCCTAAGCAGGGAGCCACAGCTCAACCTTGGTAGGAATTGTCCTTTTTTTTAAATAGTGGAGAAAAGGGGAATTCGTTTTATAAATTTTGTGATAAAAAGAAAGATCTGTGTGTTCTAAGTGCTAAGCATCCCATAAGGTGCCTCAGGGTAGGAGGAAAAAGGAGCCATGCTCGTTAGGGGACGAGGCTGTGTGTGAGTTGTTTAAAATTCTCTTCTGCTGCCTTAGAAGTGCTGCTGGACGCTGGGGCTGGGTCCCGAGGGGAAGGGGTTAGAATGTGACCAAGTGTTCCCTTCAAAACTCAGCATATGTTATTAGAGACAATTTATATTGGAAACACTGTACAATAGTCTGGCTCCAAGAAAGCCAAATATTCCAAATACAGAAATAATACATTTCAGGGAATAAAGATTTACCAGTGAGCCAGAAACCTAATCAGGAAGAATCCTGACTTCTGAAAATATAATAGCCTTTCTCTCCCCTCACCTCACTGCTGCTCTTAGTATTGAGACCGAAATAACAAGGCAGTGGAGGTCCCTTGAGGGTAATTTGGTTGTTGTGGCTGGTAGGGGGACTGGAGATCAGACATGGCAATTTACATATGTGAAGAAGGAGGGATGGGATGAAGGGAAGTGATTTACAGACAGAATAATGGTTCCTCAGACAGGGCCGTGTGCCCTCTGAAGCTGTTAGGGCGGCATCGCTCCCTGGGTGCTTGAACGAGGACCTGAGCATGAGGGCTCTGAAGGAGTCTTTCTTTTTGGACTAACAGTGTTACGTTTGATGTGCTTAAGTCACATAATAGAGAAAATATACGAGGAATGTTTGGCTTCACTTGTAATATCCAATCAGGTGGATTAGGCTAAAAATGTTCCATTCCTGGGATGGAAAAAGTATACATGAGGCCAGAGCATGGTTTTGTGGAAGGTTTTTGTTTTGTTTTTCCCTTTTCTTTTGAAACCATCTTATCCCTTTATCACAAAGCTGTTTAACTTAAATCCTTCAGCTTCCTCTTAAAAGAGTTATCTTTATTGATTATTCATGTGTACGCATGTTTGTCCATTTGCGCTTCGTACATTCCAGGAGGCCCGAGGAGGGCCTAGAGCTCCCTGGAGCTACACACCTGTGCATGCTGAAGAGGTCAGAGAGGAAGTCTGCTGTTCTGCTCTATCACTCTCCACCTTATTCCCTTGAGACAGGGTACCTCACTGAACCTGAGCTAGACCGGCAGGCAGAGCCCTCAGGGTTCCCATGCGCCCCACATGGGCTGGGGTTACTGGCACTTGAAGCTACACTTAGCTATTTATGTGGGTGCTGGCGATTCAAACTAATGTCCTCACACTTGCACAGCCCCTGTGCTCACTTTGATCGTGCTTGGTGCGGTAACGATGTGGACATGCTGAAGCATCGGTGTGAAACTATGGCGATGCACCTTGGAATATTTCAGGGAGAGTCCTGGTTTGCTTTTAAAACAGATTCAGTATATAATGGTTTGTGTGGAAAATGGCAGTCTTCTCATGAAAGAGTATGAAAACGAGTCTGTTGTAATAATGAGGCCAGAGAGAGAATAACAGCTCAGCTTCCAACCTTGAGTTTTGACAACATTGATGTCTTTGTTAAGATGATTGGAGAAAATGTATCTGGACTCTGTTTTTGAGGCTTGAGTACAAGTTAACTCTTAGGGACGGGATGCCTGCTTGTTCTGTGGGAAATGAAGATATGTTAGAACCAACATTAATGAAAGAATCTTTTCCTAAGATGGTGAACCAGTGCTCTAACTAAAACAGTTTAAGGGAGAAAGGGCTTATTATGGCCAATAGTTCCAGGGTGTAATCCATTAGGAGATAAGGCCATGGCAGCTGGGGCCTAACGTAGAGGCTCTCATGGCGTCCACAGTCAAGAATGAAAGACATACCAAGGTTTGAGCATCAGCTCCTCCTCTCCAGTTTATTCAGTGTAGCATCCCTGTGAAGGGAATGGTGACGCTCACAGTGGGTGGATCTCACCACTTCAGTTAATACAATCAAGATATAGGCAAGTCCAGAGGCTGGTCTCCAAAGTGAGTGCAGATTCTGTCAAGTTGACAGCTAATTAACACGAACCATCATAGATACATAGCTCCATTAAAACAACACAACACAACACAACAACCTCAAACTCAATAACAAAGCTCCCTAAACCAAAAGAACTCCAAACCAAGATCTCAGAAAAAAAAAAAAAACCTCATTTAAAATTGTAGTCAGAGGCTAAGGAGACAGCTCAGTCGGTAAAGGGCCAAGGGAATAGGAATCTGAGTCTGCTCCATGCCGAAAACCAACCAGCTAACCAACTAGTCAAAGGAGCTGCTTTTGTGGTGCACACCTGTAATCCCAACGATGAGCAGTGGAGACCAGACTGCTCCTGGCTGGCCAGCCGAGCTTACTTGGTGAGCTTCAGGCTAGTGAAAGATCCTGTCTCAAAAAAACAAGATGGCGCTGGTGTGGTGATGCGTCCTTTTAACCCCAGCATTTGGGAGGCAGAGGAAAGTGGATCTCTGTGAGAATGAGGCCAGCCTGATCTACGTAACAGGCTCTGGGCCAGCCAGAGCTACACAGTGAACCCTATCTCAAAAGGAGACAAACAAAAATCCAAGATGAATGGTGCCCAGAGAATGACATTTGAAGTCCTTTGTTCTTCACGCACATGTGCGCGCGCGCATACACACACACACACACACACACACACACACACACACACACACACACA